>NW_026019984.1:600000-1042500 GCF_900185275.1 Solanum verrucosum | reverse complement strand
GGGCACCACTCTACTAGCCGAAAATTACGACTCATCACAATATCATTTTTCCCTATATATATTCATCCATTTAGACACTTTTCTTCACCCATCAACACTTTCTTACACATATAACCTTAATCATTACAAAAATAGCCACAATGTCCAATCTAGCCTTTCTTTCACTAATTTTCACCATTTTCATCTCTACTTCTAACGCCATTTCTCAATGTAACGGCCCTTGTAAAACTTGGGACGATTGTGATGATCAATTAATTTGCATAAACGGAAAATGTAACGATGATCCTAACATTGGTACCAAAATTTGCAAAAGTAACCCTCCTTCCGTCCCATCTCCAACTCCAACCAATACATGTCGTCCGTCTGGCACACTCAATTGCAATGGTGTGCACCCAATATACCGTTGCTCGCCACCTGTCACCTCCTCAACGCCTGCTCAACTTACCCTCAACGATTTCAGTGAAGGCGGAGATGGTGGTGGTCCATCATCATGTGATGGGAAATATCATAACAATAATGAAAGAGTAGTAGCATTGTCCACCGGATGGTTCGCGGGACGTTCAAGGTGTGGTAAAATGATACTAATTCGCGCTAATAATGGAAAGACCGTAACGGCTAAAGTGGTGGATGAGTGTGATTCTACTATGGGTTGTGATGCGGAACATGCTTTTCAAAGTCCATGCAAAAATAACATAGTGGATGGTTCTATTGCTGTGTGGAGAGCTTTAGGGTTAAATACAGAGTTAGGTATTGTTCCTGTCACTTGGTCCATGGTTTAGGCCAACGTAGATCGATCGTTACAGTTATGGATTCGATAGAATTCAGTAACTTTATATGTCTCAAATTATATAATTCTTGAATAAGCGTGTCATCTTACATGTAATAAGATGTACATTAGAGTTTCTTAAAAATAATCAACTACGACATAATTTCTGACTAATAATGTTCTTCTTTCATCTTAATTTATTTTGTGATGTTTGACTCTTTTTTTTTTAATATCATGGCATCACCCCCTTTGAATTTGCGAAACTACTTCCTCCGGTTGATAACCTAAGGAAGTCAACATATCCGCAACATGATTTGTTCCCGTTAAATAGTGCTTGATGAAAAGACTCTTGTCTTCGACCATCTATTTAATCTCTTTACTTTATTTCAATTTGTTTGACTAGTCGCTGAGTTTATAAAAGAAATAAATTCACTTGAAATTTGTGGACTTAAACAAAGCATAGATATTTTAATGGTTATAGATAATCTTATTAAGAATAAAGTGAAAAGTTTAAAATTATATTAGTATTAAATATGAAAATGAGACATTTGGAGGGGGGAGGGAGGGGGAACAAATTTATAAAAAGGAAAATATAATATGTCATATAAATTAGAAGGGTGATAGAGGGGATTGAATGAATTATGTTAATCACAAAATTGTAATTCTTTTTTGTACTAATTAATTATGAGTATAGGTGATATAGAAGCTTTGAATACTTTCAAGTTAGGGAGGAGTAAGTCACTTTTTGTGCTTTTAAGTTAAGATAAATAAAATGAAGAAAGTTTGCTTGAAAAAAATAATATAGGTGATGTAGCTTTGATTTTAGCATTTCGCTACTTTAAAAAATCTTACACTGAGATACATGTGTGTAATTGACAAATACTAATTTATAAAAGTTTACAAAATCGAACTTTAGAACAATATGAACTCTATCTTAGATACATGAATGAGATGTAAATCAAGATACATTATAATAATGATTTTTTTTTTTACCTCTTTGTATACTTCTGAATATCAAGATTTAGTTTTAAATTTGAGATAAGCAAACATGTATTGAGAGGATTAAGGAAGAGAGGGAGATAGTGGAGGTGTTTGAAGATCGTGGGGGTGGGGGTAAGAGATAGAGACGGATTGGGCGAGGGAAAGACATAGGTGAGAGAAAATTATTTAAATTGCTAATTTACCATTAATTAAGGAATTCAAATTTTAAGATAATTATTTAATATCATATTTAAGAGATATGTGTATCTAATTAAATATATTAAAATATATGATATAATTATTAAAAGTGGTATTATGTGTAATTTTTTCAAAGTATAGGTAAATTAAGTATATATGATAGTAAAGTATGTCTAGTTAGGTAGTTTTTCATAAACTAAGGGTAATTTAAAATCAGAAAAAATATTTATCTTTCTTTTTTATTATAAATTTCAAAAGCCTATATGTCTATCTTAAATTATGCACCAATTATAGAGAGTCTGAAAATTGCAAAAATGCAAAAAAGGAGGACGGAGTGCAAGGTCATATTGTACTATCAAAAAATGGTATATACTGGAATGTGTTTTTTGACTTGATATCAACTGACATATATGCTTTTTAATTTTGAATGTGCAAGGCACATAAATTTGTATAGAATTAAACAATTAAACGCATGTCCTTCGTGGTGTCCTACGTGTATTGTAAAATTTATGCTAAGCACTCTGCACATACGTCCACCATTGATGTGGATCACTGAATACGCAGAGAGAATATAGATGAAGGAGAAAGAGAAACTGTTTTATTGAATCTGAAAAGTGAAAATTACAATCACATGTGCTCTGTACTTATAGGCACGTTAGTTAGCTATTAGTGGATGCCAGCTGGCTGTCCTTGTAACAAACATTTAAAACGACTTAACTAACAGCTTCTTCTAACTTGCTCACTATAACAGCAATGTGAATATGGTCACTTTAATACACCCCCTCAAGCTGTAGGGTGAAAGGCATCTAGAACACCAAGATAGAAGGAAGTGATATTGGGCCTCTCCAAGGTCTTTAGTTATCAAGTCAGGCAGTTGCAAGGAAGTAGATAAATGTGTAGGTTTGATCAGCCCTGCCTGCAATCTTTCCCTCACAAAATGACAATCAATTTCAATGTGTTTCGTGCGTTCATGGAACATAGGATTTGAAGCTATTTGTAGCGCAGCTTTGTTGTTACAATAGAGCTCTATAGGAGTAGGAACTTTGACATCAATATCCTTCAGTAGGCCAACTAACCAGATGATTTCAGACACCACAGCAGCCATACTTCTATGCTCAGATTCAGCAGAGCTACGACTAACCGTATGTTGTTTCTTTGACTTCCAATAGATTAAGGAACCTCCCAGTTGAACCACAAACCCTGTCACTGATCTCATAGTATTAATGTATGCTGCCCAATCTGAATCAAAATAGGCACTCAACTTGGCTCCACTCAAACCAACTTCAGAAATGACCTCTAAAGTATATTTCCTCTGATTGAGCAGAGTTTCATGTTGCGACCTTAAGACCTCTATTCCTAGAAAATAGGTAAGTTGTCCTAGGTCCTTAACTTTAAATTTGCTGTGAAGATATTCTCTAGTTGCTTGTATCATGTCATGACTGTTTCCAGTGATGAGGAGATCATCAACATATATAAGGATGATCACAATGTCTGATCCTTATTGCTTAGTGAATAATGAATGGTCATGAGAACTTCGTTTATAATCATCCTCAAGGAGAGCTGTTGTGAGTTTGATGTTCCATTGCCCGGAAGCCTGTTTAAGCCCAAATAATGACTTCAAGAGCCTGCATACTCTAGTCTCCCACTGTTTATGGAAACCCCAAGGAAGTTCCATATACACAACCTTATCCAAGTCACCTTAAAGAAAAACATTGCTAACATCCATGTGAAAAAGATCTCATTCCTTAGCAGCAACAACACTGATGATACTCACCTGACTGAAACCATCTTAGCAACTGGAGAAAAAGTTTCATGGTAGTCTAGCCCTTATTTTTGTGTGTAACTTTTAGCCACCAATCTAACTTTATACTTGTCAACTTCACCATTAGCTTTATGCTTAATTTTATAAACCCATTTAGCACCTATAGTTTTCTGACCAACAGGTAAGGCAATCAGCTCCCAAGTATGATTTGCCTCCAAAGCATCTATCTCTTGTTGCATAGCATGTGCCCACTATAGATCCTGAGAAGCCATCTTGAATGAGGTAGGCTCAGTAGCATGAGAGAAATTTGCCAAATATTCTTGATAAACAGGAGACAAATGGTCATAGGATACAAACTGTGAAATTGGATGTGAGTAATTGCCTTTGGGGATAACAATAGAAACATAGGCAGTGAGCCAAATATGTGGTTTGGTTGTTCTGACTAGTCTAAGGGGAGGAGGATTAGGTGCAAGGATAGGTAAGGGAGTGCCCTGCTCTTCTGCTAAAACAGAATCAAATAGTTCACCCTGTACGAAGATCTCATCCTGCATAACATCAACTGGTGCAACCTCAGCTACCTCAGAGTCTACTCCCACAGTAACTTCAGCAGTTATAGGTAAATGGGACTGTGAGAGGGCGCCATCAACCAAAGGATTGTCAAAAACATTAGGATTGGAAGCATGCACAGTGTCAAAAGAATTAATATTGAATATGTCCATATCTGTAGAGACATCCTTATGGAAAGGAAATTCAGATTCTCCAAAGCTGACATCCCTATTAACAAAGAAGATTTTGTCAGTCAGATCTTACAACTTATAACCTTTCTGAGTTTCAGAATATATCCAACTAGAACAACCATTCTTGCCCTTGCAACAAACTTGTTATGTCTAAGTAGTTTGCTAGCATAACATAGGCAACCAAACACCCTCAAATGATCAAGGTTGGCCTTTTTGCCATACAAGAGTGCATAAAGAGTCTATTATTTTAACACCTGTGAAGGCAACTTATTGATCAAATAAACTGAGGTCCTAACACAGTCACCCCAAAAATTGATGGGCACTCCACTTTGGAATTTGAGGGCTCTAGCCACTTCCAATATATGCCTATGGTTTCTTTCTACTGTGTCATTCTGTTGTGGGGAATATGGGCAGCCACTCTGGTGGACAATACCATGTGAAGCCAACAATTTCTCACAATGTGAATTAAAGAATTCAGTATCATTATCAGACCTCAATATTTTTACACATGCATCAAATTGAGTTTTAACTAGGCACAAAAAAAAAATTCAACACAGTGGTAACCTCACATTTAGATTGTATCAAGCAAACCCATGTATACCGACTGTAATCATCAACAATAGTGAAAACAATAATACTTATTGTCATAGGTAGGCTTTTTGTAAAGCCCCCACAAGTCTACATGCAGCAAATCAAAACAAACAATTGTCTTAGTACAACTAGTAGGGCAGCTTAACCAATGATGTTTAGCTAAAGGAAATATATGACATTTGTCATGTATGATAGGGCTATCACATTTATTGAGTAAAGATATGTGTTGCATGACAGTGGTGGAAGGATGACCTAATCTAAGGTGCCAAAGAACTCTTTTAACATCACACTTGAAGCTTGCAGTATTTGTAATTGGAGTGAGCTTCTCCTGCAAGAGGTACAGACTATCATTTTCTCTACCAATCCCCAAGACCTTGCCATTGTAAAGCCCCTGAAATACACAAAAATCAGGGAAGAAGAGGACAACACATGATAATTCCTTGGTTATCTTAGACATTGAGAGGAGATTGAATTTGAAATCAGGAACATGGAGGACGTTCTGCAGACTAGAAGTCCCAAAAATAGGTGCATTACATGTACCTGTGATCTGTGATCTTCCTCCAGTTGGTGCTTGAACCTTATCACTAAGATGAATATCAAGGGTCCTAATATCAGACAAAAAACCTCTACAGGGTGTAATATGGTGAGATGATCCAGAATCAATAATCCACTCAGAATGTAAGACATTAGATAACAATGAGTGTATACCTATCATGCTAGAAACACATTCATTGCTGGATTGAGCCTGTTTACCAAGCAGTTCCTGATATTGTTGTTTTGTGAGGAAGTAGCTTGAACCTTAACTTGGATTGTTGGCATTGGAACTAGTGTTGGCATTGGAGCTAGTATGGGTTGTATGCTCGAATTGTGCAGGTTGTGACTGTTGTGTTTGTTGTGAAGATCTCCTCCTACTCTTGAAGTCCTGATGATAGCCAACAATTCTATAACAATCATCCTTCAAATGACCTTTGTAACCACAATGGATGCAAGGAATTCCTCCCGCAATTCCACACAATCATCCATAATCCCCCTTCACTTGTGGTTCCAGACCATCCTCCATAGTTCCCTGGCTTCTTCTGTCTATAACTAAGAGTTCTCCCAGCCAACATTGTTAAGGGATCCTTGTGAGCATTAACTACTCCCAGTGATCGTTGGCTTTTTTCTTGAGTCATGATTGCATAGGCTTCATTAACTGTCACATTAGCGTTTCGAGTGAAAATACTGCTTCTCAAGTTGTAATTGCTCTCATTGAGTCCCATAATGAACTGTAATAATCGCTGAGATTTGAGGTGTTCTACATAAAGACTAGACTCTTCACAACCACATGAAGGCATGTAAATCATGACATCAAGTTCATTCCACAAATCCTTCATTCTGGAGAAATAGCAAGTCACGGAATCAGTCCACTTCTTTAAATTGACAATTTCAGACCACAGATAGTAGATCCTAGTTAAATCCGACCGATCGAATCGTTCCTTGAATTCTTCCCACACCTTTCTAGCAGTTGAAGCATAAACAATGCTAGGGACTAGTTCAACCGAAACAGTGCTACCAATCCAGGATAGTACAATAGCGCTACATTTTTCCCATAATTCCTTTAATTCTCCTTTATACTTGCTCTTAAGACAAGTACCATCCACAAACCCTAGCTTACTTTGTCTCGCAGAGCTAGTTTTATCGATCGACTCCACAGAGAGTAATTCTCTAGACCTGTGAGCTTGATTGGAATTATTACTAGACCTGGAGAATCTGAAGCTTGAAGATAAATCGGATGATGATGGTCGAGTGTTAGTATTGTTGGAGCCGCCATGGATGCATTAGCTTAATCCTCTGGCATTTTTGCTCCTATTGAGAAATTGCGATGAAATCAATTAATACGCAGTTAGAGGTGAGATCGCCGCTCTGATACCATGTAAAATTTATGCTAAACACTTTGCATATGCGTCCACCATTGATGTGGATCACTGAATATGCAAAGAGAATATAGATGAAGGAGAAAGGGAAACTGTTTTATTGAATCTGAAAAGTGAAAATTACAATCACATGTGCTTTGTACTTATAGGCACGTTAGTTAGCTACTAGTGGATGCCAATTGGCTGTCCTTGTAACAAACATTTAAACCACCTTAACTAACAGCTTCTTCTAACTTGCTCACTATAACAGAAATGTGAATATGGTCACTTTAATATGTATTATACCACATAGGACGCATGTATTATGCCACGCAAGAAATATACGTAGCATACACTTATTTTATAGTTGTAATACAATGAATATGCACCAGTAACTATTTCAAATTGATACATCTGAAGTACTATTTTTGACTAATTGAAACTTTCATAAGAAAAACACGATAAATGATTTGAGACGAAGAGATCAATATTTTCTCCTAAATAGGACTCCATCCAAAACCCTTTCTCCAAGAATAAAGATTAACCAGATATAAAATATTTATAGTTTTCTTATCGTAAAAGAAAAGGCAATTATAATAAATATGATGCCGTTTCTTCCAAAAAAATAAAACACCCAATTATGATTTTATAAATTTGGACAAACACCCAATAATATGTGAGTTTCTTAACAAATCAACTATATTCAAATCAAACTATGAAAATTGATTTGCAAGACATGGATTGTTTTAAAACGTGGACGACGGTCATGTTCTATTTTTAATTAGAGAAATCAACATATATAATCGTCATCAAAATGCTTGAAAGATTTACGACCAAGTATAGTCATGGGTTAGTGCAGCCCATGGGAAGAATTTGTAACTTAATAATCCATCATAAAATTATTGACAAATACGTTATGAATATCCATCATATTCTGTCATAATTTTTTCTATTATAATTGTGCTTGACCCCTAAAATGGTCAATATTTGAAAACGGAAAATATTAATTGTCCTTACTTGTTCCTAGGTCTGTTTTTTTTTTTTTTTTTTATCACCTTGTTTCATTCATTTATTTATATAACATATTTATTTTTTTAATTTTTAGTGGAAAAGATGTAGAAATATATTTATCTATTGAGTCAAAAATGAATATATTGATTAAATAGCAACCATTACCTAGGAACTAAAGAGTACTAGGAATAGCATATCTCCCTATGGTCAAAAAGTTTCCCTTACTATTATTCATTGTTTAACTTATCTCGATTCAGTTCTTAATTTTGAACGAATAAATAACATGCTTAGATTAAGGTCAATTCGTCCAATTGACACGTACACATCAACTAGCCGTAAATCACGACTCATCATAATATCATTTCTCCCTATATATATAGGAAAAATCACCCCATATACACATTTAAAAGTAAATATTACGAGTTTTAAATCTACTTTTAAAAATTTCTTGATTATAACAGAATATTTACTGGTTATGACATATCAATTAAAATTATTTTTATTTTAAATTTAAATTATATTTATTTAATAAATCATTAATATATTTATAGGTTTTTAAAATTAATTAATAATAGGTAATTAATTTGTTTTTTACTTCCTTTTTTACTAAGAAAATGTTAGTTACCCAAATTTAGGAATTTACTCAATATATTTTCCTTGTTTACCGTTACTCTCACCAATCGTACACCCCACCCCCCCACCCCCACACGTTTCTTCACTCACACACACCTCAACCCACCACCCACTATCATTCTCTCTCCATTGTATCTCATCTTCTCCAAAATCAAACCGCCAAAACCCACCAACACTCCAAAATTAAACAGATTAATCATGTCTAAGAAATCAATGGAAACTCCAAGAAAGAGCCCCAAATTTGATGAAACCTTAATCGATGATGCTCATGCTCCATCCTTTTAACATAATGTTTGAAGATGGCGCGATCAGCGAAAGTGAAGTTACGGGGACAGTTGCTAGCAAATATGGTGGACCTCGGATAGCAAAAGAACACGTTCCGGATACAATCGATTATCCTAC
Organism: Solanum verrucosum; assembly: GCF_900185275.1. Classification (NCBI taxonomy): domain Eukaryota; kingdom Viridiplantae; phylum Streptophyta; class Magnoliopsida; order Solanales; family Solanaceae; genus Solanum; species Solanum verrucosum. The sequence goes on along the minus strand of NW_026019984.1, from coordinate 1,033,527 downwards.
ACCAATACCACCGATTAAAAGGTCGAAATAGTTGATTAGATAATTTTTTTTTGTTTAACTTTTGGATAATTCTTTACCGTTTAAGTATTTGATGATATATACTACAATATGTTATCAAAACAATTGATTGCACCTTTTTATTCTTGTTTGAGTGTTATAAAATAGTTAACACTGTGCACATAGTGTCTGGTACGATTTTTTTTGGGTAAATCACATAAATATACTATATTAAAAAAATATTTACCATTTATGGCAATATAAATTTTCTAACTAAATATAACTTTTTTTTTTACTTTAAAAATTGTACTGTCTATCTTTCTTAGCTTCTTTCATTGCCTTTTTTTCTCTTATGCTTCTTCTTTTTACTTTTCTTCTTCTTCGTCTCTTCGCACATTCTTTCTCTTCCCCCTCTCTTTTTTATTTAATTATTTTTCTTCTTTTAGAAATTTTCATTTAAATAACTATTCTTAAATGAATAGTTATATTAGATATATTTCATAATTGTATTAAAATCATGAACAATACATGTTCAATACATATTTCAAATTTCACTCATTTTTTAGTGATATCAACCAAAATAATATAAGTAACACACTTGTAATACATTTTAATATAGGCACAATACATTTGTAATACATATTGCAAACATCGCTCTTTTTCTTAGTGATACAAATCAAAATATAGATATAATACATGATTTATCCATGAATAATACATATTGCACACTTCACTCCTTTCTTAGTGATACCAACAAGAATAATTTAGGTAACACACTAATAATACATTTATAAGATATGCGCAATACATTTTTAATACATATTGCAACCGTCCCTCATTTTCTTAGTGATAAATCAAAATAATTTATAAGACACATATAATACATGTTTTATTCATGAATAATACAAGTTTAATTCAGTCTATAGGTTATTGTCTTGTCGTTCATTAGTTACGTTTTTCATTTATTCTTAATTTTTCTCTTCTAATTCAACTTTAGTATTGTGTAATACACTTTTAATGCAAATTTAATTCATTTTGTAGTTTATTATTTGTTACTATTAGATTACTTGTTTAATTTATTATTGATATAAGTTAATTCACTCTATAGATCATTGGTTGGTCTTTCATTAGTTACATTTTTTATTCATGTTTAAATCTCTCTTCTAATTCAACTTTAATATTTGTGTAATACACTTTTAATATAAGTTTATTCATTTTGTAGTTTATTGGTTGATTTGTTACGATTGAATTACTTGTTTATTTCATTATTAATACAAGTTTTATTCAGTTTACTGATTACATAATGTTCTTTAGTTTGCTATATTTTGCATTCATGTTTAATTCGCTTCTAATTCAACTTTAATATGTTTGTAATACATTTTTAATTCAACTTTAATTCATTTGACAATTTATTATGTTTCTTCATTTGTTACTATTAGATTACTTGTCTAATTAATTCTTGATACAAGTTTTATTCAGTCTTCTAATCATCGATTGTTCATTCGTTTGCTACATTTTGCATTCATGTTATTTCTCTTCTAATTCAATTTTAATATGTGTGTAATACATTTTTAGTAGTAGTGAAATAATCTGATTTGTCATGTTTTTTTCTTGCACATCACCAATAAACTAGAAAATGAATTAAAAATGTATTACACACATATTAAAGTTGAATTAGAACAGAATTAAACATAAACGCAAAATGTAGCAAACGAAAGAGCAGTCAATGATTCGTAGACGAATAAAACTTGTATCAATAATGAATTAGACAAATAATATAATTGTAACAAATGAAGAGACATTAAGTTGCAAAATGAATTAAAAATGTATTACACACATATTAAAGTTGAATTAGAAGAGAATTAAACATTTAATGCAAAATGTATTAAATTTTTTATATATTGACAATTAAGCATTACTTCAAGGTGTTACGCAGAAGCAAATAATTGTAAATCTTGACAATAAATCAACAAAGAAAATTATACTATATATATCGAGAGAATATTTTTTCTAAATAAAATTTTTTAATCCTAATGATTATTGTGTTACAATATTAAGGAAACATCTCCAATTTATAAAAGTGCGAAACTTTTTATCCAACAAAAAGAATAATAATCAATAAAATGGGCTTGCCCATCTTTAAGTTTAAAAAAAAAACAAAAAGAACAATATTTTTTCACCAAGATTTTTAAAAAAAATAATAATATAAACATGATAAAAATTCAAATAAAATAGAAAAGTAATAATCAAGATGAGCAAACTTCCATTTGAGATATGTTTGTTTCACCATTCAATTCATCAAAAAGTATTTGTCATCCTTGCTTAATAAGGAGAGACACAGAAAAAAGAGAAAGAAGCGAAAGAGGGAAAGCTGACACAAAATAAAATAGATAATATTGTTATATATTGCTATAAATGGTAATAATTAGAGAGTATATTTAAAATAAGTAATTATTTTCTAAAGGGAATCCACCCAAGTAATTAATCCATTTTTTTTTATAATGTTTGGGTTTCATAAGTTCAGGACAAAATTACTATACATAATTCATACAGTTCGGATACACTATCTTTTAAGCAGTAATGTGTATACTGAATGTATGAAACAGGTATGAAATACCAGTTATATCAATATGATTATGAATTTACTATTAAAAACATGAATTGTGTTTTCATTGTTTTCTTATTTTAGTTTGAATTAAAAGTAATTATTATGTGTATGACCACATCTTAAATTAGTCACTAATATATACAATATCTTAAATATGAGACAATTTTAAATATAAACAATTCGATAGATTTGGTATTATTGAATAGTGTATAAATAAAAAATTCTTACAGTATGCATTATGTATGATTAATCAATGATCAGTGTATGCATCTGTCTTATTTTCTCATGAATTAAATATGCTTAATATATGTATGACCAACCATAAAACAAGTGTTTGAATTAACAACATAATTAACTTTTTGTAGGTAGGCCAAATATATACAATACATTTAAATCTGGAACAAATTTTAGAAACAAGTGTATGAAATTTGTGTACTTAATGAATGAATCTTGAATAAATTGAAACACATATAAAAAAAACCAGTGATTAAACCATAAAAATAGTGTTTGAATTAATTAGATAATTAACTTTTTATAAGTATTACTAATATTTACAATATGTTTATCACCCCTAAAATTAGTGTTTGAATTACATAAATATGCTTAATATATGTATGTCCAACCATAAAAATAGTGTTTGAATTAACTACATAATTAACTTTTTATAAGTAGTCCTAATATATACAATACATTAAATCTGGAACAAATTTTAGTAACAACTGTATGAAATTTGTGTACTTAATAAATGAATCTTGAATAAATTGAAACACAGATCAAAAAACAATGGATTAAACCATAAAAATAGTGTTTGAATTAATTACATAATTAACTTTTTATAAGTATTACTAATATATACAATACATTTAATTAGGAACAATTTTTATTAACAACTTTATGAATTTTGTGTATTGAATGAATGAATCTTGTATAAATTCAAACACATATAAAAAAACTAAATTTATAAGAGTGCATTTTGTATGATTACTGAATGAATAAACTAAGTTATGCACAATGAATATTTAGTAAACAAATCCAAATTAACTTTCTTTTGATCTAAGAAAACACGCACACCAACATCATTGTGTATTCTAACAGGTGGGCATCGATCATCTACTAAATATTTTATCTCTAAATCATTTATATTAGTATCTATCATAAGTTGCGATGTTATCACGTTTAATAGACCACTATAAAGACTAGAAGAATCATATAAAACCCCTTCCATTTGAAAATTCACATAATGCCCTGTTCATTAAAAAAAAAAAAAAGGTATCAGATTATTAACAAACAATTCGAAATACAAATATCATTCAGACAGACAGAATATTACAAAACAATTTTTATATTTAATTAAACAAACAATTCTTACAAATATCATTCAAATAGTACATTCCAAGCACTTTCATGCTTCTATAATACATAAATCATACATCAAATACTTATTTAATAACAAAAAACTTTATACTCAAATGTCTACATAAAATTTCACCATCAATACAACATTAAAAAAACTTTTCATACATTTCGTCAGACACGACTACAGACGAAATTCATACTTTCTTAATATACATTTCATATACCTGTCGCAAAGATAGCTTATATCATACCAACATTCAAACACACTTAATACACATTTCATACAACAATTACTCACTCATTACAAATACATTTTTTTAATCGTACCAGATAATTAATTTCTAACTCACTAATTTCTTCAGCGATGACAACATCTAATATGATCCAGTAAAATTTAGAATTTAATACCAACTAAAACCACTTGTCATACAATTTGTCAAAAAATCCAAATAATTTTGTTTACATATAACTTAACACATTTTTCTTACAGATTTCTTTCCAAAAATTCTATTAAATTCATTCGCAAATATACAATCACTTTATAATTTAAGAAAAAATACATAAAACAATCACAAAAACATAAAATCACTAATATTATACATTTTACAACATTTTCAGTTAAACAAAACAATTTTTCATTTCAACTCAACTTAAAAACAAACAATAAACAGTACTAAATACTTACCCGAATGATCTCATCTTCCACCGTGTTTAAATAAAATTGATACGCAATTGTCCATATCAATAAAATCATTTTTTTTCAATGAAAAAAAATTCAACTATTCGCTCCTGAGATTATTTTTTTTTGGATGAAGAATGAAGAGAGAGAAACTTTGATGAAAAGAAGGAAATGATCTGATTAGATTTAATTTTAACGAAATTGAGTTAATTAAGGATAAAAAATAATGTTAATTTGTATGGATTCCTTATTTAGTGCTAATCATTAAATATCTATAATAATTTCAAATTAAATAACAGCCCACAAATTCAGTCTTTTAATTTATTGTTTTTTAATTCCGTTTTTAAAAAACCAATTTTGTTTATTTTTTAATTTTTTTGACAGTTTTTTTTCAATTAATAAAACATTTCTCTTTTTGATGAATTTGTTAAAACCTGAAATTGTAAATGCTATAACTTGAAACTGAAACTCTACTGCTATAGCTCAAAAATAATACTATAATATATGTTATATATGAAATTTTCACTTTGACTCTCTCTTTTTGTAACATCATGTCACGAACCTATCATTCCTTTGAATTTGCCAAATTACTTCCTCCGGTTGATAACTCAAGGAAGCCATCGTATCCGCAACTTGATTTGCTTCCCTGAATTAGTGCTTGATGAAAAGATCCTTATACCATATATTTAATATGTTTGCTTTGTTTCTATTTGTTTGACTAGTCGTTGAGCTCATATATGAAATAAACTCACTTGAAATTTATGGTGTAAAATAATTCATAAATATTTTAGTGATTATAGATAATCTTATTAAAAATAAAATGAAAAGCTTAAAATTAATTAAATATGAAAATGTGACCTTTTTGGTGGATAAATTTATAAAATGGAAAATATAATATACTATGTCATATATATAAATTAGAAGGGAGTACTAATTAATTATGAGTATAGGGGATTGCATGAATTATGTTAATCACTTAATTGCAATTCTGCATGTAGTAAGTCTGAAAATCACAAAATGTAAAAAAAAATAAAAAAAAATAAAAAATAAAAAGGGAAAGCACAAAAATGCAAAAAAGGGAAGGACTAAGGAGAGTATGGGCGTATTGTACTAGTAAAAAAATGATGTAATACATAAACGTATTATTTAATTTGGTATCAACTGACATATATGTCTTCTAATTATGGGTGTGCTGAAAAGACACTTAAGCTAGTATAAAATTGAACAAATAGACATATTCATCCTACGTGGCGTCCTGAACGGCAAATTTGTATCCTACATGTAGTATCCCACGTAGGACATGTGTGTCTATTTATTCAATTTTATACAAGTTTAGGTATATATTTGTACATACACAAATTTGGAAGGTGCAGATGTGAGTTGAAGTCAAGTAAACACATATGTGTGTCCTACATAGCATAATACAATATGTCCTACGTGTACTAATTTCAAGAACTTCACATAAAATTGATTATTTAACATTTATGTATTTGAAGGAACTTTCATATACAAAAGAAAATTTTAGAGTATATACATTATACATTTATTTTACGGTTGTTATACATGGGATATATATAGGTAACTGTTTCAAATTGATATATATGAAGTATTAGGTAGTTGAATATTTATAACTAATTAGCTTATAAGAAAAACACGATAGATGGTTTGAGACAAAGAAACTAGTATTCTCTTCTAAATAGGACTCCCGTCCAAAACCCTTTCTCAAAGAATAAGGATTAACCAAATATAAAATCATTGACAAATATGTGATGAGTATTTTTCTATTGTGTTTGTGTTCGACCTTTAAAATGATCGATATTTTAAGATGGAGAAATTAATCCTCCATAGTTGTTCCTAGATTCCTTTTTTATTGCCTTGTTTCATTCACCTAATTATGTAATAGACTTGTCTTTTTATTTTTTTATCGTTGGAAAAGATCTAGAAATATATTTATTCCTTATTGAGTCAAAAATGAATATATTAATTAATTAGCAGCCACTACCTAGGAAAGGAGTAGTAGGAATAGCGTATATTTACATGATTTACCTAATGTTACTCTCCTTTTATTTCTTGATTTACCTAATGTTAATTACTTGAAAAAATAATTAATTAATTAACCAGGAGAAATTTAACACAAAATATTGCCATCTAGTTTATTAGTACTAATTTGGATTTGCACGTTGCAAAGCTCGTTTATGAAAATAATCCTTCCAGCAAAAAACTTCATTTCCAACAAATTGAATTTAATCCCATTAATTTTGGGATAATTAAATTTCAAATCATCCTACCACAACTCCAATTAATTAATCAATCAACTTGCTACTCCACCTAATGTCAGAAGCCGTGAATCCATGCAAGTCTTTGTGCATAGGGTAGCCAGATGTAAGTTCATTTAAAATAGGATTTGTATAGAATTTGGAAGGATTTTTACATGTATATATAATCGTCGTATTCGGATCGCCTGGTGTACTTCAATCAAATTCTACAAAAATATGTTACTTACTATTAGCAACACATGCCAGATAACTTTTTCACCAAAAGTTAAAATAAATATAAAGAAATTACTTAGCATTTTGTCTATGTTAGAATTTAAACTTAAAACCTCATGATGCTCGATCAATCCACTTCATTGAAGAATTTTCTTTTTAGAAAAAAAGAAAGAACGAGTAAAACTTATTCATTATTGAACTTATCCCGATTCAGTTCATTTCAACTTAGAAAAATTTAATTTTGAACGAATAAATAACGTGCTTAGATTCAAGTCAATCCGTCCAATTGACACGTACACATCTACTAGCCGAAAATCACGACTCATCACAACATCATTTCTCCCTATATATATTCATCCATTTAGACACTTTTCTTCACCCATCAACACTTTCTTACACATATAACCTTTTCAATCATTACAAAAATAGCCACAATGTCCAATCTAACCTTTCTTTCACTAATTTTCACCATTTTCATCTCTACTTCTAACGCCATTTCTCAATGTAACGGCCCTTGTAAAACTTGGGACGATTGTGATGGTCAATTAATTTGCATAAACGGAAAATGTAACGATGATCCTAACGTTGGTACCAAAATTTGCAAAAGTAACCCTCCTTCCGTCCCATCTCCAACTCCAACCAATACATGTCGTCCGTCTGGCACACTCAATTGCAATGGTGTGCACCCAATATACCGTTGCTCGCCACCTGTCACCTCCTCAACGCCTGCTCAACTTACCCTCAACGATTTCAGTGAAGGCGGAGATGGTGGTGGTCCATCATCATGTGATGGGAAATATCATAACAATAATGAAAGAGTAGTAGCATTGTCCACCGGATGGTTCGCGGGACGTTCAAGGTGTGGTAAAATGATACTAATTCGCGCTAATAATGGAAAGACCGTAACGGCTAAAGTGGTGGATGAGTGTGATTCTACTATGGGTTGTGATGCGGAACATGCTTTTCAAAGTCCATGCAAAAATAACATAGTGGATGGTTCTATTGCTGTGTGGAGAGCTTTAGGGTTAAATACAGAGTTAGGTATTGTTCCTGTCACTTGGTCCATGGTTTAGGCCAACGTAGATCGATCGTTACAGTTATGGATTCGATAGAATTCAGTAACTTTATATGTCTCAAATTATATAATTCTTGAATAAGCGTGTCATCTTACATGTAATAAGATGTACATTAGAGTTTCTTAAAAATAATCAACTACGACATAATTTCTAACTAATAATGTTCTTCTTTCATCTCAATTTATTTTGTGATGTTTGACTCTCTTTTTTTTAATATCATGGCATCACCCCCCTTTGAATTTGCGAAACTACTTCCTCCGGTTGATAACCTAAGGAAGTCAACATATCCGCAACATGATTTGTTCCCGTTAAATAGTGCTTGATGAAAAGACTCTTGTCTTCGACCATCTATTTAATCTCTTTACATTATTTCAATTTGTTTGACTAGTCGCTGAGTTTATAAAAGAAATAAATTCACTTGAAATTTGTGGACTTAAACAAAGCATAGATATTTTAATGGTTATAGATAATCTTATTAAGAATAAAGTGAAAAGTTAAAATTATATTAGTATTGAATATGAAAATGAGACATTTGGAGGAGGGGAGGGAGGGGGAACAAATTTATATAAAGGAAAATATAATATGTCATATAAATTAGAAGGGTGATATAGGGGATTGAATGAATTATGGTAATCACAAAATTGTAATTCTTTTTTGTACTAATTAATTATGAGTATAGGTGATATAGAAGCTTTGAATACTTTCAAGTTAGGGAGGAGTAAGTCACTTTTTGTACTTTTGAGTTAAGATAAATAAAATGTAGAAAGTTTGCTTGAAAAAAATAATATAGGTGATGTAGCTCTGATTTTAACATTTCGCCACTTTAAAAAATCTTACACTGAGATACATGTGTGTAATTGACAAATACAATTTATAAAAGTTTACAAAATTGAACTTTAGAGCAATATGAACTCTATCTTAGATACATGAATGAGATGTAAATCAAGATAGATTATAATAATGATTTTTTTTTACCTCTTTGTATACTTCTGAATATCAAGATTTAGTTTTAAATTTGAGATAATCAAACATGTATTGAGAGGATTAAGGAAGAGAGGGAGATAGTGGAGGTGTTTGAAGATCGTGGGGGTGGGGGTAAGAGATAGAGACGGATTGGGGGAGGGAAAGTCAAAGGTGAGAGAAAATAATTTAAATTGCTAATTTACCATTAATTAAGGAATTCAAATTTTAAGATAATTATTTAATATCATATTTAAGAGATATGTGTATCCGATTAAATATATTAAAATATATGATATAAATTTAAAAGTGGTATTATGTGTAATTTTTTCAAAGTATAGGTAAATTAAGTATATATGATAGTAAAGTATGTCTAGTTAGGTACTTTTTCATAAACTAAGGGTAATTTAAAATCAGAAAAAATATTTATCTTTCTTTTTTATTATAAATTTCAAAAGTCTTTATGTCTATCTTAAATTATGCACCAATTATAGAAAGTCTGAAAATTACAAAAATGCAAAAAAGGAGGACGGAGTGCAAGGTCATATTGTACTATCAAAAAAGGGTATATACTGGAATGTGTTTTTTAACTTGATATCAACTGACATCTATGCTTTTTAATTTTGAATGTGCAAGGCACATAAATTTGTATAGAATTGAACAATTAAATACATGTCCTTCGTGGCGTCCTACGTGTATTGTAAAATTTATGCTAAACACTTTGCATATGCGTCCACCATTGATGTGGATCACTGAATATGCAAAGAGAATATAGATGAAGGAGAAAGGGAAACTGTTTTATTGAATCTGAAAAGTGAAAATTACAATCACATGTGCTCTGTACTTATAGGCACGTTAGTTAGCTACTAGTGGATGCCAATTGGCTGTCCTTGTAACAAACATTTAAACCACCTTAACTAACAGCTTCTTCTAACTTGCTCACTATAACAGAAATGTGAATATGGTCACTTTAATACACCCTATCAAGCTGTAGGGTGAAAGACATCTAGAACACCAAGCTTGGATAGAAGGAAGTGATGTTGGGCCTCTCCAAGGCCTTTAGTTATCAAGTCAAGCAGTTGCAAGTAAGTAGATAAATGTGCAGGTTTGATCAGCCTTGCCTGCAGTCTTTTCTCACAAAATGACAATCAATTTTAATGTGTTTCGTGCGTTCGTGGAACATAGGATTTGAAGTTATTTGTAGCACAGCTTTGTTGTTACAATAGAGCTCTATAGGAGTAGGAACTTTGACATCAATATCCTTTAGTAGGCCAACTAACTAGATGATTTCAGACCCCACAGTAGCCATACTTCTATGCTCAGATTCAGCAGAGCTACGACTAACCGTGTGTTATTTCTTTGACTTCCAAGATATTAAGGAACCTCCCAGTTGAACCACAAACCTTGCCACTGATCTCCTACTATTAGGGCATGCCGGCCAATCTGAATCAAAATAGGCACTCAACTTGGCTTCACTCAAACCAACTTCAGAAATGACCTCTAAAGCATATTTCCTCTGATTGAGCAGAGCTTCATGTTGTGACCTTAAGACCTCTATTCCTAGAAAATAGGTAAGTTGTCCTAGGTCCTTAACTTTAAATTTGTTGTGAATATATTGTTTGGCTGCTTGTATGATGTCATGACTGTTTCCAGTGATAAGGAGATCATCAACATATATAAGGATGATCACAATATCTGATCCTTATTACTTGGTGAATAATAAATGGTCATGAGAACTTTGTTTATAATCATCCTCAAGGAGAGCTGTTGTGACCTTGATGTTCCATTGCCTAGAAGCCTGTTTAAGCCCATATAATGACTTGAAGAGCCTACATACTATAGTCTCCCACTGTTTATGGAAACCCTGAGGAAGTTTCATATACACAACATTATCCAAGTCACCTTGAAGGAATGTATTGCTAATATACATGTGAAAAAGATCATATTCCTTAGCAGCAATAACATTGATCATAGTCACCTGACTGAGACCATCTTAGCAACTGGAGAAAAAGTTTCATAGTAGTCTAGCCCTTCTCTTTGTGTGTAACCTTTAGCCACCAATCTAGCTTTATACTTGTCAACTTCACCATTAGCTTTATGCTTAATTTTATAAACCCATTTAGCACCTATAGTCTTCTGACCAACAGGTAAGGCAGTCAGCTCTCAAGTATGATTTTCCTCCAAAGCATCTATCTCTTGTTGCATAGCATGTACCAACTATGGATCCTGAGAAGCCATCTTGAATGAGGTAGGCTCGGTAGCAGGAGAGAAATTTTCCAAATATTCTTGATAAACAGGAGACAAATGGTCATTGGATACAAACTGTGAAATTGGATGTGAGCAATTGCCTTTGGGGATAACAATAGAAACATAGGCAGTGAGCCAAATAGGAGGTTTGGTTGTTCTGACTAGTCTAAGGGGAGGAGGATTAGGTGCAAGGATAGGTAAGGGAGTGCCCTGCTCTTCTGCTAAAACAGAATCAAATAGTTCACCCTGTACGAAGATCTCATCCTGCTTAACATCAACTGGTGCAACCTCAACTACCTCAGAGTCTACTCCCACAGTAACTTCAGCAGTTATAGGTAAATGGGACTGTGAGAGGGCGCCATCAACCAAAAGATTGTCAAAAACAATAGGATTGGAAGCATGCATAGTGTCAAAAGAATTAATACTTAACATGTCCATATCTATAAAGATATCCTTATGGAAAGGAAATTCAGATTCTATAAAGCTGACATCCCTATTAACAAAGAAGATTTTATCATTCAAATCATACAACTTGTAACCCTTCTGAGTTTCAGAATATCCAACTAGAACAACCATTTTTGCCCTTGCAACAAACTTGTCATGTCTAGGTAGTTTGCTAGCATAACATAGGCAACCAAACACCCTCAAATGATCAAGGTTGGCCTTTTTGCCATACAATAGTGCATAAGGAGTCTGTCATTTTAACACCTATGAAGGCAACTTATTGATCAAATAAATTGAGGTCCTGAGACAGTCACCCCAAAAACTGATGGGCACTTCACTTTGGAATTTGAGGGCTCTAGCCACTTTCAATAAATGCCTATGGTTTCTTTCATCTGTGTCATTCTGTTGTGGGGAATACGGGCAGCCACTCTGGTGGACAATGCCATGTGAAGCCAACAATTGCTCACAATGTGCATTAAAGAATTCAGTACCATTATCAGACCTCAATAATTTTACACATGCATCAAATTGAGTTTTAACTAGGCACAAAAAAAATTCAACATAGTGGTAACCTCACATTTAGATTGTATCAAGCAAACACATGTATACCGACTGTAATCATCAACAATAGTGAAAAACTAATACTTCTTGTCATAGGTAGGCTTTTTGTAAGGCCCCTACAAGTCTACATGCAGCAAATCAAAACAAGCAATTGTCTTAGTACAACTAGTAGGGAAGCTTAACCTGTGATGTTTAGCTAGAGGAAATATATGACATTTGTCATGTATGATAGGGCTATCACATTTATTGAGTAAAGATATGTGTTGCATGACAGTGGTGGAAGGATGACCTAATCTAAGGTGCCAAAGAACTCTTTTAACATCACACTTGAAGCTTGCAGTATTTGTAATTGGAGTGAGCTTCTCCTGCAAGAGGTACAGACTATCATTTTCTCTACCAATCCCCATGACCTTGCCATTGTAAAGCCCCTGAAATACACAAAAATCAGGGAAGAAGAGGACAACACATGATAATTCCTTGGTTATCTTAGACACTGAGAGGAGATTGAATTTGAAATCAGGAACATGGAGGACGTTCTGCAGGCTAGAAGTCCCAAAAATAGGTGCATTACATGTACCTGTGATCTGTGATCTTCCTCCAGTTGGTGCTTGAACCTTATCACTAAGATGAATATCAAGGGTCCTAATATCAGACAAAAAACCTCTACAGGGTGTAATATGGTGAGATGATCCAGAATCAATAATCCACTCAGAATGTAAGACATTAGATAACAATGAGTGTATACCTATCATGTTAGAAACACATTCATAACTGGATTGAGCCTGTTTACCAAGCAGTTCCTGATATTGTTGTTCTGTGAGGAAGTAGCCTGAACCTTGAGTTGGATTGTTGGCATTGGAACTTGTGTTGGCATTGGAGCTAGTATGGGTTGTAGGCTTGAATTGTGACTGTTGTGTTTGTTGTGAACATCTCCTCCTACTCTTGAAGTGCTGATGATAGCCAACAATTCTCAAGCATCCTTAAAATGACCTTTGTAACCACAATGGATGCAAGGAATTCCTTCCGCAGTTCCAGACAATCCTCCATAATTCCCCCCACTTGTGGTTCCAAACGATCCTCCATAGTTCCCTGGCTTCTTCTGTCTATAACTAGGAGTTCTCCTAGCCAACATTGTTAAGGGATCCTTGTGAGCATCAACTACTCCCAGTGATCGTTGGCTTTTTTCTTGAGTCATGATTGCATAGGTTTCATTAACTGTCACATTAGCGTTTCGAGAGAGAATACTGCTTCTCAAGCTGCAATTGCTCTCATTGAGTCTCATAATGAACTGTAATAATTGCTGAGATTTGAGGTGTTCTACATAAAGACTAGACTCTTCACAACCACATGAAGGCATGTAAATCATGACATCAAGTTCATTCCACAAATCCTTCATTCTAGAGAAATAGCAAGTCACGGAATCAGTCCACTTCTTTAAATTGACAATTTCAGACCACAGATAGTAGATCCTAGTTAAATCCGATCGATCGAATCGTTCCTTGAATTGTTCCCAGACCTTTCTAGCAGTTGAAGCATAAACAATAATAGGGACTAGTTCAACCGAAACAGTGCTACCAATCCAGGATAGTACAATAGCGCTACATTTTTCCCATAATTCCTTTAATTCTTCTGTATACTTGCTCTTAAGACAAGTACCATCCACAAACCCTAGCTTACCTTTGCCTCGCAGAGCTAGTTTCATCGATCGACTCCACAGAGAGTAATTCTCTAGACCTGTGAGCTTGATCGGAATTATTACTAGACCTGGAGAATCTGAAGCTTGAAGATAAATCGGATGATGATGGTCGAGTGTTAGTATTGCTGGAGCCACCATGGATGCATTAGCTTGATCCTCTGGCATTTTTGCTCCTATTGAGAAATTGCGATGAAATCAAAATCAATACGCAGTTAGAGGTGAGATCACCGCTCTGATACCATGTAAAATTTATGCTAAGCACTCTACATATGCGTCCACCATTTATGTGGATCACTGAATATACAGAGAGAATATAGATGAAGGAGAAAGGGAAACTGTTTTATTGAATCTGAAAAGTGGAAATTACAATCACATGTGCTCTGTACTTATAGGCACGTTAGTTAGCTACTAGTGGATGCCAACTGGCTGTCCTTGTAACAAACATTTAAACCGACTTAACTAACAGCTTCTTCTAACTTGCTCACTATAACAGAAATGTGAATATGGTCACTTTAATATGTATTATACCACATAGGACACATGTATTATGCCACGCAAGAAATATACGTAGCATACACTTATTTTATAGTTGTAATACAATGAATATGCACCAGTAACTATTTCAAATTGATACATCTGAAGTACTATTTTTGACTAATTGAAACTTTCATAAGAAAAACACGATAAATGATTTGAGACGAAGAGATCAATATTTCCTCTTAAATAGGACTCCCATCCAAACCCTTTCTCCAAGAATAAAGATTAACCAGATATAAAATATTTATAGTTTTCTTATCGTACAAGAAAAGGCTATTATAATAAATATGATGCCGTTTCTTCCAAAAAAAATAAAATACCCAATTATGATTTTATAAATTAGGACAAACACCCAATAATATGTGAGTTTCTTAACAAATCAACTATATTCAAATCAGACTATGAAAATTGATTTGCAAGACATGGATTGTTTTAAAACGTGGACGATGGTCATGTTCTATTTTTAATTAGAGAAATCAACATATATAATCGTCATCAAAATGCTTGAAAGATTTACGACCAAGTATAGTCATGGGTTAGTGCAGCCCATGGGAAGAATTTGTAACTTAATAATCCATCATAAAATTATTGACAAATACGTTATGAATATCCATCATATTCTGTCATAATTTTTTCTATTATAATTGTGCTTGACCCTTAAAATGGTCAATAATTGAAAACGGAAATATTAATTGTCCTTACTTGTTCCTAGGTCTGTTTTTTTTTTATCACCTTGTTTCATTCATTTATTTATATAATATATTTATTTTTTTAATTTTTGGTGGAAAAGATGTAGAAATATATTTATCTATTGAGTCAAAAATGAATATATTAATTAAATAGCAGCCATTACCTAGGAACGAAAGAGTACTAGGAATAGCATATCTCCCTATGGTTAAAAAGTTTCCCTTACTATTATTCATTGTTTAACTTATCTCGATTCAGTTCATTTCAACTTTGAAAAAATTAATTTTCATCTCTACTTCTAACGCCATTTCTCAATATAACGGCCCTTGTAAAACATGGGACGATTGTGATGTGGTCAATTAATTTGCATAAACGGAAAATGTAACGATGATCCTAACGTTGGTACCAAAATTTGCAAAAGTAACCCTCCTTCCGTCCCATCTCCAACTCCAACCAATACATGTCGTCCGTCTGGCACAATCAATTGCAATGGTGTGCACCCAATATACCGTTGCTCGCCACCTGTCTCCTCCTCAACGCCCGCTCAACTTACCTTCATCGACTTCAGTGAAGGCGGAGACGGAGGTGGTCCATCATCATGTGATGGGAAATATCATAACAATAAAGAAAGAATAGTAGCATTGTCCACCGGATGGTTCGCAGGACGTTCAAGGTGTGGTAAAATGATATTAATTCGCGCTAATAATGGAAAGACTGTAACGGCTAAAGTGGTGGATGAATGTGATTCTACTATGGGTTGTGATGCAGAACATGCCTTTCAAAGTCCATGCAAAAATAACATAGTGGATGGTTCTATTGCTGTGTGGAGAGCTTTAGGGTTAAATACAGATTTAGGTATTGTTCCTGTCACTTGGTCCATGGTTTAGGCCAACGTGGAGTGATCGTTACAGTTATGGATTTGATAGAATTCAGTAACTTTATATGTCTCAAATTATATAATTCTTGAATAAGCGTGTCATCTTACATGTAATAAGATGTACATTAGAGTTTCTTAAAAATAATCAACTACGATATAATTTCTTACTAAAAATATTCTTCTTTCGTCTCAATTTATTTTGTGATGTTTGACTCTCTCTTTTTTTAACATCATGTCACGAACTTATCATTCCTTTGAATTTGCCAAAAAAGGGAAGGACTAAGGAGAGTATGGGCGTATTGTACTAGTAAAAAAATGATATAATACATAAACGTATTATTTAATTTGGTATCAACTAACATATATGTCTTCTAATTATGGGTGTGCTGAAAAGACACTTAAGCTAGTATAAAATTGAACAAATAGACATATTCATACTACGTGGAGTCCTGAACGGCAAATTTGTATCCTACATGTATTATCCCACGTAGGACATGTGTGTCTATTTATTCAATTTTATACAAGTTTAGGTATATATTTGTACAGACACAAATTTGGAAGGTGCAGATGTGAGTTGAAGTCAAGTAAACACGTGTGTCCTACATAGCATAATACAATATGTCCTACGCGTACTAATTTCAAGAACTTCACATAAAATTGATTATTTAACATTTATTTATTTGAAGGAACTTTCATATACAAAAGAAAATTTTAGAGTATATACATTATACATTTATTTTACGGTTGTTATACATGGGATATATATAGGTAACTGTTTCAAATTGATATATATGAAGTATTAGGTAGTTGAATATTTATAACTAATTAGCTTATAAGAAAAACACGATAGATGGTTTGAGACAAAGAAACTAGTATTCTCTTTTAAATAGGGCTCCCGTCCAAAACCCTTTCTCAAAGAATAAGGATTAACCAAATATAAAATCATTGACAAATATGTGATGAGTATTTTTCTATTGTGTTTGTGTTTGACCTTTAAAATGATCGATATTTTAAGATGGAGAAATTAATCCTCTATAGTTGTTCCTAGATTCCTTTTTTATTGCCTTGTTTCATTCACCTATTTATGTAATAGACTTGTCTTTTTGTCTTTTTATCTTTTTATCGTTGGAATAGATCTAGAAATATATTTTTTCCTTATTGAGTCAAAAATGAATATATTAATTAATTAGCAGCCACTACCTAGGATAGGAGTAGTAGGAATAGCGTATATTTACATAATTTACCTAATGTTACTCTCCTTTTATTTCTTGATTTACCTAATGTTAATTACTTGAAAAAATAATTAATTAATTAACCAGGAGAAATTTAACACAAAATATTGCCATCTAGTTTATTAGTACTAATTTGGATTTGCATGTTGCAAAGCTCGTTTATGAAAATAATCCTTCCAGCAAAAAACTTCATTTCCAACAAATTGAATTTAATCCCTTTAATTTTGGGGTAAATTTCAAACCATCCTACCACAACTCCGATTAATTAATCAATCAATCAACTTGCTACTCCACCTAATGTCAGAAGCCGTGCATCCATGCAAGTCTTTGTGCATAGGGTAGCCAGATGTAAGTTCATTTGAAATAGGATTTGTATAGAATTTGGAAGGATTTTTACATTTAAAATAGGATTTGTATAGAATTTGGAAGGATTTTTACATGTATATATAATCGTCGTATTCGGATCGCCTGGTGTACTTCAATCAAATTCTACAAAAATATGTCACTTACTATTAGCGACACATGCCAGATAATTTTTTCACCAAAAGTTAAAATAAATATAAAGAAATTACTTAGCATTTTGTCTATGTTAGAATTTAAACTTGAGACCTCATGATGCTCGATCAAACCACTTCATTGAAGAATTTTCTTTTTAGAAAAAAAGAAAGAATGAGTAAAACTTATTCATTGTTGAACTTATCCCGATTCAGTTCATTTCAATTTAGAAAAAATTAATTTTGAACGAATAAATAACGTGCTTAGAATTGACACGTAGACATCTACTAGCCGAAAATCACGACTCATCACAATATCATTTCTCCGTATATATATTCATCCATTTAGACACTTTTCTTCACCCATCAACACTTCCTTACACATAAAACCTTTTCAATCATTACAAAAATAGCCACAATGTCCAATCTAGCCTTTCTTCACTAATTTTCACCATTTTCATCTCCACTTCTAACGCCATTTCTCAATGTAACGGCCCTTGTAAAACATGGGACGATTGTGATGGTCAATTAATTTGCATAAACGGAAAATGTAACGATGATCCTAACGTTGGAATCAAAATTTGCAGAAGTAGCCCTCCTTCCGTCCCATCTCCAACTCCAACCAATACATGTCGTCCGTCTGGCACACTCAATTGCAATGGTGTGCACCTAATATACCGTTGCTCGCCACCTGTCACCTCCTCAACGCCTGCTCAACTTACCCTCAACGATTTCAGTGAAGGCGGAGATGGTGGTGGTCCATCATCATGTGATGGGAAATATCATAACAATAATGAAAGAGTAGTAGCATTGTCCACCGGATGGTTTGCAGGACGTTCGAGGTGTGGTAAAATGATACTAATTCATGCTAATAATGGAAAGAATGTTACAGCTAAAGTGGTGGATGAATGTGATTCTACTATGGGTTGTGATGCGGAACATGCTTTTCAAAGTCCATGCAAAAATAACATAGTGGATGGTTCTATTGCTGTGTGGAGAGCTTTAGGGTTAAATACAAATTTAGGTATTGTTCCTGTCACTTGGTCCATGGTTTAGGCCAACATGGAGCGATCGTTACAGTTATGAATTCGATAGAATTCAGTAACTTTATATGTCTCAAATTATATAATTCTTGAATAAGCGTGTCATCTTACATGTAATAAGATGTACATTAGAGTTTCTTAAAAATAATCAACTACGGTATAATTTCAACTAATTATATTTTTCTTTCATCTCAATTTATGTTGTGAAGTTTGACTTCTTCGTTTTTTAATATCATGGCATCACCCCCTTTGAATTTGCGAAACTACTTCCTCCGGTTGATAACCTAAGGAAGTCAACATATCCGCAACATGATTTGTTCCCGTTAAATAGTGCTTGATGAAAAGACTCTTGTCTTCGACCATCTATTTAATCTCTTTACTTTATTTCAATTTGTTTGACTAGTCGCTGAGTTTATAAAAGAAATAAATTCCCTTGAAATTTGTGGACTTAAACAATGCATAGAATTTTAGTGGTTATAGATAATCTTATTAAGATTAAAGTGAAAAGTTTAAAATTATATTAGTATATATTAAATATAAAAATGAGACATTTGGAGGGGAGGGAGGGGGGACAAATTTATAAAAAGGAAAATATAATATGTCATTTAAATTAGAAGGGTGATATAGGGTATTGAATGAATTATGTTAATCACATAATTGTAATTCTTTTTTGTACTAATTAATTATGAGTATAGGTGATATAGGAGCTTTGAATCCTTTCAAATTAGGGAAGAGTAAGCCACTTTTTGTATCTTCCTCAAATTATTATGTACTTTTGAGTTAAGATAAATAAAATGCAGAAAGTTTGCTTGAAAAAAAAAAGGTTAGGTGATATACCTCTGATTTTAACATTTCGCTACTTTAAGTTTATTTTTATTCTTAATAAAATCAGAAAAAATATTTATCTTTCTTTTTTATTATAAATTTCAAAAGTCTTTATGTCTATCTTAAATTATGCACCAATTATAGAAAGTCTAAAAATTGCAAAAATGCAAAAAAGGAGGACGGAGTGCAAGGTCATATTGTACTATCAAAAATGGTATAATACTGAAATGTGTTCTTTAACTTGATATTATTTGGCATTTATGCATTTTAATTTTGAATGTGCAAGGTACATAAATTTATATAGAACTGAACAATTAGACACATATGTCTAACGTGGCGTCTTACGTGTATTATATCATATAAGACACATGTATTACTCCACGCAAAAAATATATGCAGTATACACTTATTTTCTAGTTGTAATACAATGAATATGCACCAGTAACTATTTCAAATTGATACATCTGAAGTACTATATAGCTGGATATTTTGACGGATTGAAATTCATAAGAAAAACACGATAAATGATTTGAGACGAAGATATCAGTATTTTCTACTAAATAAGACTCCCATACCCTTTCTCCAAGAATAAAGATTAACCAGATATAAAATATTTATATTTATCTTATCGTAAAAGTAAACCCAATTATAATAAGTATGTTGTCGTTTTTTCCAAAACAATAAAACACCCAACTATTATATATGATTTAGAAATTAGGATAAACACCCAATAATATGTGAGTTTCTTAACAAATCAATTATATTCAAATCAAACTATGAAAATTGACAATTAAATTTGCAAGACATGGATTGGTTTAAAACGTGGACGACGGTTGTGTATCGGTCGGTTCGGTTCAGTTTATCGGTTTTCAATTTTTAAAAATGCTAAATCGATAATCAAATCAATAAGATATTTGTTATAGGTTTTCGATTTATCGGTTTTGGTCTTTAACGGTTCGGTTTTCGGTTTAACCAATAAGAAAATGCTTTCAAAATAAATATATGACTTGTCCAACAATTTAACGCGAAATAAAAAGAGAAAAATCTAATTACTCATTGAGTGCAAAAATTCTTCTTAGTGTAGTAAAAGTATAGCAAATACTCACAATTCACAACCCTAGTCATTGCCTAATCCTTGCCGCCGTCGTTGCAAACCCTAGACAGCGTCATTCTTAGTTCTTTAGGTTTTTGACGTTGCAAACCTAAAGACTAAAGTAATACTAAAACCTAAAGGGTAAATGCAGAGAGCAAGTCAATTAAGTAATGTTAATTGTGTAGGGTCCTTAAAGTTATATTCTAATATAGTGATTATACTAATATTGTTTGTTCGATATTTATGTATGACTAAAAATTAAAATAGTAAATTATTATATTCTTAATGGGTTATCGGTTAACCCAATAACCCAATATTAAAAAACCAATATCAAACCGATAACTCAATAAAAAAAATTTATAAAACCATTAAATAACCATTAACCCAATAACCGATAACACTTTTTTTAGTTCGTTTTATTGATCGATTCGATTTTTGCACACCCTAGACGACGGTCATGTTGTATTTTTTTATAAGAGAAAAGATCTAGAAATAGATCTAGAAATATATATATATATTGAGTCAAAAATAAATATATTAATTAAATAGCAGCCATTACCTAGGAACTAAAGAGTACTGGTAATAGCATATATATCTCTCTATGGTCAAAAAATTTCCCTCTCTTACTTCTTCTTTTTTTCAAGGTTTTTTTTTTTGGGGGGGGGGGGGGGGGGGGAGAGAGAAATATTGTTAGTGAAGAAATTAATGGATTGTACAAAATTTATTAGTATTGGACTAAATTAGAATTCACGTGTTATAGAGTTTATTTCCGAAAATAACGCTTCTAACAGAAAAATCATTTCCAAAAAATTGGTTTCGACCCTTCTAATTAAAAGTAATTTCGAACCATTCTACCGTAATTCAGATTGATTAATTAATCAATCCAATTGCTAATCCATCTATTAGTCCTAATAATATCAAAAGCCGTGCAACCATGCAAGTCCTTGCATTAAATAGCCAAAGAAAGTCTAATTTTGCTTATACAAAATTTGGAAAGATTTTTATACGTAGATATAATCGTGGTATTCGGGTCGGCTTGTGTGCACCTCGACTAAATTCTACGGAATATATGTCACTTCCCACGAGTAACACATATCAGATAACTTTTTCCACCAAAGTTAAAACAATTATAAAGAAATTGCTTAGTGTTTTGCCTATATTAGAATTAAAACCTGAGATATCATGATGCTCAATCAACCCACTTCATTAAAGAATTTCCTTTTTACAAAAGTAAAAGAACAAGTCATACTATTATTCATTGTTTAACTTATCCCAATTCAGTTCATTTCTCCCTATATATATTCATCCATTTAGACACTTCTCTTCACCCATCAACACTTTCTTACACATATAACCTTTTCAATCATTACAAAAATAGCCACAATGTCCAATCTAGCCTTTCTTTCACTAATTTTCACCATTTTCATCTACACTTATAACGCCATTTCTCTATGTAACGGCCCTTGTAAAACTTGGGACGATTGCGATGGTCAATTAATTTGCATAAACGGAAAATGTAATGATGATCCCAACGGTGGAACCAAAATTTGCCAAAGTAGCCCTCCTTCCGTCCCTTCTCCAACTCCAACCAATACATGTCGTCCGTCTAGCACTGTTAATTGCAACGGTGTACACCCAATATACCGTTGCTCGCCACATGTCACCTCATCAATGCCCGCTCAAGTTACCTTCAACGACTTCAGTAAAGGTGGAGACTGTCACTCCCCGGGCCTACACCCTAGACATGGCTGACACCCGAAGACCATTGCTAGCCCCAAGCAAACCCTTGGCCTGGCTTACCTACCTCAGTGGAAGACAATATTCATACTTATAATGATCAATAATATTTAACTGAACTGAATAATAAAATAACTTAGAATGTTTAAAGGTTAAACATTCAACTTGGCCAAAAGTGGCAACCCAAGTCTTAACAATAAGAAATGATAATGAAAAGACTCAAAGGACTAACATCTGACTGTCTATGAAGCCTCTAAAACAACTGAGATGGATGTTGGGACAACCCCACAACATCCTAATGAACTAACTAGAAAGCAATGAAAATAGATTCTCCGGAATGCAAAGAAGCTCACCAACTGACTCTGAACTGCTCACTAGATCAACGGTGCGT
The DNA here is from genome assembly GCF_900185275.1 of Solanum verrucosum. Classification (NCBI taxonomy): domain Eukaryota; kingdom Viridiplantae; phylum Streptophyta; class Magnoliopsida; order Solanales; family Solanaceae; genus Solanum; species Solanum verrucosum. The sequence continues at coordinate 1,010,498 of NW_026019984.1, read as the reverse complement.
TGGCATGCCGATCCTAGTTACATGTATCTGCATCATAAGACGATGTAGGCCAACTGGCATCAGTACATTGAATGTACGAGTATGCGAGTTGGAATGCTAAAACAACATAGGCTTGAAAGGGAACCTGCTGAAAGAAACACTTACCTTGGATCTTCTCAACTCATGAATACTTAACTGATCTCATTTCAATATAAACCAGTTTAAAACAAATGCAATATAAAGAAAAGTTGTTTAAAAACATGATGTCAACTATGTGTATGTATAAGGATATAACATAACTCTGAAATGTATGTAAAAATACAATAAACTGATGTATATAAAAATACAATAACTTCTGTGATGATACAGTGATATACCTCACGCTGCCAACGCATCCTATACCCAGCCAAAGGTATAGGACCTGAACTACTAAGTGGATCCACTAGTCTATTGTGAAAAGGGTTCATCTAAAAAGTATGACCCTTTTCTACCCATGGTGGCTACATGGTTTTATGGAGACGTGAGTTATCTGAACTCATGCTCACCCCCAATTCAGTGCTTAATACTACTCCCAAAATATACTAGCTCTTATGTTTATTTTTAAAAAAAAAAACACTTCTTCTGTGATTTGAGATTAGTGCTCAAAAACTTATCTCAAAGGCTATCTTGGAAATCAAAGTTTTCCCTCTTGCTTCATTTAGAAAGCGATTACTCTTTTCTGAAAACTAGCCCGAAGGCTCTTTGGAAATCTCAGTTTCCGTTCTTATTTAAATGTGAAAACATTTTAAATCTCTTTGTGAATACTTAGTCCCCGTATACTTTTGAAGAAATGAACTTCAAACTTTACTCTTTACTAAACTTGATCTTTAAGTCTTAAAACAAAGTTAAAAGCATTTGCAAAAGACTCGAAGAACTTCCTAGACTTGGCTCTTGACTTTCCTTGAATTTGAATTTATGGATTCAAGGTTATGATTCATGTTTATGGATGATTTCTAGGTGTTTAGAAGTCATTTAGAGTAGTTAGAATCAATGGAATGTGTTAGGACACTTTAGAATAACATAAATAGGCTAAACGACGAAACACAGGTGAAAAACACCGATCCGGGCGCGTCCCTGGTGCACCGTACCAGGCCTCAATTTACTGGGGCTCATTTTGGGCGCACTGCCCCAGCCTCCTGGCGCTATGGGGGCGTGACGCGCCTGGCCCTCCCCAGGTGCGTCTGACGAGTTTTTCAACTCGTTTTCTGATCCTAAATCGTTTTAAATAGATTCATTTTCTCAATACTTTCTTAGATTCAGATACCCAACACATGTACACTAGAATCTAACTCGAAACAACTCTTAACATTGCTAAAACGTCTCAAGGAAACCCATCAATCACATGTAAGTTCAAGAAAGAAAACAATTCAAGAACACAACTCAAGAACATCAAATTCTAACTCTTTTAGGACGAAAATCGCTAAATTAAACATGCTTGGCGCATGGGTGAACTAACCCAACGCTATGTGATCTTGCATACCTTGTAGAGATCACCCCCGACGAAATCCACAAGCTAATCTTGACTTCCCCTTCTCCTTTCTCTTTTCTCCAAGCCCTAGCGTGAAATTCACTTTTCTAAAACGGACTAAAATTTGATTTGACCCATATTAAACTCCTAAAAATGAATTAAAATAATAGGGCAAGGAAAAGACTAAAATACCCCTTAAAAATCCGGATTGGATATTCTATATTTGAACAGCCCAACTTCCGAAGGGCATAACTTGCTCATACGAACTCGAAATCACTCAAACTTGGCGGCGTTGGAAAGATCATTCCAAGGGATTTCCAACCATATCTGGAATCACACCTAACTCATCCTGAGATAGGAATTATGGTTGTTTGAAGTTGACCAAAAATTCACTTTAACACCTTTACCAAATTTCCAGATTTTTAAATTCTTCCCAAAAATAACTATTTCCAGATTTTAAACTTCATTCTAGTTCTTTCTAGTTGCGAGATGTTACAGGGACGGGGGTGGTCCATCATCATGTGATGGGAAATATCATAACAATAATGAAAGAATAGTAGCATTGTCGATTGGATGGTTCCCGGGACGTTCGAGGTGTGGTAAAATGATATTAATTCGCTCTAATAATGAAAAGACCGTAACGGCTAAAGTGGTGGATGAATGTGATTCTACTATGGGTTGTGATGCAGAACATGCTTTTCAAAGTCCATGCAAAAATAACATAGTGGATGGTTCTATTACTGTGTGGAGAGCTTTAGGGTTGGATACAAATTTGGGTATTGTCCCTGTCACTTGGTCCATGGTTTAGGTCAACGTGGAGCGATCGTTACAGTTATGAATTCGATAGAATTCAGTAACTTTATATAGCTCAAATTATATACTTCTTGAATAAGCGTGTCATCTTACATGTAATAAGATGTGCATTAGCGTTCTTTAAAAATAATCAACTACGGTATAATTTCATACTAATAATATTCTTCTTTCATCTCAATTTATGTTGTGATGTTTGACTCTCTTTTTTTTTAATATCATGGCATCACCCCTTTAAATTTGTGAAACTACTTCCTCCGGTTGAATACAAATTATGAATTTGATAAAATTCCGTAACTTTATAGCATATATTATACTAGACATCGGAGCCTGTGCTAGCACGGGCCCAATATGTATCATTTTTTGTTCCAATTTATGTGACAAAGACAAAATTAAAGAGTTAATCAAACTTTAATATTAATTTAAAGTAGTTTAAATTTTCAATTATTGTTAACTATGGTAAAAAAAAATTATGTCTTTTAACATTCTAAATTGGTAATTATTGTTGTATGATTTGTAATATCTTTTACGCAAATTTGAAATAATAAAGGTTATTTCTTCTTTCTCAATTTATGTGGTACTAATAAAATTTGGAGATTCAATCAAATTTTTTTGTCTTTAAAATATTCTATTGTTAATTACTGTAAATTATTGTACTTTCTAAGTAATTTTCAAATAATATATATTATTTCATTTGTCAAATTTATGTGTCACCGATAAAATTTGAAGAGTTAATCAGATCTTTTACATATTTTTATATCTTTTGAATATTTAAGTAAATAATTATCGTGATTTATAATATTTTATACAATTATTTAAAAAAAATGAAATAACAAACAAAACGAATTCATCATAGGAAATTACCAAAGCATCCTTGAATACATCAATAATGGATCCCACTTTTTGTTTAAAAAAATATGCATATTGGGAGGATATTTTTGTCCAAAGTGGAAATAGAATAAGTATAATTTATTAAAGTCTTTTAAAATTTTAAATTGTTAATTCTTATTGTATGATTTGTAATACTTTTACGCCATTTTCAAATAATAGAGGTCATTTCTTCATTCTCAATTTATGTAGTACTAAAAAAAAATTGAGATTCAATCAATTTTTTTTTGTCTTTGAAATATTTCTAGCTGTTAATTACTGTAATTTACAGTACTTTCTAAGAAATTTTCAAATAATATATATTATTTCATTTGTCCCAATTTATGTGTCACCGGTAAAATTTGAAGAGTCAATCAGATCTTTTATATATTTTTATATCTTTTAAATATTTAAGTAATTAATTATCGTGATTCATAATATTTTATAGAATTATTTAGTATAGTAAAATAAATTAAAAGAAACAAACAAAACGAATTCATCATAGGAAATTACCAAAGCATCCTTCAATACATCAATAATGGGTCCAACTTTTTGTTTTTAAGAAATTGCACATTCGAAGGATATTTTTGTCCAAAGTGGAAATATTGTGTAAAAAATGTGTATTTATTGTGATTTTGAATGTTTTGTGGGGTAATAGGACACACGCAAAGTTAAGGTGTCTTTTTGAAAATCTGGGAGAACTTCAAGTATCACTTAATGTTTTTTCTCAAAATCTAATTTACTTTCATAAACTATGTGTCAGATCAAAATTTAACAAATTCAAAAGGAATGAGTAATAAACAGCTCATACAATGACATATTTATTATTTAACTAAATAATAAATATGTAACTAAAAATCTTGTTAGCTTTTGGTTGAAAGCTAACAAGACATATTTATTATTTAACTAAATAATAAATATATAACTAAAAATCTTGTTAGCTTTTGGTTGAAAGCTAACAAGATAGTTACAATGATAGTTGCATTGTGGCTTATTATATTAAAACTTTATAGCATATATTATATACTTATTGAATAAGCATGTCATCTTACATGTAATAAGATGTACATTGGAGTCACTTAAAAATAATAAATTACGATATAATTCCTAACTTATAGTAATGTTTATGTGGTGATGTTTGACTCTTTTTTTTAATATCATGTCACGATTTTATTACCCCTTGGAATTTGCAAAATTACTTCCTCTAATTTTTAACATAAGGAAGTCATCATAAAATAAGAAGTTTATAATTAAATTAGTATTTTTTTTTAAATATAGAAATGTGATATTTTAAGGGGACAATTTTATAAAAATGAAAATATAATATAATAAGTCATATAAATTAGAAGGGTAGAGTACTAATTAATTATGAGTATATAATATATTGGGGTTGCAAGAATTATGTTAATCACTTAATTGTTATTCTGTTTTAAATCGTTATCAAAATGGGTAAGTGTTTCCTATGGGAAATATTTGTAACTTAATTATCCATCATAAAATCATCGATAAATACGTGATAAATATATATCCATCATATTCTATCATTAATTTTTCTATTGTGATTGTTTCGACCATTAAAATAGTCGATATTTTAAGATGGTGAAAGTAATCCTCCTTACTTATTCCTAGATTCTTTTTTTATCCCTTTGTTTATTCACTTATTTATGTAATAGACTTTTTTTTTAATCTTTTTATAGTTTGGTGAAAAATATCTAGAAATATATTTATCCATTATTGAGTCAAAAATGAATATATTAATTACTTAGTAGCCACTGCCTAGGGGTGTGCATTCGGTTTTTTGGTTTGGTTTTACACTATTCGGTTTGGATTTTCGGTTTTTGGTTTTGTAAAAGTGTAACCCAATCCGATCCAAAATAAATTTGGTTTGGTTTGGTTTTTCTCTATTCGGTTTGGCTTTTTTCGGTTTGGTTATTCGGTTATGTCAATAATTAATAACATATATAACCAAAGTAATAATATTTAATCCCTTAAATATACTTTCTAATATAAATCATAAGTAAAACTTAAAACACAATACTTATAAGTATACCTATTGTAGATGTAATTCAAACATAAAAGGGAGAAGACACAAGTACCCCCTAGACTATGACCGAAATCCCAGAGACACACCTTAACTAAATTAAGGTCCTATTACCCCCTTGAACTCATTTTTTTTGTAATTTTGTACACCTTTTGACTTATGTGGCACACCACGCGACTCCACGCAGTATATATATATATATATAAAATTTGGTTTTTTCGGTTTTTCGGTTTTTATCTTTTAAAATCCAAAACCAAACCAAAAAACCAAACAAAGTAATTTATTAATCCAAAACCAATCCGAAAAACCAAAAAACCAATCCAAATAAAATTTCGGTTTGGTTTGGTTTGGTTATTCGGTTTAATCCGAATAATGCACACCCCTACCACTGCCTAGGAAAAGAGTACCACTCTCTGTGGTCTACTTTTATCCCTTATTACTAGGGATGTGCACTACGGATCAAACCGAATAATCAAATCAAATCAAACCGAATTTTTATTTGGATTGGTTTTTTGGTTTTTCGAATTGGTTTTGGATTAATAAATTACTTTGTTTGGTTTTTTAATTTGGTTTTGGATTTTAAAAAATAAAAATCAAAAAATCAAAAAAAAAAACGAATTATATGTATGTGTGTGTGTATATATATATATAAATGTTTAGGTTTAGAATTAAGTTGGAGTTAACCACTTTTGTCCCTTTTTTGGTTATTACCTTTCATCATGATTACGTTTATATTTTATATTTGAACATCTATAATATGTATAATTATAAGTATTGTGTTTTAAGTTTTACTTATGATTTATATTATAAAGTATATTTAAGAGAATCAATATTATTACTTTGGTTATGTTATTAATTATTGACATAACCGAATAACCAAATTGAAAAAAGGCGAATCGAATAAAGGAAAACCAAACCAAATCAAATTTATTTTGGATCGAATTGGGTTACACTTTTACAAACCAAAAACCGAAAAATCCAAACCGAATAATGAAAAAACAAATCGAAAAACCGAATGCACACCCCTACTTATTACTCTCCTTTTACTTCTTGATTTCCCTAATGTTAATTATTTGAAAAATTAATTAATCAATTAATACAGAATATTTCCATCTAGTTCTTCTTCTTTTTTTCTGATTAAATAGTATAACATGACATGCAACTATTTTTAAAAAACTTGTTCAAGGTTTGGGAAGAAGAAATAAAAAGGAAGAATAATATTATTTGTGAATTAATTAATCGATTATACAAAAGCTATGAGTACTAAGGACTTGCTCACTATATTTAGGGAAAAGAACCCTTATACCTCAAAAAAATAAAATATTTACCCTTAAATGCTTCATTACTTTCATACCCTCTTTTTATTTGAAAATGACATATAATTCACTCGCCGACGTCAGATTGATGTCCGTGCCCACCCTTTTTTTCTCTCTGATACAATCTTAGTATATTACAGTATATGAATATACTTTGATCGCATCAAAGAGTAACTGAGCAGTGTCTTCATTGAAGGATTATTTCTTCCTCCTATCAAAATATAATATACTTTGATGGTATTAATGAATAACTGGACAGTGTTTTCATTGAGGTTTGCTTCAATCCTTCGATGAGATTACTCAATCATCCATGATACAATTACGATATATCTACATATTGTCGTGGTATTATTGAGGTATGTTTCAATTCTTCAATACTATAATTTAAAACAGTATTAAAAAAAAGACATAACTTAGATACAATTTTTTTAAAATTTGTAAAAAGAGGGAAAAAAGACTTATATTTTTCTACTAGTTTAGAGTTTAATAAATAAGATTGTAACTTTAATAATTTTCTTTTAATTGTTTCTTATTTGTTTCTTAAAAAAGAGTTAAATCCTATATGATACCGATAACTATAAGGTATCAATATATAGATGGAGCATCACAGAGGATTAAACTCAATTTATATGATATCAATATACCAACGGAGTATCACAAAGAATATATTTTCTACTAATTTAGAGTTTAATAAATAAGATTGTGACTTTAATAATTTTCTCTTAATTGTTTCTTATTTATTTCTTAAATAAAGGGTACAATCCTATACGATACTGATAGGGTTCAATATATCGACATAGTATCACAAAGGATTAAACTCAGTCATATATGATACGGATATGGTATTCAATATACCGACAGAGTATCACAAAGGATTCATTCATAGTAGTGATGTTGACGCCATGGTGACATCATAGAAAGAAGAAAGTGGGGTAAGTGGGTAAATAGTTTGGGTCATGGGTCCATTAAGGATAAATAGTTTTGGTTGGATCCAATTTGGATAAATAGTTACAAAATTTGGCCCATTTTATGTAGTTTTCCCCTATATTCATGGTATAATGACTAGCTCATAGTCATTAGCTTTGTATGGATGCATTTTAGTGAATGGTCTTTTTTTCTTCTTTCCCATTTGGTGTTTGATATTTTTATTGATATTCAATATTTTTATTGGAATTCGATAAAACTTGAATTCGCGTGTGTTGCATGAAAATAACGCTTCCAATTAAAAAAATGATTTCCAAAAGATTAAATTTGATCCCTCTGATTAAGGATAATTCTGAATTATCCTACCACAATTTACGTTAATTAATTAATCAACTTGCTAGTCCATCTATTAGTCCTAATATCAGAAGCCGTGCATTCAAGTCTTAGCTTTGAATATCCAGAAAAAGTCTAATTTTACTAACTTATTGGCTATCGCTATGAAAATTGTGCATAGGGTAGCCAAATTAAGCTCATAAAAATAAGACTTGTCCTACCCTATTTAAAATTTGGAATAATCATGGCTTTCTGGTCAGCTTGCACACATATCTCGTAACTTTTTTCATCAAAACTAGAACAAATGAAAAGAAATTACTTAATGTTTTGTCTTTGCTAGAATTTGAACCAGAAACCTCATGGTGCTCGATCAGCTCAATTCATATCCAACTTTTTTCAGAAGAAAAAAAAAAGAACAAGTAAAACTTGAGTCGAACTATAAACCATTGTTTAATCTTATCTCGAACCAGAGACCTCATGGTGCTCGATCAACCCACTTCATATCCGTCCATTTGTCATGTTCGCAACTCTACTAGCCAAAAATTACATCTCACAATATCTTTTCTCCCTATATATATTCATCCATTTGGACAGTTTTCTTCACCCATCAACACTTTCTTACACATATAACCTTTTCAATCATTACAAAAATAGCCACAATGTCCAATCTAGCCTTTCTTTCACTCATTTTCGCCATTTTCATCTCTACTTCTAACGCCATTTCCCAATGTAACGGCCCTTGTAAAACTTGGGACGATTGTGATGGTCAATTAATTTGCATAAACGGAAAATGTAACGATGATCCTAACGTTGGAACCAAAATTTGCAAAAGTAGCCCTCCTTCCGTCCCATCTCCAACTCCAACCAATACATGTCGTCCATCTGGCACAATCAATTGCAACGGTGTACACCCAATATATCGTTGCTCGCCACCTGTCACCTCCTCAACACCCGCTCAACTTACCTTCAACGACTTCAGTAGAGGCGGAGACGGGGGTGGTCCATCATCATGTGATGGGCAATATCATGACAACAACGAAAGAATAGTGGCATTGTCCACTGGATGGTTCGCAGGACGTTCAAGGTGTGGTAAAATGATACTAATTCGCGCTAATAATGGAAAGACTGTAACAGCTAAAGTGGTGGATGAATGCGATTCTACTATGGGTTGTGATGAGGAACATGCTTTTCAAAGTCCATGCAAAAATAACATAGTGGATGGTTCCATTGCTGTGTGGAGAGCTTTAGGGTTGGATACAAATTTGGGTATTGTTCCTGTCACTTGGTCCATGGTTTAGGTCAAAATGGAGCGATTGTTACAGTTATGGATTCGATAGAATTCAGTATCTTTATATAGCTCAAATTATATACTTCTCGAATAAGTGTGTCATCTTACATGTAATAATTAAGATGTGCATTAGAGTTCTTTAAAAATAATCAACCATGATATAATTTCTGACTAATAGTAATGTTTATGTGGTGATGTTTGACTCTTTTTTTTAAAATATCATGTCATGATTTTATTACCCCTTGGAATTTGCAAAATTACTTCCTCTAGTTTTTAACATAAGGAAGTCATCATATCCGCAACTTGATTTGAGGTGAAAAGACTCTTGTCTTTGACCATCTATTAATACGGCTTTACTTTGTTTTCAAGTTATTTGATTTGTCGCAAAGTTTATAAAAGAAATAAATATATTCAAAATTTGTATGATAAATCAAGTCATAGATATTTGAATAGCTATAGATTATTTTATTAAAAATAAAATAAAAAGTTTAAAATTAAATTAGTTTTTATTTTTTTAAATATAGAAATGTGATATTTTAACGGGGCAACTTTCTAAAAAGGAAAATATAATATAATATGTCATATAAATTAGAAGGGTGGAGTACCAATTAATTATGAATATATAATATATAGGGGTTGCAAGAATTATGGTAATCACTTAATTGTTATTCTGTTTTAAATCGTTATCAAAATGGGTTACTATGGGAAATATTTGTAACTTAATTATCCATCATAAAATCATCGATAAATACATGATAAATATATATCCATCATATTCTATCATAAATCTTTCTATTGCGATTGTTTCGACCTTTAAAATGATCGATATTTTAAGATGGTGAAATTAATTCTCCTTACTTATTTCTAGATTATTTTTTTATCCCTTTGTTTATTCACTTATTTATGTAATAGACTTGTCTTTTTATCATTTGGTGAAAAAAATCTAGAAATATATTTATCCATTATTGAGTCAAAAATGAATATATTAATTAATTAGTAGCCACTACCTAGGAAAAGAGTACTACTCTCTATGGTCTACTTTTATCCCTTATTACTCTCCTTTTACTTCTTGATTTCTCTAATGTTAATTACTTGAAAAATTAATTAATCAATTAATACAAAATATTTCCATCTAGTTCTTTTTTTTCTGATTAAACAGTATAACATGACATGCAACTATTTTTTAAAAACTTTTTCAAGGTTTGGGAAGAAGAAAAAAAAGGAAGAAAAATATTATTTGTGAATTAGATAATCGATTATACAAAAGTTATTAGTACTAAGGACTTGCTCACTATATTTAGGGAAAAGAGCCCTTATACCTCAAAAAAAAAAAAAAATTACCCTTAAATGTCTCATTACTTTCATACCCTTTTTATTTTAAAATGACATATAATTCACGTGCCGACGTCATGTTGATGTCAGTGCCCACCCTTTTTTTCTCTCTGATACCATCTTAGTATATTACAGTATATGAATATACTTTGATGGTATCAAAGAGTAATTGAGCAGTGTCTTCATTGAAGGATTGTTTCTTCCTCCTTGATACTATCAAAATATAATATACTTTGATGGTATTAATGAATAATCGGAGAGTGTTTTCATTGTGGTTTGCTTCAGTCCTTCGATGAGATTACTTAATCATCCATGATACCATTGCGGTATATCTACATATTGTCGTGGTATCATTGAGGTATGTTTCAATTCTTCAATATTTTAATCTAAAACAGTTTTAAAAGAGTCATAACTTAGATATGATTTTTTTTAAATTTGCACAGAAAGAATTGTTTCTTATTTATTTCTTAAAAAAAGAGTTCAATCCTATATGATACCAATAGGGTATCAATATACCTATGGATATCACAGAGGATAAAGCTCAGTCTTATATGATATAGATATGATATCAATATACCGACAGAATACCACAAAAAATATATTTTCTATTAATTTAAAGTTAAATAAATAAGAGTGTGACTTTGATAATTTTCTATTAATTGTTTCTTATTTATATCTTAAAAAAAGAGTCAAATCCTATATGATACCAATACGGTATCAATATACCGATGGAGTATTCGAAGGATTAAGCTCAGTCCTATATGATACCGATATGGTATCAATATATTGACCGATTATCACATAGAATTTATTCATAGTAGTGATATTGACGGCATGCACGAAATAAAAAAGGAGAAAGTGGGATAAGTGGGTAAATAGTTTGGATCATGGATTCATTAAGAATAAATAGTTTCATAATTGAGTCAATTTTGTGTAGTTTTCCCTTGTATTTATGGTATAATATAATGACTAGCTCGTAGCCATTAGCTTTTTATGGATGCATTTTAGTGAATAGTCTCTTTTTTCTTTCCATTAGGTGTTTGATATTTTTATTGAGATTCGATAAAACTTGAATTCGCGTGTGTTGCATGAAAATTACGCTTTCAATAAAAAAACATTTCTAAAAAATTAAATTAAACCCCTCTAACTAAGGATGACTCTAAATCATCCTACCACAACTTAGGTTAATTAATTAATCAACTTGCTAGTCCATCTATTAGCCCTAATGTCAGAAGCCGTGCATCCATGCAAGTCTTTGCTTTGAATATCCAGAAAAAGTCTAATTGTGCATAGGGTAGCCAAATTAAGTTCAAACAAAATTTGAAAGGATTATGAGTATGTATATATATATATATATATATATATATATTACTAGAGCAGTATGAAAAGAAATTACTTAATATTTTGTCTTTGTTGGAATTTGAACCAGAAGTCTCATGGTGCTCGATCAGCCCACTTCATATCCGACTTTTTTTTAGAAAAAAAAAAAAGAACAAGTAAAACTTGAATCGAACTATAATAATACATTGTTTAATCTATCTTGATTTAGTTCATTTCAACATAAGTAATGTTTGAACGAATTAATAACGTGTTTAGATTCAGGTCAATTCGTCCATTTGTCATGTTCACAACTCTACCAGCCGAAAATTAAGACTCACAATATCTTTTTTCCCTATATATATTCATCCATTTGGAAACTTTCCTTCACCCATCAACACTTTCTTACACATATAACCTTTTCAATCATTACAAAAATAGCCACAATGTCCCATTTAGCCTTTCTTTCACTAATTTTCACCATTTTCATCTCTACTTCTAACGCCATTTCTCAATGTAACGGCCCTTGTAAAACCTTGGACGATTGTGATGGTCAATTAATTTGCATAAATGGAAAATGTAACGATGATCCTAACGTTGGAACCAAAATTTGCAAAAATAACCCTCCTTCTGTCCCTTTTCCTCCTCCTCCTCCTCCTCCAACAACAACCAATACATGTCGTCCGTTTGGCACAGTCAATTGCAACGGTAGACACCCAATATACCGTTGTTCGCCACCTGTCACCTCCTTAACACCCGCTCAACTTACCCTCAACGAGTTCGATATTGGTAAATCATGTGATGGGAAATATCATAACAATAATGAAAGAATAGTGGCATTGTCCACCGGATGGTTTGCAGGACGTTCGAGGTGTGGTAAAATGATACTAATTCGTGCTAATAATGGAAAGACTGTTACAGCTAAAGTGGTGGATGAATGTGATTCTACTATGGGTTGTGATGCGGAACATGCTTTTCAAAGTCCATGTAAAAATAACATAGTGGATGGTTCCATTGCGGTGTGGAGAGCTTTAGGGTTGGATACAAATTTGGATAATGTTACTGTCACTTGGTCCATGGTCTAGGTAAGGGCCAAGCGATCGTTATAGATTTGATAGAATTCAATAACTTTATAACTTAAATTATATACTTACTGAATAAACATGTCATCTTACATGTAATAAGATGTACATTGGAGTTCCTTAAAAATAATGAACTAGGATATAATTCCTAACTAATAATTAGTGTTCTTCTTTCGTCTCAATTTATGTGTAATTGTTAATTACTATTAAATTAACAATTAATTGTTTCCTACTTTGTTAGTAACTTTGGATGTGAATTTTATTTGAACGAACTTCTATATTCAAAAGAAAATTTCAGTGTATATAGATTATACACTTATTTTACCGTTGTTATACGATGAATATACAGGTTGACTATTTCAAATTGATACGTACGACATACTAGGTAGCTGAATTTTAGCAAATATTGAAGTACTATACTTTATTTTTGTGAAAAAAAGTTAGGTGGAATAATGTTGATACAGTTAATGGTGTGTAAAAATCGAACCGATTAATAAATCGAACAGAAAAAATGTTATTGGGTTATTGGGTAAACCGATAACTCAATAAGACGGTAAAAATTTACTATTTTACCCTTCCTAAATATTAAATATTAATAATTATATATATAACTAGACACTGTAACTATATCAAATTATTAGTACTCCACCCACTTCACACTAGGCCGCTTTACGAGTCTTTACTGATTACTAGTTCGCAATTGTAGTTATTTGATTTTAGTTTTAGTTTTAGTCTTGTTGAACTATTTGATTTTAGTTTTAGTTTGTAATTGTAGGTTGTAGCTTTTGCAAGTTTGTAAAGGTCTGTGATTTGATTAACATCAGAAATTACATACTATGTTTTGGCGATGATGTGTAATTATAGCTTTCGTACTATCTTTTCTCTTATTGATGCAATTTCTCATTGTCTTTCTAGTTTCACTATATCAAAGCATTTAGAGAAGTGAGAAGTCATATAATATTTTACGGATATTTTCTTATTGGGTAAATCGAAAACCGAATCAATAACGATCAAAAATCAGTAAGCCGAAAACCAAAAAAATATCTTATTGGTTTATTATTGGGTTAGCATATTTAAAAACCAATAAACTAAACCGATAATACATAAATCGAACCGATCGATGCACACCGTGGTAGAAACATGAGGGACCATTTAAATCCTAAGTCTAAATGTTGTACAAATATAATTGCTAAACATTTAATAAAAAGATGCTTTGTCTTTCTTTTTCTTTCGATAAGAGTTAAAATAAAAGGGAGAGGCGGCCGGGGGGGGGGGGGGGGGCGCACTCACTTAATTTGGCAAAATAATTTGAGTTGTATAAAAAAGAAAAAAAAGTTAAAGAAATATTTCCTTAAAAAAGAAATCATGAGTTGTATAAAAAAGAAAAAAGTTACAATGTTGGGGAGTGGGGGAGGGGGGGGGGGGGGGGGGGGTTTGTCCCTTGGATGACTTGAATAAATGGGAAAATAACAATTGGGCCTTGCACTCCAAACATAAAAGAGAGCTTTTTTTAAGGGAAAACTACATAAATGGGCCTTAAAATTCAAAATAATTACAAGTTTTAAAGTAATTTCTGAAAGAACCATTCTCTCATAAATAATTACAGTTCATACCCCCATTTATTAAGGCTGATAATTTTCGCTTAACTGCTACTAAAGTGGTATCATATATTGTATTGGTATCATTAAGGTTGATAATTTCACTCAACTGATATTAAATCAGTATATATATATATATATATATATATATATATATATATATATATTGTATTGATATCATCAAGGTTTTTTTTTTCAGAATTTAGTTATTAGTCTATGATACTATAAGAGTATCTATGTATATTGTTGCGGTATCATTAAGATTTCTTGTTCAGAAATTACTCATTAGTCAATGATACTATAAGAGTATATACTAATGAGTAATTTCTTAACAAGAGTCCTTAGTGATACCAATACAATATATATATATATATACTGATTTAGTATCAATTCAGCGAAATAATCAGCCTTAATGATACGTACCAGTACAGTATATATATACTGATTTAGTATCAATTCAGCGAAATGATCAGCCTTAATGATACCAATACAGTATATGATATTGATTTAGTATCAGTTAAGCGAAATTAGTAAGGGGGTATATTGTGTAATTATATAGTGGGTATGAATGTAAAGGAGTATATGTTTGTAATTATTTTGCTTTTATGGAGTATTTGCTTATTTTTCCTTTTTTTTAAGTGAGTCGTTTCAGGTAAGATATTGCTTAGAACCAACCAATCATGTGAGTTTTGTCCCTTGGACGACTTGAATAAGTGGGAGAATAACAATTGCACCTCCCTACACCCTTAACATAGAGGAAAGCTTTTTCTAAGTAAATTTGTTGCAAGACATTGTTTAGAACAAACGAGTCAAAGGAATTTTATCCTCTAACGACTCGAGTAAATGAGAAAAATAACAATTAGGCCCTACTCCACCAACATAACAATTAGATCCATTTTACGCATGCCATTCCCTCTTAAAGTTTGTTATGCTCAAATCATAAGAAATTTATTAAAATATATACAAAGATATGATTGATATTAGTAAACATTGTCTACAAGACTACAATTCTTACTTAATTATATCTGAGAATCATACATTAGGAGCCTTTGCAAGATAAAACTATGTCATAAAATATGGTGAAATTAAAACCTAGTAATAAATTCCATCAACTACTGGAGAAATGACATAATCTACAAGCTAAACTATAGCTACAACATTATGTTTTACTCTTCATTTTTTCTTCACCTTTCAATCAACAAAGTCATGAATCATGTGACCTCCAAACTGCTGCCTAAGCCGATGTTCGTGTAGTTGCAACTGTTGTTGTTGTTGAGCAGCCTCGGCGTTTTGCCTTAGCCCTAATGTCAATGACACAGCTCCGATATTACCTCCAATATCAAGTGCATTTCTTTGGTAAGGTACAAACCCCATCAACGATCCGTCCATGCTTGATGCAGCAGAGATATTATGACACTCTATCCTCGAACGTTTTTCTTCATTCCTCCACATATGATGATCACTACTACTCTCATCTAAACGTTCCGAGGGTCCTATTAATCCTTGACAATCTTCTTGCTTCTCTGGCATTACTACGCCACTCATGTTGAGTAGTACATTACTGAAATGTTGGCCACGACTTACATGGCTGGTTCGTTCTGTCACGAGCTTATTCACATCTGATTTTCTTGTTTGATCTCCTCCTTTAGTCTCCAACATATGAATCTCTTCAACCATCGGTTTCCATACACGTACACGTGCATTGATGAACCAATTCGAAACCTGTATAAAACATACAACAGATATTCGTGTGTGTAAACTCATGAATACAGAACCAATAAAATCGTCTTTTTTTTTTTCATTTTATAAAAACATAAATCTATACCTGGTTTCTAGTTAAGCCAGTTTGAGAAGCCAACATGTGTTTATCACTATCTGTAGGATACCTACATATCATGTAAAGTTCATTTAAAATAGAGTAACTAAACAAAGATGAAGTACTAAGTTAAAATGGAACAGAGAGGAAAATTTACGGGTGAAGGAAGTGATCGAAAAGCCAAGCTCTAAGAATAGCCACAGCGCGTTCTGGTAAGCCTCGTTGAGGTCTCCAGACATGTTGTTGTGATTCAAGAAACGCGACCCCAGCTCCACCTCCACTTTTCTGTTTATGTAACGACGTCTGGTCAACAAATTTCAACCTAGATGAATTTCCATCGGCTTTGTTACTCATACCAGATGCAGGGGATGGCAAGTCTTCACCCAACGCTTGCCTTATGTTTTTCAAGTGATCCGTGATGGCATTCCTCAGTGACTTAAAATGTTGCGAGACAGTTTTGAGTGCAAAGGAAATGTACGGGGTAGCTGCACTAAGACCAGCCACGGTTTCAAAAGACGATACAACCATTTGCATTTGCTGATGATACTGTTTGTATTTTTTACAAATCTGACAAAACAGAACAATACATTTCAGTCAGTAACAAACGTTGTCCTGTAAGTACAAGCTCGATAAGTGAAACAAATAGTAGAAAACAACTACATCTTTTTCAGAAACATGATCAATCCCAAACGCGGAGATAAAAAATTAGTATCTGTCGGTATAACACAGTAGAATGTTGCTGTCCAACCTCAAAAGTAAAGTTCTTTAAATGATGAGATTCTTAACTTTAATAAAGTTACTTAACACAAACATCATTTGATTGATAATTAATCATTCTTTACAAGAAACTGTATTCTTTCTTTTAAATGCACGATGGGGAACATCGAGAAGAAGCAAGACATGGTGTTCAAAAACATCGACTATGTCCTACAAACAAACAAAAAAGCAAGTAACAGACGCTTTTACAATGTACCTTTCCAGATGGAAACAAGCTGCAAATTTGTTATATAAACAGTAAGCCAAGGCAGATGAGAAACGTTATCGTTTATATAACTTTTAATAGAGAAATCACAAGAGAATCAGTAGCTAAAAGATAACCTTAAGCAACGGAAATTCAATAATCAACACCAAATTCAGTCAAGTAGAGAAACTAATCGCGGATTTTTCATTTTCAAAAGCTAGTGTATATATACATATTCCGTATCACATTGTGTATATCCGGGGGGATATTCATACTGGAAACTACACAAGGATCATTATCAACTATCTAAACGTCAAGCATATCATCGTCAAATGATCCAAGAAGAACTACACAACATTTTACAGAATATGTTTTTTTACAGTAAAAAATTTCATTCTTTTGGTTTGTTAGATATGTTTTACAATATAATTTCGAACAGAAAAATACAAAATCATATCGAACATTACACTAGGGAAACTACATTTGAGGGAGAAAAAAAAAGATGCTTCTACCAATTACATGGAGAAAAGGACACTTTTTTGTGAGTATTATTAAAACCATATTATATAAAGTAGATATAGAAACAAATTTCATTCAAAATAAATATCCACAACAAAGATGGAGAATTAAAGAATTTGCAGCTGTGTATTTATTTATATCTAGAATTATTATTTTTTAACAAAACATGGATTTCTAGTTTACAACAAGATAAAAAGAAGAAAAAAGGAGTACTCTTGAACTATGTTGCTTAAACTCATTAAAAATGGCGACGGATGCGTATCGATTCTTCAAATGTAGTGAATTTTTGAAGAATACGAAACGAGTGCAGGATTAGTTTTGGAAATTCCGAGCAACATAGCTCTTTGAGAAAATCTTAATCTTGTTTCGAAATTCATGTAGCTGTAAGACAGCTGGAAATTTCTAATAATTGGAAGACAAAATCATGTTTGTAAATTAAACTAAACAACATACACAGTGTAATCACACAAGTAAAGGTGAGGTGCGTATGCAACCTCACGGTTACCAAGGGAAGGAAAGGGGGCTGATTTCGATAGACCCTAGATTCAAGTGATCAAGCAGATTAAGCTAACTAAGCTAAACAACCACATATCTAGTGTAACCCCAAATGTAGGGGTATGGGGGGTACGCAGCCTTACCCTTGCCTAGGATATGCATAGAGGTATTTTCCGATAGACCTTCAGCTCAAGTGGTCAAGCAAATTTAGTCAAATAAAGCTAGAGGTAACAAATCATCATCTCTGGAAAAGGAAAATGCACGAATAAACAAACCTCTTCCTGCATAAATATTAGCTTCGCCTTCTTCTGGAGATACTCAGGACACACATTTGATTCATTCAAACCACTCGAATCTCCGCCACCACCACCACCACCAGATGAAGACTCAGCAGCAGCATTAACATCACAAGAAACCCTAAAACCATCACGAACTTTCTTCGAGAAATTTGAACATTTAACCACATTTGATGAACCTGCTGCTGCAAGCTCACAAAGTTCATCCAACAATTGTTGTGCTGGTCTTAGAAACTTTGAGCTTTTGAGTATCGTTGCATAGCCGGTGAAAGGACCAAGTGGCACCGCACTACGATGTGCAATTGCAAAATTTTCAGGTACTATCACATTGTTCCTCTTCTCCATTTGCAACGTATTCGTTCTTGGAACCGGTGAAAGAGATAGAGCCAAGCCTTGAACACTGGAATTATCAGATACATTGGTTCTAAAATTTGACCCCAATCCACAATTCTTATCATACAAATGGTGCGATTGATCCATATAATTCGAAACCATAAGTCCACTCTCATTCTCCATCCACGAACCAACACGTCTCGTATCAACACCTTGATTTCCAACAGTAGCAGATTTAACAACTTCTTGAAGAGTATCATGATAAAGTACAGAAGAGCTAAACTCAGCATTACTAGTAATAGCATCTGAAACTGACTGCTGCTGCATTTCATTATAACCACCACCATAAAAATACGGTTTCACATCAATCGTACTACTATTCAAATTCAACGATGCAGATAACACACCTCCTTCTACTCCTCCAACTCCAACAAACATTGGACTCAAATTATTACTAGTCTCAATTCCACCAGATCCACTCGAATTAAAATTTGTTACATTATTCCATCCACAGCTAGAATGTTGCAATCCACCAGTACTACTACTCGTTGTCGATGAAAAGTTAATCATTTCAGACGACGATAGTACTACTGATGGATCATATGATATATTTCCATACTGATATGGCTGATGAATTATTTCTAATTCTTCCGAATTAGTAATTCTCAGCCTCTCTCTCCGACTATGTTGCGCTACATGAAATTCAGATACTTGATCACTCATTTCCAATATATAGAGTAAACTGAATAAATTATTACAAAATGTTCGATACAACTGCCTGCATGGTATTATAACAAAATCAAAATTTTCAAATGAACATAACCAAAAAAAAAACATAAAATAGCACAAAAACAAACCCATGTGGGATTGTATAGTAAACATTTAATATGAAGTTGATATTTCTCACTGTTGAGACCGAAAAAAAAAAGTACAAAAAAAGAAAAAAAAATTGGGACATTAATAGAAGTAGACACAAATTTATGTCCCAACAAAAATTAACTGTTAAATTTTCCAAACATAGACAAAAATGTCTCCTAAAAATTAATTACTAACTTTATAGGCCAAAGCAACAATATTTATAGCATACAAGATTTTTACATTACTAAAACTTTCACCAAAACCCTAATTTTCATAAGGAACAAATTCACTAACTTGACCGATTATTATAGATTCTACATTTTGTAAAGACTTACCTATTATTTTAACTAACAAGGTATATAACTTAAACTCGTAAAAAAAAAATATGAATATAGGGAAAAGGAAATTAAAATGGACAGGTGACATAAGTTTAATGAATGTGTTTAAACATTTTTGTACATATAGAAATGAAGCAAATAGTTGAAAAGTTTAGTACAAAGTTTTTTTAAAAAAAGTTTATAAATAAAACTTAGTAATTTGGAAGGAAAACAATAAGTTGATCGATTAATTAATTAATTAACCAAGTAATGATAAAATAAAAAATATAAGAAAGTTGTAGATAGATCTTGATATATATATATAGAGAGAGAGAGAGAGAAAATTTAAGAAAGTAATTAAGGAGAGGATATTACGTACGCCGGTGAAGATTCCGATGAGGTTTCCGGCGAGAATATGTATGTATATATATATATATATATAGATATATTTTATTATATATATAACTATGAGAAAAGAGATAGTTAGGATGTATAGTAAAATTGAAAAGAAGGGGAGGAGGTAGTATTAGTAGTAGGACAATGATTGTCAAGTGGGGAGAAGGACGTGGGGGTGCGGGGGGGTGGGGGTTATTTAAAGTGATAATTGCTAAGAATTTTCTTTTTTTTTTAGATTTAAACAAAAGTTGGACAGAGTCGATTGATACAAAGTTTAAGAAAGTAAAAATAAAAATTTCAATATTAGAGATTTGCTTATTTTATGATTTTAAATATATTATGTAAAAGTAAAATTAAAGGATGATTAA
The DNA here is from genome assembly GCF_900185275.1 of Solanum verrucosum. Classification (NCBI taxonomy): domain Eukaryota; kingdom Viridiplantae; phylum Streptophyta; class Magnoliopsida; order Solanales; family Solanaceae; genus Solanum; species Solanum verrucosum. Next base: position 989,745 of record NW_026019984.1, on the reverse strand, counting down.
AAAGAAACAAAAGTAAAAACATTAAAATACAAACAATTGAAATAAAATGTAGTAATTTCAAACACTTCATTTTAATATATGCGTTTAAATTTTGTGATCTTAAATTAAAAATACGAAGAATATATAGGTATTATTTAATTTTGTAGTATAAAATGTATATTGTGGAAAATTACTACTATTAATTTAAAGCACATTTTTCATATTTAAAAAATTTCATTCTAAAATTCAAAAAACTCATAAATTAAAATGATGACTAAATTTAGCTTTATTTGGGATTTTAACGTCCCTTGGTCGTTAGATTTGACGGCGAGTATTGTCACCGTCAATAATCTTATTGAAAGGAAATGGATTGATTTGAACTGAACTTGAGGCTATTGAACTTTTAACATTTTCCAAAATTTGAATATCGAAAAAATTAACTAAATACATAATTTATTTTATCATTTTTTTACCTTTTGAAAAAATTAGAAAAATTCTTATTCTCTCCTATTTTGGATACATCACATAAACATACGAAATATATCATGACATTCAGTAATATATCTGAAATCGAGATGCGATATACATCGCGAAAAAGTCAGCATTTCTTGGAATACTGACTATAATGCTACCAAGAATATATATATATATATATGGTTTAACTCTCGAAAAAATAAAAAGTTTTATATAAATTGAGACAACAAAAATATATTTCAATAGCCATAGTTTTTCTAAAGAAGTACTTCGAAATGGAGAATAATTATTTGAGATTATGATGAGATAAATTTAGAAAAATATGGATCGATATTTAATTGTTTTATTAGGGGGTATGAGGTGCTTTTTCGTATTAATCTATAACTAGTAAATTGTTCGCGCTTCACGCAATAGTATAAACTTGTGGTTTAATCTTTATCTAATACCTCAATATTATAAAAAATCTAAAAGTATATATTGCTCTTTATTTTTTGTTCGAAAAAATAATACAAACATAGAAGTCTATCTTTGATTTTGAAAACTAAACAAAATCTACGATTAAATTTTAAACAATGTGAATTACGATAACACAATAAGAAGAAAGCTGAAAACAAAAATTCAGATAACACATTTGTAGTTAACTTTTTGGTATATATAGTTCAATAGAAAAAACTTTATATTTAAAATTCGTGGTGAACTTTAAATAACAGACTACTTACAAATAATTAAAATAGCAAAAAATCTTAAGCACTTCAACTAATATATATAAAATTGGGGAAGCAACATAAAATTTGTTACTCATCACATGAAGAGAGAAGCCCAAAATAGTTCCTCATCTTTGATTTAAGATTCAAAGTCATTATTGAGTTTTCACATGAAGCACTAATAGTTCCTCATATTTGCAATATTGGTGCACTTTTGGTCCTCCTCTAAATTTTTGTCTATTTTATAACATTAATTTTGTTCATAATTTTATGTAAGGAATATCCTATCGTCTTTTTTTATATCTAGTCGAAAAAATAACTCTATGTGAGAAAATGTAAGAAGAAGAACACATTGTTCTGTTCAGGATAAATATTGTTGCAGCTAAACTAAGAACACTTTAACATATGACATTGCAAGAGAAAGAAAAAAATTGTACTATTGCACGTGAAAATCGTCGTGATAAACCTCTCGACTTTACCTGCAATACGATTTCTACTAAACAAAACAAGGTGTTTTTCTTCTCACAATCTCTCACATGAAGTTATTATTTCTATTAAATATATAAAATGACGATTAAACATTTCATACATAAAGTACAAATAAAATCAATGTTTAAAAATAGGCAAAATTTTGAAGGAGGACCAAAAGTACACCAATATTGCAAACATGATGGGCTATTAATGCTCCATGTGAAAACTCAAAAATAACTTTGAATCTTAACCCAAAGATGAAGGACTATTTTGGGCTTTTTCTCTCACATGAAGGATACGAAATAGTGAAAGAAACCATTTTGGTGCTATACATATTCAGTATCCACTATAAGTATGCAACCAACCAAAGATTTTAAAAAAAGGTAATTTAAAAGTAACAATTAGCTTGAATGGGATGGATGCAATAGCGTGAGAAAATATCAATTAAATAATTAGGGACTTTTGAGTTTTTCTCATAATTAAAAGAGTTGAAGAAAATTAACTTTCTAACGTGGCATATGTAACATAAATTACGAAAATTAAAGGAGTGTTTTTTTATAAACATAACACATTATTAATTATACATTCTTTTCTATTTATTTATTTTTAATTTTGCTCAAAAATAAATATGTCAATTACTATTATGATAAATATATGACTATTAATATAATTTAGGAGTAATAATCATCAAAGGTCATATGAGTAATGAATAAAGACTATTAAGTTTTTAGATTAAAGAGTATGAATAAAAGAAGGAGTAGTAATAGACATATTTATTTTTGGATAATAATTAAAAATACATAAATAGAAAAAAAAAGTATAATTAAGAGATAATTTTTAGATCTTAAATATAGATATAGATATACATATAGATATATAGATTGATTGTAAATAAATAAAATAATAAAGAGAGAAATATTAAAAATATTTTTAAAAAATTGTCATTTTGTAATTCAGAGAAGGCAAAAAAAAAGAAAAAATTTAAGAGTGGAAATTAGAGAGATGTGAGTTATAGATATTTTTTAGTCTTTGTAAATTGACATGTGAAGAGTTTTTGTTGTAATTATTCCTCCACTAATGAAATATTTATTTACAATAAATTAAGTAATTACTTTTACAATAAAATAATTGATTTAAATTAGAAGAAAGGCCCAAAAAGGAGATAAAAGATAAATATAAATGAAAGTCATAGAGAGTTGTCACATTACTTTCTTTATGTTTCTCCTTATATATAAGAAATGAGAGAATGAAATAGTACTAATTGACATATTTATTTTTGTACGATAATAAGTAAATAAAATTAATAATAATAAAAAAGGTGCATCACTTCTCTAACGCCTAACTTTATACTATATATAATATTGATAAGAAGCTCTCATCTCCTTAATTAGTCTCGAATCTTGATCATCTTGCACATTCTAACATGCTCCTTTGAACATATACCTACAAAATAAGAAGTTGGACTCCATATGTTGGAACCAATTAGTATATGTGAAGATGAAAATGAAAATTTGAAAAAAAAGAGCATTAAAACAAAAATATTTAACCATAATATCCCAAATCATTGAGATGATAGCAATTTTTGTCACATAAAGCATGTATTTTTTATACTTATATAGTGATAGATGAAGTCACGAGGTTTAAACACGAGGAAGATAAAAGATCCTTTTATTTTGTAGAGTAACCCTTTAGGTGGAGTTATCAGAGGATTAATGATAGGCCTTTTGGGTTTCATAAACTGATTTTTTTTTATGGGAAATAAAGAAGAGTAAATGAGGGAGGTGTAATTAAGAAATTATAATTTTAAAGTGATTTTTAACCTTTTAATATAGCATATAAATAAAGAGTAAATTTTAAAAAAATTGAAAAAATTGAGAAAAAAAATAAGTATGAATGATGGCCATTGAGAGGTGCCACATCACCTAATTTATATTTAGTTTTATTATATATATAGATTTTTTTAAATGACGATTTAAACATTTCTGTAGAGTAAATCAAAAGACGCATTTAAAGGAATATTATATCATCATTAAAACTTATAAGTTATTGAAAATGTTAAAGACCTATTTAATGTTTTGTTGGTAAGATTGAACAATATATAAAATCAAAATTTATTGTTGTCTAAAAGAATAATTTTAAAATTGTTGTCTTTGCGTAAGTAGTAGAATACAAACAATAATAATAATAGCATATTTAATTAAATCTCACATGCCATATAAAATGTATATAAATTTTCTCTTTTATCTCTATGAAATAATTGAGTTATTTCCAAAGACATTCACTTAAAAAAAGTGTAATTAAAGTAAAATAATTACAATAAAATACCAAGAGAAACAAAGAAAATAATAAAAGACGAGGAATATGAAACAAAGTATATCTTTATTAATATATTCACATATCTATTTACACATTTTCACAATTTTTATTATTTTCATCTTGTGAATGTGTACTTTCTTAACTAGCCAGTATTTTGATTCATACAATAATGTAAAATTAATCATCACTCTGTAACACTTACGTTTCAACTTTGATGGCAATTTCATAATTTTTTATCATACAGTACTTTGAATGCGAGTTTTCATTTCATCCATCTCTTACCTGATTATGACGATAATAGTTAATTTTAAGAATAGGAAAAATAAAATAAAGCGATAATCCAATAAATAAATATTTGGGTAAATTATTTGAATAATCTTAATTAAAAGTTAATGAAGTGAATAAACAAGGTTCTGAAGTTTTGTTCCCTTTGTAAATTTAATTTAAATTGGAATGGGAATAGGTAAGTTCAAAAACAATAATATATCGAATATTATTAGAGAATATTTTCTAGAACTATACGATCTTTAAGGTCAAACACATACGCAGACCCTTAAATTTGTCTTTAAATTTCATTTTGGTATTCCAACTCAGCCTTGTTCAATTTTAACCGTTTAACTTCATTTTTTATATTTCATTTTGGCACTTCTAAGTGATGTGGCAGAGTATGTGCATCACACTTTCTCTAAGAGAGTGAAAGACAAAAAAAAAAGTTTTTATTTTTAAAATAATAAAAGATTAACCCTTGAACTCTATTTTTTTTATGTACCATTTAAACACAAAATATTATTTTTATGATTTCTTTATTTCTATATATGCTCTTCAACTGCAATTTTGCATTTTAGAAATCGCCGTTCATCCGTTAGTTATTGTGAAAAATTCAAATTGATGGATGATCATTGATTTTATTTTTTTTTAAAAAGTAACTATGTTTCATTTTAAAAATCAACGTCATATCTAATCTATTTGAACTTAACTCAAATACCAGCTTTCCAATATTTCATTCAACTAAATACAAGTAAAAAAAAAACTCATGTTCATTGCTAATTAATAACACTATAAAAAATGTTGAAACTCGATAGAGTTCGTTGGGTTGTCATTGATTTTTCTTAAGAAAGAAAATCGACGCACTTTCGTCGCTTATTTTTTACGCAAAAATACAGGGAAACTTTCAAAAAGAAATTGTTGCTTTTTTTATAAAAAAATCAATGATCATCCGTCAATTTGAATTTTTTACAATAACTAACAGATGAACGACGATTTTTAAAATGCAAAATTGCAGTGGAAGTGCATATATAAAAATAAAGAAATCATAAAAATAATATTTTGTGTTTAAATGGTACATAAAAAAAATAGAGTTGAATGGTTAATCTTTTATTATTTTTTAAAAAATACATTTTTTTTTGTTTTTTTACTCTCTTAGAGAAAGTGTGATGCACACACTCTGCCACATCACTTACAAGTGTCAAAATGAAACATAAAAATTGAAGTTAAAGAATTAAAATAGAACAAGGTTGAGTTGAAGTGTCAAAATGAAATTTAGGAACAAGTTTAAGGATCTACATATGTGTTTGACCATCTTGTAACAATGTTTAACATGTTTATTCTTCAAGAAAAATTATCCACATTTTTAAAAAATAATTTTTTTTATTTTTTACTTTTACTAAAAGAGCATTTTCTAAAAGCTGTTCAAATAAAGTTACTATATGATCCATGCATTTTACTGGTACTTTAAATAACCTCCGGAAATGCGGAGCCTCTTCCTTTTTTGTTGCTTCCGATAAATTCTATATTCATATTATAGATCAATTAATATAAATTTATGTTTTTTATCGAACTTATTTATGGAAGCAACACTCATACTAAGATATTTTTTTTAATTTTAAAAATTTGAATTTCAAAATTATTATTATGAGTGAATAATTCACGATCATTCCATCGCAATTCATATTGCTTGGCCTACATAATTTTTAAAAAATTGTACTATGTCCATGTTGGCATTTTTTCAATAAGACAAAAGAAGCAATATAATATAAGTCTTCATAGTTTTATCATTTATGGAAAATGTGCTATAAAATGCAAAAATAGTACAAATTAGGATTATTATTTTTTAATGGTGTATAAATTACCCATGTATTACCAAGAAAGATTGTACAAATTCGTCACTTTTCCTAATATTTTTGTAAATAATTTATTTGAAATTTATACTTAACATAGATCATAACAATTTTTAGATAAGTTAACTAGTCTATATTTTTTTATAAATTAATATAGTCACCCACAGATTTAAACCTAAGGAGAACAACAGACTATAGGAATAAACATTAAAAAAATAAATTGTGGACTAGACCTATTGGATGCTCTCATTTAACCTATAGTTATTTTTATTCAATAAATAAGTTATATAATAATATTTCTGACGTACTTAGAGACGGTTTGGATTGACTTAAAAATTAGTTAAATCTACTTTTAAGTTATTTTTACCTTTTGAAATACTTGACAAAAGTTAAAAATAACTTTTAAAAGGTTAAAAATTAACAATAGCTAATTTCATACTTTTCATTTTTTAACTTAAAAATTAGAAGTTTAACATTCTAAAAACTACTTCTATTTCTAAAAAACTTACTTTTTTTTAATTAAGCCAAACGTACTCTTAATATAGGGAAAATAATCAAAATGGTCCTTAATGTAGGGTAAGTACTTATTTATCTCGGAAGATACTTAATTTGTGACAATTATTTATTATAAGGTAAATAATTAAAATGGCAATGTAACCAATAAAAATTATAGTAAAGTGATAAAGTATTTTTTTTTTGTCCTTAGTCAAGAAGTCTCAAATATGAATATGCTTGAATACAAAATTGTCTTTGTTAAAGAGTGTGTTACCCTTCAATGAGAGATTTCCCAGCGTTATCTAAACTATTTTCCCGCATAATCTAAATTTAGTCGCACTTCAATATTAATACTCCCTCTGTTTCAAAAAAAATGTCCAATTTCCTTTTTAGTCTGTTTAAAAAAGAATGACATTTTAACTTCAACTTTTCACGTGACATGTTTAAGACCACAAGATTAAGGACATTTTGATACATTTAACATAACTTTAATTTAGAATCACAAAATTAAAAAGTCTTATTTCTTTTCTTAAACTCTGTTTTAAGTCAAATTAGGCTTTTTTTTAAAAAAACGGAGGAAGTATCAAAAATCAGGCTCCGGGTATTTTAATATGTAGATAACTAATATGAGACGGAACGAGTATTTGATTGTGATAGTAATAGACTTTATGAGTGTAGTGAAATTATTAATTCACTAATCGAGACACTGACAATTTCCCATCTTTTCTTTCTGTTCCTAGTCATTCTTATACATTAATTACTTATTAATAACTACACACAACCCCCCAAGAGAATATTAAATCTTCTCTTACGTACACATTTTCTCTCGATTTCTTCACCTTTAGTCCATATTAAAAAAATCCACCGTTAGATTTACTTGATCCAACGGCTAGGGTTATTTAGGTTTTTAATACAAGGTAAATGATATCATCATCTACCACTTATCTAGAATTGGAAAAAGTTAAAAATTGTGAAATTGCAGGCTTTTTTTTCTGAGTTGAATGAGAATTAACAGCTTTTTATTTTATTGGTAATTGTTAATATGGCTTCTGCACTGAACTAAAAGATCTCTATGATTTTTGCTAGTAAAAGAATAGTGTTATGTACGTACGTGTAAAAGTAATGACAAAATTGAAATTATGATAGAACGGTAGGTACTCGCTTAAGATATAATAAGTGACAATTTGAATGTTCGTATGTATAAGGATTCGAGTAGAAGAATAGTATATGTAGTAGAAAATTGTTTGATTTGTCTTTATAGGATAGTAAACTAGTAATTATAGTATTACTCGTGTAATTTTTTTGTCTATTAATTTCTATTACTATTCGTTATTTCATGTTCAGCTTACTGAGAACGTGATTGTAGATAAAGGAAGTTGGGGAGGAAACAGATCATTTAACATAAAATATTAGTATTATTTGTTTTGTTTATCTTGTTCTTCGAATTTTGATTATCATATTATTTTTTAGTAAATATTATTTTACAATAATTTATAAAAATAAATTTCCTATTGTTTTGAACTGATTTTCCTTAAGTAAGTATATATGAAGATAACATCTTTATATTTAAGATATGATAAGATCGGGGTATATTTTATTTTTTTCTAACTTCATTTAATGAAAGTTTATTGAATTTTTTATTATCATTGATAAATATTTATGTATTTTTTTTAAATAAAAAAATTTATGTTCGTTCTAACTTTGTTGATATGAAACTGCTCTCATTAGTGGAAGTGTCATTGCAAATATAAGACTTTTAATATAAATTCAGATTTTAATTAAAATTTTACTATAAATATCGAACCGAACAATTTTATTTTTTTAGAAAAAGTGAAATAGTCACACTCTCCAAGACAAATCTACTAAATCTCACAGGTGACGCAATCATTAGTAGGCCTGTGCTCTTGGGTTATTATTCTTCCTTAAATTAAAAGTAAATTAAACATTAATAATACATAAATAAATAGTATGTAAATTTAATTTAAATTAGTGTGTAAAACACTTCAATTTTGAGTATATTACTATATAAGAAAAGGGAATAACTATTATATAAGAAGTCAATATGTGTTTCAATAAGCAGAAAGAATAATCAATATATTTATTAAAAAAAATGATAGATAAAATGAAATGGAGAGAGTATTAGTTTTTGAAAATGGAAAATGACAAAACACATATAAAATTAAAAGACATAAAAAAATTTGGTTTAACTCTCAAACATAAAAAGTAACATATGTTATTAAAAATTTTAATAAAAAGTACTATAATTTACAATAAATAATAACTTAAAATATCTACAAGACAACAAAAAAAAAGACTAATTTTTGTACTGCTTGTGTCACATAAATTAGGATTCGGATGATTTTAAAATTTTAATTTTGGTTATACATTATAAAATAGCCGAAAAATTGAATGATATAATTTTTAAAAAAATAACCGAATGAATCGTCCTATCGATAACCCTAATGTTACTTCTACTCTGTTTATTGTTACTTAAATTTAGAAAGATATGCTTCATTTCTACCCTCAATCTTATTGCTACATTTATTTGCTATTTAAAATTGAAATTAAAAAGACAAATGACAAATAAGTTTCTATATTAGCTCACTTATGAGCAAAATATATTATAACAATCTTTACTAATTTTATAACAATACATAAACTATACTCCCTCCGTCCCATATTAGATGGACACTTCCAACTTTACACGGTGGTTAAGAAATCATTAATATATTGGAAGACTTCACCATTTTGCCCTTTGTTTATATTAATGCACATTGAAATGAGTTACAAAAAATACACATACAATATAGGAATTGTCATATTAATTGTACGGGTAAAATGGAAAAGAATTAATTAATTCTATCCTAATTTAATAAGTGCTCAAATAATATGAATTTTTTTTTAGTAAGATTCTCATCTAATATGGGACGGAAAGAGTAACAATATAACATGTCAATTCATGAATATTTCTTTACTAGTATTTTTAAATATCTTAATTTTATATCATGTCAATTCATGAATATTTCAACCTACAAAATTATTATTAAGATACTTTAAAAATTTATGTGTTATGTCAATATCTAATATCTATGAAATACTATAAAGACGTGATCACATAAACACCTCTTTATATTATATGAGTTGAACACTCTAATGTAAAAAATAATTAAATGCTTTAAAATTTTATGTGTTATTAAGCACAGTAAAGATAAGTAGAGTGTTTGATTTTCAATTGTGATCAAATTAAAATATTTAAATATAAATATTTAAAATTGAAATATTTACTTATCAGTTAAGAATAAATTTAAATGTTTATTTTTATATTCTGTCAATCAAATACTTATTGATACTAATAAGAGTTGTCATGGAGTTGTAACAAGTTTGAATTCTCTTGAATACAAAATCGTCTTTGTTGATGAACGTTTTACTCTCTAATGTTAAACTTTTCGATATAAATTTGAATTTAATCACACTTTAATATAAATATCGAAAAAGGAAAATACTCATTGATGTTTTCAATGTGTTACTTAAATGCCTTTTAAGCCGTGTGAATTTTTGTAAAATCTTCTGTAAAACAGTCATTTCTTTTCTTTTACACAAATTAACTGCCTCCTCACATAAACTGCTTTGGTCAGTATTTTTAATGAAAAAACATTTCTAAATACTCTAACTCATTTTTATCGTGTCTCGTGGACATTTGATATTGATATAGTAATACATAAATATTATATATAAATAATTATTTTGTAAATTAACATGTTTAAATGACATAATAAAAACATTTATAGTGATGTGATTATCATGCATACTTATATTAAAAAAATATGCACGATATTTTTTTTATATCGACATCTGTTTAAATAGAGTTTTTATCTTAATATATGTGAAAAATCTAAAATGATAGATAAAATGGAATAGAGAGCATAATTATTAAAAGTATTTAGTTCTAAATACTTTTTTTTTTCACACCGTACAATGTTCAGAGGTTATATTGAAACCTCAATTAAATTTGGATCGTGCACTGTACAATTTCGTGGAAAATAACGCTCACACATGATTTTCTTTATATCCAAGGATTCAACTCGAGACCTTTAATTTAGGGTGAAACAGTTTCACCATTTCACCACAACTCAGATTGGTAGTTCAAAATATATTTTTTAAAATAAGTTTTCACCTTAGAGGAATAGTTTAACTTTTCTTTTTTAACCTTTTCACTTTGCTTACAATGTACTACTATATTGTAGAAGGAAAAGACCCCTCAAATTAATTGATTTGACAGCAACAATATTAAGAAAATATTTACTAGTTTCTTCTTACTTTTTTATTTTTGGTTACTAAATAATTCAATTTTCCGAAAGAAACTTCAACATATAATTCACCAAAAAAAAGAGAATATTTACAAGTCCAATCCAACAAATGCATCAAAAACTTAATTATTTTTTTTAATTTGTGCAAGTGTCAAACTGAAAAATGATTTTCTAAGAATAGGTTGAGGCTATTCTGTTTAAATAGTAGACACGAATAATAAATAAAAAAATACTTAAAAATTCAAGTCAATTCTCAATTTTAACGCACTATACTTGCAAGATCGAATGTATTGTTGAAATAGTTAGTATATGTTGAAATTTTCATTTTTGATATAGTTTATCAAAATGAGACTTAAAATTTGCATTTTCGATTATTTTAACATATATGTATTTTTTATATCAAATAAAATAATTTTTCCAGATTAATTAATACCAATTCAAACTATTTATTTCATGAATAAAACATGATCAATTGACCGATTAAAAAATCACCTGTTATTAAAAATTTCATAAGCAAGTAATTCTAACTAGTACTCGATTATTTAACTGAAAATTTGGTATACTTTCTCGTACGATAATTTATATCATCGTACAAAAAATATCCTAGAAGGATATCCCATTAACATTTATTAACATAATTTTTTTTATAGTTTATTGTAAAATAAAAAAACTATTGTAAAATGCACTCATCTTTTGTAATATTATTTAACATAACGATTTTTTATAATGTATCATTTATTTTTTATAATATTATTTTTTTATAATAAAAAATATAAACTAAACAAGATTGTTATAGAAAAGTTTAATCGTATATCAAAAAAAAATTATATCGATTTATTATTAACTTTATTGCACGTACCTAATTGTGATGATTGTCCTCTTGATTGAATCAGAGAATTGACTAGTACTGAGTGACTCGATGTTTAGTAGATTATTATGAATTTACGCCGTATAAGATTTATTAGGAAGGAAATGTTCTCTATTAAAGATTAGAATTTGAACCTGAAATCTCTGATTACAGAAGAAACAAGGACTATCTTACACCATTGTGTATTTTTGTTGTTTTAGCTTTATGATCAATTATTTATTTGTTCCCTTCATCGAATCATTTTAATTGGAACCTGCTTTATCACTTGTGGTATAAATTTGCCGCATTATTGCTAAATTACAAAAATATTACTATTAAATACTGTTGACTTCCTAAAATATCTTACCTCGATATTTTATGTACTCCTATTTTATGAAATAGTACATTTTTAATGAAAAAAAATTAAAGGGAGACTAATTTTCTGTTTTAGTCATATTTTAATTTATTTTGATTTTTTTGTTAGTTGAGGATATGCTTAATCAAGCATTTGACCATAAATTTATGAAAGAATAGTTTAAAAAATTTATCTTCAAATAATTGTTTGATCATGAAATGTTGTCACATTTTGAAAATATAATCTTCAGGTCCCCAATACTTATTCTTCGGTTTAAGTATCTTAGTAAGCTAAAACGATGTTATCTCTTGTCTATCTTTAAAAAAAAATATTTATTCGATCTACCTTAATATTATGAAATCATCCATGGTCAACCTATGAATAAAATTTTGTGCTATATATAAAACATAATTTTCACTCATTTTCACAGTAGGAAACAAATTTTCATTGTATAATACAAAGAAACTTCTTAATTCTTTTCTCATGTGAAAACATTACCTTTTTTTTTTCTTTATTTACACCGATTCAATCAAAATATCATTAGAAATAGTCAATGAATAATTCATGCTTTGGAATGAAAGACGACATTTCGAATGCACTTTGTCTACGAAGAAGGAAGTTATAAGTAATGAAACTATGAATCTCACGGAGAGTTCTATCACCTAACGTCCCTCCAACGCATCCATTATAATTATTTCATACTCCTTTTTTCTTTTCGCATGATTCTACTTATTATACCTGCTGTTAAAACTACACGAAATATATTATTGTTATTATATGGTATTCTCTACATAATACTAATAATAATAATAATAATAATAATAATAATAATAATAATAATATTCATAATACTTACTTATAATTTTCATATTATACTAATAATTCAACCAAACTACCCTTTTAAATTAAAAAAGTTAATGATAGAAAAAAAAAAAAAACTAAATAAAAATAATGCAAAAGGAACAATTATGGAACACACTGTAAGGGTACTGACGACTGGTAGAAATGACGTAATTAAATCACGTCACAACCAGAAACCCTACCTATTGGTGCCCTAACCTCCTAACACTTCAATCACTTTTTTTTAAAAAAAAATATTATTTTATTTTATTTTAATTTTTTATAAAAGAATTACGTTCTAACTAAATTCGACTTTAGTATAATAGTTTCCAAACTATAAAGAATATGTAAATCACAATATATGAGTCTTGTACGACAAATTCGATAAAAAGATACATACAAATGATATCAAACAAAGATTTATCATCTGAGAGATTTTTTGCTTAACCAACTAGGTCATTATCATCGAGGTGACTATTATTACGATATTATTATATTATTAAATGATAATCTTACTTTACATAATTGCACTTGAGATTTGATATGTAGCTTTTTGTATTTGCGTCCCGCTAAACAGTACTTACGATTTACTTAATCATTATAATTGGACTGATGCAACTTTTTATTTATTTATTAGGTGTTTAGTATTTATTTTTAAGTCCGACAATTTTTATTAGAATAAAAATATTTTTTAACTAACGTAATTTCATATTCTTAATTTTGAAGAAGGAATACTTATTGCTCTAGCATAACTTTTAATTTGGAGTAGAGGAATCAAAAATAATTTTTAATGACAATTAATTAATAATTATATCTTAATTGTTGCTAAATATGTTATTTTAGATGTAATTACTAGTGAGTAGTGACAATTATATTTTAGCATTCTTTGTCAATGTTGTTAAAGCCTATAACAATATTTGATCTGATGACAATTAACTAATTAATATCAATAAAAAATTTAGTTCTCTTTGTTAAAGCATATTTATTATCTCTAAATTGTTGTAATAACTACAGATTAGAGGTTATATATTAAAGGCTTAAGTCATTTGTGGCCCCTTAAAGTTGTCTGCATAATTCACGTAGACACTTCAACTAAGACTTGTACCTATTGAACATCTCTACCATTCTGAATTTGAACCATTTGAACATTTTTTTGAGAATAAACTAAAAGTAGAAAATGTGTGAAATACACTCGCGCTGACATATCAATTTGACTAATTATATACTGACATGTGTAATTTTTTAATCCAAAAAATTATTTAAACATTATATTATAAAGTAAAGAAAAAGGAAATTATTTTAAAGTAAAAAAAAATGAAAAAAACTTAAACATAAACCACCCCACTTCCACTGAAGCACAAAGCTGACATTTCCTTCTACAATACCACCCATTAATGGCGACCCTCCCTCTCCCTGTACAGTGCCATCTCCAACATGACAAATCTTCCTTTCCATCAACCTATTTTTCAATTATAACTTTCTTCTTCGTCTCGTTTTAGGTAGAGAAATATGGGAAAAAAATCTCGCCGGAAAATTAATAAGTTTCGATTGCCATTGTCGGAAAAAATGGAGTTGTTTCGATTTTTTTTGTGTTTCATAACCGATTAACTTTTTTGGATGAAGATCTTCCTTACATTCTGCCAATCTACATCAATTTAAAGTCAAAACAACAAATTCAGGATAAATAAAAAAAACTTAAATAAACAACTTAAACATGATGAAAATGATGGTGATAATGGTGGAATGGTGGTGCAGCCAATCCTAATATGGATGAAAACGGGGCCAAAAATATAACAACAATGGAGGTAAAAGAACTTAAATATCCGGAGAAAATAAGAGGTGTGTAGCGGCGACGGCGATAGCGGCAAACTGGTGTTGTGATGGAGGAAGGGATACCAAAGAAGATGCAGAAGAAATAATAATTTTTTTCCAAAAAAAACGCCCAATTTAAAACCTTTCACGCACCTAAAGGGTGTGAATCACAAATAATGTGTCACCTAGGCAAAAAATGTTCAAATGGATCAAATTTGGAAGGGTAGAGGTGTTCAATAGGTACAAGTCCTAATTAAAGTGTTTAAGTGAATTATGCGGACAATTTTAAAGGGCCTCAATTGACTTAAGCCTATATTAAAACTAACATAACTAATGCTACCAATTTTGGTAGCATTTTTGTTGTTGTATTAAAATTCAACACACTAATTATAGTGTGTGGTCATTAATTGATTTTCAATCTTTCATAATTTATACTCGTATAAATTACAAAGGCATTTATATATTATTTTATATAAAATAAAAGATGGAATAATTAAATTATACGTAACTTAAATTAATAATCAAACGACTTATGATATTAGTTATCCACCTTCTATATGGTCCCATAATTTAGTATAATCGATGGAATAAAAAATAGTTCAAAGACTATTTAACATTTATAATCAAACACAAAACAAAATAAATCTACATTTTATTTTAGGATTGTTATCCTTATATCCCACTAACCAAACGACGATTAAGTAGGACTAATTAGTCTATAATGGTAAGTTCCAAAGAAATTTCAAAAGGATTTTCAACCAAATAATTCTCCTTCTATCAAATATGGGTTGTGGTCAGGGGCGAAGTTTAATGGGGGTTCGTCGATTTGGTCGAACTCTGTTTTTTCGCAAATCATGCATTTGTATTAGAAATTTAAATAAATAAATATATGTAAATTAACTTGTGAACCCCTAACAAAATTTATTAACGGCTCAGTGCTAAAGAAGAGACTTTGGAAATGCTCTCCATGCTAGAGTTGTGGATTCAAACACCATTAAAATTTAGAACCCACAAATTCTTAATTTTGGCTCTGTCTTTGGACTTGTGGTCCATGTGGGACTGCTTCACACTTAATCATAGGTATCGAGTTCGAACCCTGAGTATAGAGAAAATCCTGTTAGAAGAGCCACCAACGAATGGGCCTACAATACGCGATCCAAATTTTATCGGAGCTCCAATGTCGATTCCAAACACCAAGTGGTAAAAAAAAGCTCCTTCTTGCCCCCACAAAAGTGAAATTAAATCGCCCTAAAAACTTAACCATGCCATCTTTCTACTACACTAGCCATTTATATATTTTTAGCCATATAATACTTTTTTTTTGTCTATTCATTAATTGGCTAATCCTCGTTTGTTTGCGGATTATGTTATATCGAGATTATAATTCTTAGACTTATTTATTCCACCTAAAAGGTGATATAAAATAACACCTAGTTTGATAGAATAAAGTAGAATATTCATTTAAAATTAAATTTATATTTTGTTTAGTTAAAGACACAAATTTATATCTTCAATCAAATAAATAATAAATTTAATTCCAAGCCATATTTTATTCCATCCACCCCTACGTCTTCTCTTGGAGATACAAAATTTGTGATTTTTAGGTTATCAAGCACAAGTTCTTATTCATGAATTTTTAAAACATGTATCACGTTTCTCCTTATATATATGAGTAATTTGGTGTATTAAACTTTTGTTTAGGTGATTTTTTAAATAAAAATCATATAATAAGAATCTATTTTATGCAATCTTTCTTTACATTTTTACAAAAAAAAAAGAAAAAGTTATTTTTACAATTCAAACTTGTGATCTAATTACATGACGACAATTTTACCAATTACCCAAAAATCCACTTCATATTCACCCACATGTATGTAAAAGTTAAAACTTATATATGCTCTTGTGTACAATAAAGGGTCAAGTTAAGTGATTTTACAGTCACAATATATGACCATTCATAGAACATAGACTATATACCAATTATGTAACTCTAACAAATCAAATCATAGTGGGGGCACCTTATAACAAATCAATATATATCTACCTATCTATATAAAAAAATAAAAATGTTCCTATACATAATTCACAACCACACAATTTTGGACGGTCAATATACAAAAACATAAAAATTGCAAAAGAAACTTTGTTGAAAAAGTGGTTTTATTAAGATTCTATATATGTAACATTAGAAAGAAATGGAAGGGTCTAGCTCAAAGATCGTGATGGAGCGTTAAACATCTTTTTATTCTTATTTAAAAGTTTCAAGTTCGAGTTTTGATTATGGACTCATTTTTGATAAAGAACATTTTACCCTTAAAGTGATACTTTTCAAAGCGACTTTAGATTAATTGAGCCTCAAATAGGCATATCGAACATTGAGTGAAACCAAATAAATAAATAGAAGTGTAGGGGCCATTCTTTTTTTCCCCACTAGAATAATAATCAAATTTGACCACGTTTGGAAATGTTTGGTTCTATCTAGTATTCATTTTTCTTGTCTCCACTTTGATTTAGTCATTTATGTATATCAAGAAATGATGAATTGTTGTGTTGCTTCTTTATGGGATTTTGCCTAATTTAATGCATTATTGTATCTACTTGTCTCCCATAGTCAATCAATCTAAGGAAATAAACTTTTGGGATTGGCTTGTTTGTTCTTTCGATTTCGAGGGTCTTCTTAAATAATTATACCCATTTTGAAGGTATCAAATAGACTCCATCATTGATCTAAATCTATATATCTCCCTTTAATATAAGATTTGGACTTATAACAATAGTCAGATGAATTCATTATTTACTTTTCCTACCTAGTATGCATAGATTATACATTAATGATACGTATATTATCTGTTTGCCGGTTAATTTTAGTTTAACCAATCGAATTGATGGTTATTTAAATTACTCTTCTAGAAGAAAATACAAGTACGTAAGGACGTTTTCCCATTAATGGACCTTACATAAAACGAATACCGAACTGAAAAATCAAAAGAAAAGAGTTGTCTCTAAAAATTCTTTTGGGCCTAATCTAGCTTCCATTAATGTAACTCGGCCCAAGCCCATGTATAGCCCAATTTGGATGTTCCATTAAAGTTTGAAACACATTATTTATGTGATTTTTTTGTTCTTTATTATACTTTTGGTGAAGCTTAGTGGAAGGGAATAAAATTTAGGAAAATTAATAGGTGTATCATATTCAACTTTCTTATAATTATTTTTACTAGTAGTATGTTTAAATAATTATGAAATATAGTGAGATTGCGTATTTTATAAACACTTATACATATATCTATGTATCTAAAAATCGTAGTCCCCACAATCCATCCCAACCTCAGTTGTTTGTTGTCACCAAAGTTCGTTGGTTATTTAATTGACCGGTGAAAAATTAATGTTGCTTCAATAAAGATCATGCACATACAGTTTGGATACACATATGTTGGGTCAATACATACAATCGATGTACTCACATACATACACACACATATAATATATATTGCGAAAAACAGACGCTAAATAACACTATTTATATAGATCCCAACCTTCTTTTTATTTATACAAACAAAGGAAAAAACTTCAACATAAAAATTACACAACACTATCCACTACAACATTATTAGACAAAAGCAAAGAACATTATTAAAGTCTATTAATTATTAGTACCATATATATTCACTACGTAAAACCATGAAGGTTTACTATTATTATTCCCACTTACGTACCACCCCTTAAATTAAAATACGCATAGTAACATGCAAACATATATATATATATATATATATATATATATATATATATATACATTAATTATAATAAGTTATTAGCTTTGGTTAAGATCTTGTATTAGTTACGAGTTCTGCAGAATTCAATCTGTATGATCATGTCCTCGTTCCGATAGGATTAACACCCCCGTCACCATTGTTGAATTCTTGCCTAGGTATATAATGGTGATTATCGACACTTCTACTTTCTCCCTGCGAAAAAACCTTACTATCGTCTTTGTTATTCTCGATTAGATTCCTACTCGTGGCAAAGCTAGAAGTCGTCGTCAACACCAACATGACTAACACAACCACCATAATGAACCTCATAATTTTAATTTTTGGCCCTGTGAATCAAGAACGATAAATTTAGTCATTGAATATGTAACTACAAACGTGACTTGGTGCTTTCTAGTAAAATATATGTAAAAGAACATGATTGTTGACAACTTTCAAAATAACAAAAAGAGTTATGAATGGTGTGTGTCTATTATGGAGAAAAACATAAAAATATTTTCTTTCGTACCAAACAGTACACCCTAAGGCTTATGGATCAACAACACACTGGCTAAGAAAAAGAACGTAAAAGAATATTATGCCTTTTAAATTGCATGTCAACCTAAGCACGAGAATTTTGTACCATCTTGTGGAAGTAGTCAAGTAGAAGTAGAAAAAGGAATAAATATGCTGTCAGAACAACTGAAATAAAGATAAAAGAAATATCATTAATCTGTTCGTGTTCGTTTCAACCTTGAAGTATTATTTGTATAGATAAGAATCCCCATATATAATATATACTATCTAATAAATGCTATGAAATTTAAACATACCTGGATAGTTAAAGACAAGAAGAACTAGAGGAAATTTGAAGTTAATTTGTGTGATATATTATGAAATTTTCTACATTGTTTATATAGTAAGTGAATCTAGTGAACATGTAATTTAATTACTATTCATGTTAATTATTTAATTAAGAAATGGGAACTCCACCAAATGAGGCAAATACAAGTGGGATTGCCATTTTAGACAAATAAATGATGGATCTTTTTACTTTTTTGTTCTCATCTAGTGTTTAATACTTGTTTTGGAGCTCGTTTAATTCAGATTTATGTCGGAAAGTCTCTCTTTAAGGGGTATAACACACTCTATCAAAGACTATCTAATACCTAAATCTCAAATCTGAGACATCTGATTAAAGATAAATAAATATTTATCACCTTACCACAATTTTTAATGATAAATGATGGACTTTAAGGAAATGTTAACCCCACAATAATGTAAGTGGTATTTATGATCAACCAAAAAGTCAACCAGTAATAGTTTAATTACTGTATTACTACATGCCTAATTATTAGCATAATCTCTGATGTTTCTTTTGGGATTTATCTGTATCTATGTTGTAATTTAATCCCTTTTTTAGACAAGTTTAAATTATATATATCATTAGTATAAAAAAAAGGAAAGATCATACTAGCAAATCATTCAAAGATTATTTATAAATAAACCTTCTTAAAATGTAGAATCCGTAATTTCAAAAATAAGACTATCTAGTAACCTTTTATGAGACTACAATTGATAAATGACCCGATGATGTAAGAAATTTATTTTTGGACATATGGAACTTGACATGATTAAAATTGACCATATTGAAATGCATAGTAATTTGCACTTTGCCAAGTTGATCAATACATCATGCATCAACATGGATTGTAGACACTTGTGATGGAATGGTTGGCTAAGTTGTTTGGATTCTCTAAAATTATTATCGTATTCGTGTTGAATTCTCAAAAAAATACATTATTTTTGAAGGATTTGTCTGACACACGCATGTCGTCTACATTTTTTAAAAGTTCAAACAACTTAGATAATTAAGATTTGTCCATCCTTAATAAGAGATATTGGATTTGATCCTTACCTAATTGAGAATAGAAAAAGTCACGTTGTCTGTTGGAAGTGTTGCCATTGAAAATAGGCCTTGCAATGCACGAATACGAATAAATCAAACTTTAATGCGTATACCATACGCAAATACTCATCATGCTTTTCCATTGCTAATTTGAATTGAAATGTGGAATCCATTTTGGCAACTAGATGTTTCTATTTTGCCTTTTGATGAGTTTTAAACTTGAAATATAACTTAGACAAGAAAAGATCTAAGTAACTATATGTGCTCTTCCTATTTCAACCACTTTTATCAGGAGTTAATTACATAAACATCATCTAAATTATGAAAAAAATAATTGTTTGCTAAGAAAAAGAATAAAATATGAGTGATTTTATTATTTTAAAAAAACATAATTTTACTATGTAATTTTTATAGTTCAGGTAATCACATGAATAACTGTATTAATTTTTACTCCAAAAACATTCCTGAAATCCTAAATTTTATGCTCGCCTTTTACTTGTCCTTCAACTCAAATAACTTTTTTTACTAGACATAAATTTATATTTTTGCATCATTATATTCTACAAGATATATACACACTCTTTTTTTTTTTTAAAAAACTTATGCTAGTTCGATTTTTAAAGATAAAAATTTAAAGACCGTCTCATTTAAAAAGGGGGAATTTACGCAAATAGCCATTATAATAAACTTAATTATACTCCATAGCTATACTTTGCATATTTACGGGTTGTAGCTAAAGTTTAAGCTGCCTCGTTTGTATAAATCGCGGGTAAGTTTGTATAATTGAATTATTTTTGTATAAACTCGAAATAAAGAATTTTTAATCTAAACTTTATACAGTTATAGAAATTATAGTATACAAAATTACATTATACAAAAGTTATACAAATTTCGAATTATACAAATGTGCAAATTATAAAACTCGAAACTCCATCCCATGTAATTATCAGTGAATGTTGGTCGTGAGTGATAATTAACTAAAACTATAGCTAAGATAATTGATTAACTAGTACAATATATGTTTACTTAACCATGTAAGTTTCCCTTTAAAAAGATCAATAGTATAATAATTAAGTGAAAGTTTCGGTAAAATATAGGCCCAATCAAAAGTTTTAACCTAATGGATCGGATTAGCCCAATTTAAATTGGGCTGGGCCTATCCAACAATACAAGTCCACAAAGTCCATTTCCACTCAACCCGAACCGGAAAAATATACATAAGAACAGAATTTTCATCAAATTAGCCGCTGAAATCAATTTGTTGAAGACGAAGAAGGAAGAAGAAAGATGAATGCTCCAGATCGTTACGAACGATTCGTTGTTCCAGAAGGCGTTAAGAAGTATGGCATTTTTCTGATATTTTTATGCAATTTTCTCAATTTTTTTTACGAATCGAGCAACAATTTACACTTCATTTGGAAAATTTTGATTAGGGTTTCGTATGAGAGGGATACGAAGATCATGAATGCAGCTACATTTACTGTTGAAAGAGAGGACCATACAATCGGGAACATTGTTCGCATGTAAACACACTGATTGTGTTCTTCTAATTTCTGTCAGTTTTCGTCGAATTTGGAATACCCTTTTGGTAAAGAACTGATTTTTTTTTGGTTATATGAATATGATTAACAGGCAACTACATAGGGATGATAATGTTCTGTTTGCTGGGTACAAGTTGCCTCATCCTCTTCAGTACAAAATCCTGCTTCGGGTTAGTTTCTCGGGTTTTGTGATTGTTTCCTCACTTTTTTGTGTTTTTCTTTTGCTTCTATGTATAATTGTGCCCAAGGGTGTGGGTTTTGCGGGTGGGAGGTAGTAGGTACTTTTGAGTATGCACTTCTAGACACCTTAAAGTAGGTACTTTTGAGTATGCACTTCTAGGCACCTCAACTTGCGTCGCCAATGTGTAAGTTGAACACTATAACTTACAAAATGAACATCTAAACACCTCCAAAATTTATGTGTCACATCAGTGTCAGGTGTTCATAAGACACAGTGAACGAGTTAGAGTGCTTAGTTGTTAGTTGAGACCAACTTGAGGTGTCTAGATGTGCACTCCCGAAGTTGGAGTGCTTACTTGCCAGTTGAGGCCAAGTTCGGGGTGGCCTAGTGGTTTGGGCTTGGGACTTCCATGTTGGAGGTCTCAAGTTCGAAACCCCTTGCCAGCGGAAGCAAGGGGTTTGCCTTCTGGGTCGAGCTCGTTGCACCGGGCTTGCCTAGTGCGGGTTACCTCTCCTATGTGGTTTGCGAGCTATTGCATAGGAGCGGGGGTTTTACCCTGTGCCCACCCAAAGGGTAGCGGCTGTGGGTTTCCCTTGTCATCAAAAAAAAAAAAAAGGTTGTTAGTCTGCGGCCCTGTTGGTTGCATTTTCATTTTTTAGTTTTATTGTAGTTTTTGTTAGTCGCTTCTGATTTGTTAGCGCTTCATTTTTGTAATGAAGTAAGGGAATTACATGAAATAGCATATCGGGGATGCAGAAAGTACATTAGAGTGAGCTCCATTGCAAGGTATTACTAGACAAGTTCTAAGGAAAAGGTTTAAACGACACCTAGGTTTTAGAGAGTTTATTGGAGTTGAAATTCCATCAGAACATCAATGCTCCTCTGTGGCTAAATACTCCAAAATATGCATGCAGTGATTGCCAAATATTCTTGATGGATTTTCCAGGGCATGCCCAGTGAACCCAAACAATGGACAAAAATAAATTCAACATCTTTTAAGTTACCAGTTTCAAAAAAAATATAAATAATTCAAAATGTCTTTTGCAATTCTGAAGTGATGAAATAGATAACAGATAGTTTCAGATTATGATGGCACATGTTGAATCTGTTACTTAATGTAAATCCTCTTGCAGAGGTTATCTTTTGCTAGGCATGCTTCCAGTAATACTGTCCAGGTGAAGGAAGCTAGCTACCTTTGGTGGATCCGTTGTCCTCCAAATAAGCTTCTAAGGACAATTTTCGAACATCCCAAGGCTGTATTTTCTTCGGGGATGTAGGAAGAGTAGAATCTTTATTTGGATTGTAATATTCAATTGTGAATATTCTGTGTTCAGGGATGGTGTATATCGTGAAAGGCTTGCTTCTTGAGCAATCATGTCTTTTCACATTATTGTTCCTACTATATTTCTTGTAGACTTATACATAATTTCTTTACAAAGTGTTAATAATTTGTCCATTGGATACTATGGTGTGTCACTGCAACCTGGCTTGTTTATGCAGTTTGATCGCTCTGGATTTGACTTATTGCTTTGTTTGGTTTGCAGATCCAAACAACAAGCCAGTCCTCACCTATGCAGGCATATAACCAGGCTATTAATGATCTTGACAAGGAACTTGATCATCTGAAGAGTCAGTTCGAGGTACAGTTATCTTTTAATTTTTAGTCTAGCTTGTTTCAAGTAAACTGTTTATGTGCTATCATATGTTGCTAGAGTTGGTGCATGCATCATTTTGGCTTTGAATTTCAAGATGTTCAGTAATGTTTGGTTGTTATAAGAAGAAAAAAAAATCAAAAGAGTTCAAATGTATTAGGAAGTTGTATATATTTGGAAAATTTAAAAGGACAATAAGCTCTTATAATATCTCCCTCGAACTTGACCCTGATTTAAAAGCTGATATCAGAGAATGTAAAGTGATGCCTTATCTTCCATAGTTCCTTTACACATCTAGGTCCTATGACATTTTTCCTGGTTTGAACAAATCATGATGATACAGCCTGAAACTCCTTAATATTTCCTTTCCTTTTCATGCACCGACATGCCCAAGTTTAACCTCGCCATGATATTTCCTTTTCACCTCCTAATGATCCTAAATGTCAAGCTAATCCGTCTTTAGGATTGACCATTTTTTGGATTATGTCAGCTCACTAGTACTTGCCTAGATTGTAGAAGCCCAAACTGTCATTATCTTCTTTTGTGATTGTAGTTTTGTATTTTGCACCTTGATGCCATTAATGATATTTTAAATTCATCAAAATAGAAAAAAACACCAGTTACTATTATGTTATTTCCCCATTGCTACTGAAGGAGGATCTGCTTGTTTGCTATCAGTGAACTCACTCTAGAAGCTCCTCAATTACACCCTGGGAAAAGCCCTGTAGGTCTTGAAACTTTGAGAACTGAACAGCAGTGGTGACATGGGTTGGGTTGCTCTAGCATCACTTGCTTTACTTTGGTCATCGATGTCATAGGAAAGACAACCTGTACTTATAGACTTCATTACAGAACTTATGTGAAGGTTAAAATGATGAACAGCGAGAATGTGAAAAGTCTCTTTGTTCACCTCCTTTTTCGTTTTCTAGAACATTTAACTTTGAGAATCTTCAAACTCTAGCCATATGAATGGGAAGATTGAACAAAACAACCATTTTATCTATGGATCCACCATGACAACAGTTAGACCGGAAAGAGTTTATTGAATCTAGTCACAGAAGAGAGGTGAAATTGAGATAAAGTGGGAACTATTGCCAGGGAAAGAGCTGGTAGTCTTTCACTAACCTAAAGCCTTCTATCTTAGGGACTTAAGACGTGTCCATTGCTTTTAAGCTATAATAATTTAATCTTGTGAGAGGTTCTTGACATGATTTGAGAAGATTGATGTGAATTTTGCTTCGTGAGATATTAGAAGCAAGAAAAAAGAAGAGGAATTAGTGTGTGTGTTTTACATATTGCCCTTTTGCTTTAGTAATACCCTGTGGTCCATCTGGTCATTGTATGAGGAAATGTTTCTATATATATTTGACCTTCTTACTATCCGGAGAGCTGAATTTGTCGGGGTGAAGACTTATATATAATCAAAACAATGTCATAACAGGCAGCAGTGTCGCTCATAAGTTTTGAAGTCACTCTTATGGGCTAGTACCACATTTTGCATTTTCATTTTTGTATGGTGACAATTGAATGAATTCTACTTATAACATTGCCTT
The DNA here is from genome assembly GCF_900185275.1 of Solanum verrucosum. Lineage (NCBI taxonomy): Eukaryota > Viridiplantae > Streptophyta > Magnoliopsida > Solanales > Solanaceae > Solanum > Solanum verrucosum. Next base: position 964,440 of record NW_026019984.1, on the reverse strand, counting down.
GCTCGTTCATACTAACGATGCTTAGTTCATTTTCTTGACTGTAGGGTGAGTTGGCCAAACACACGAGGGACTACTAATCCTTCGACAATGATATTTAGTATTCAACAACGATGCCTCAAAACAGTTTCCTAGTTCGATGTAGCCTGTATGTAACTCTTGTTGGTCTGTATGTATGATGTTCAACTAGCAGCTACAGTTAGGCTCGGGCAATAGCCCTGTGCCCGGGCTTCGTTTTAAAGTTGGTACTTTGAGGTCTGCTTTATATGCCTCAAGTTTAGGTTCTGAAATTGTTAATTTGGCATGCTTTTCATATCCATTTGGTTTTCACTTTTCAATTATCTTAATAACTGTTTTTAAATGAAGTTTTCAAATATAATTGGAGGTTCGATTAAAAGTGATTCAAAAATATTGCCATGTGGTTTGGTAGAAACAAAAATTTCTGCTAAGCACTCTTGCACTAAGTTCTCACTATGTAGGGGTTTGAGGAAGGGTCGGATCACAAAGGTGTATTGTATTTAACTTTGTTTGACATATTTATAAGAGCACAATTTGAATTCGAGACTTTTTTATCATATGATAATAATTATATTTATTATGTTAAGTTCCCCTTCTATGTAGATATGTGGGATGATGTATGAGAATATTGTCCCAACGTTTATATGGGATAATGATCTCATCATTTTAAATAAATGACAATAAAATAATTTTGGGACTAATTAAAAAATATGATCAAATTCTATCCCAAAAAGTATTATATATTCTTATCCCACGTACCAGACTGTCCTAGTGTTGTAAAGTGAGGATGGTATAAAAATTATATTATCTCGAATTATATTTGAATATACAGAGTAAATACAGAAATTAAATGCAATTTTAAGTTTCAAATATAAAATAATTGGTACTCTTAAAATAGGGAACATATTTGATTAAAAAATAAATAAAAACATAAGAATAATTATTGAGGAAAAAATAAATAAAAGGAGGTATTTTAGAATACCTCAATTTTTTTTCTATATTCTTTTTCTTATATCAGAGTTGAACTCGTGACCTAGTGGTGTGGAGAAAACTCCCTCAACCACTGTGAACAAGAGTGACTGATATCCTTTATTAAACAAGCAAAATTATTTATAGCTTAATAACTACTAATATATAAAATGGGCCAAACAAACGTGTTTACAATGGCCCATGATCATTGAAAATAGGGAAAACTACATAATTAGACATACTTTACTACCATATATACATATTTTATCTATAGTTTAAAAATATTACTCATAATATCACTTTTAATAATTATACCATATATTATAAAAGTTAAATCAGATACACAAATCTCTTAAATATGGTATTGAATAATTATCTTAAAATTTAAATTCCTTAATTAAAGAGACATTAACAAATTAACCTCGCTGAATCTCCTCCGCCAACAATAACTCTCCCCCACCTCCAACGTCCTCCACCATATTTTCTCTCTTCCTTCATCCTCTCAACTCATAATTTCTTTAGAATATCTATCAAAAATGATTTTTTTTCATTAGCAAATATCTTTCTCTCTCATCCACCTCCCCCAATTTCGTCCGCCAACAATATCTCCCTCCCACCCCACGTTAAATTTGCACATCCCTCTCTAAAATTAAACAGGAAAATAAAATGAAGATGGTAGTAAAAATGGAGAAAAGAAAGAAAGAAGACAAATTATAAGTAGTATGGTTTGCAGCAGGAGTGGCTGTTTTAACCTTTTCATATGAAAAATAGTATGAAAAAGTTTTTTAATGAGATGGCAAGTCGTATGTTTCATTCAATTTATCTGAGATGATTATGTCATGTATCTAGTCAGAATATTTTATGTATCTTGTTTATTTATTAAATGTATATGTATTTTCTATTAAATATATATGAAATGTTTTCTGTCATGTATATGAGCATGTTATTCTATATATATGAGATTTTTCTGTCTTGATCTAGTGTGTTTTCTTTTGTGTATCTGAGACGGTTCTGTCATATATCTGGTCATACTTCAACAAGATTGTTGTAGATTACATTTTTATGAAATTACGGCAATCACAAATTTATTGGATACATATCAGATACATAAACAAATTTCAAATACATGTATCTCTTATATGTTACATGTAACTGGTACATAATTAATACATCTAAGTCACTAAGTATGTATCAGATACAGCTAATGAAACGTATCTAAGGAAATTAGATGCATGAATCAGATACATACTTCAAATACATTAGTAAAAGACATGTATCCTGATTCAATTAATTAATGATTTTGATTTATATAATATTTTCAAATCAAGGTCTCTATTTAGTTCAAAAACAACAATATACTTTTATCAGATTATACAACGACGTAACAATCAACTAGAGTGCGAGAAATATGTTGTTCTCTAAACATGAAAATTGAAAATAAAAAATATCAAAATTCAAAGAAACAAATTCAAAATTTTGAAAATAATTTTTTTTCACTTTTTTGTTGCTAAATAATAAATGGAAGAAATTAAAATATTTTTGAATTTTTAGAAGTTATTAGACAAAATATATTTAAATTCTATTAGAGGAGTGATTTCCTCCTTAAATTAAGCATTTTAATTGGAGTCCTTAATTAAACATGTATCCTACTTTGTCAATTCCTCGGATACATGTATAATGTATTCGTCGAATTAAGATACATGTATCCAACCAACAAAATGTGATAGATGAAGTAATATTTGAAACTATCGTGAATACTTGTAATTATAACCTAAACTAGTGGGATTTATGTTGTAAGTCCAACATTGGGTGGGTTGTGTCTAGGCATAAAAAAGATCTCAAAAAGATATAGTTATAGTAAGGCTCTATAGCTATAATTTTGATAAGTGTAAATTTCATAAATGACATATATTATAGTACTATTTTCAAGCTATAGCAGTAGATTTAGACTTTCAAGCTATATCATTAAAATTTTCAGGTTATAACAAATTCACAAAAAAAAGAAATGTTTTTATTAATTGGAAAAAACTTAAAAAATAAATAAAAAGATAAACGAAAATTAAAAAAAAATGGAATTAGAAATAATAAAGTAAAAAACTGAAATTGTGGCCTGTAATTTAATTTGAACTTATTGTAGATAATTAATGATTAGCATGAACTTAGGATCCAAACAAATCAACAATATCTTTTATCCTTAATTCACTCAAAATCAGTTAAAATGAAATAAAAAATCAAATCATATCCTTTTTTTCTTCAACGTTTCTCTCTCTTAATTCTTCAGCCTAAAAAATTAGCAGAATCGAGTAATTGAAGGTTTTTTTCAATAATTAAATTTATTGAGATGGACAATTACGTATCAATTCTAATTAAACATTGTGGAAGATGGGATCCTTCGGGTTAGTATTTATTATTGTTTAGTGTTTGTTTTTAAATTATATTGAAATGATTTTTTTTTATTAAACTGTAAATCGTCTCTATGTTTAAGATGATATCATTACTTGTTAACTGTTGTGAAATGTATAATATTAGTGATTTTCTGTTTTTGTGATTGTTTTGTGTATTTTTTTTTCTTAAAATATAAAGTAATTGTATATTTATGAATGAATTTAATAGAATTATTGGAAAGAAATTTGTAAGAAAATGTGTTTCGTAAGATGTAAAAGAAGTTATTTGGATTTTTGACGAATTGTATAACAAGTGTTTTAAGTTGGTATTAAATTATAAATTTTAGTGTGTTATATTAGATGTTGTCATTTATGAAGAAATTAGTGAGTTAGAAATGAATTATTTGGTATAATAAGATATAGATATTTGTAATGTATGATTATTTGTTGTATGAAATGTGTATTAAGTGAGTTTGAAAGTTGTTATGAAATAAGCTGTCTTAATGATATATGTATGAAATTTGTATGAAAGCGTGTCCAGTTATCTGAAAAAAAAAGTTATTTGAAATTTTGACGAATTGTATGATAAGTGTTTTAAGGTTGTATTAATTTTGAAATTTTATTGTTGACATTTTTGTATAAATTTGTGTGACATTAATGAAGTATTTTCGTAAAAAAATGTACATATTTGCTGTATGAAAGTTGTATTAAAATAGTATGAAAGTGTTTGGAATGTACTATTTGAATGATATTTGTATGAAATGTTTTTTAATTGAATATAAAAATTGTTTTGTAATGTTCTGTCTGTCTAAATGATATTTGTATTTCGAATTGTTTGTTTATAATGTGAGACTAATTTGTATTTTTTTTTTTAATGAAACATGAAATTATGTTGATTTTCAAATGGAGGGGGTTATATACAATTCTTCTAGTCTTTATAGTGGTCTAGTAAGTGCGATAACATCACATCTTATGATAGATACTAATATAAATGATTTAGAGATAAAATATCTAGTAAATGATAGATGTCCACCTGTTAGAATCCACAATGATGTTGGTGTGCGGGTTTTTTTAGATCAAAAGAAAGTTAATTTAGATTTCTTTACTAAATATCCATTGTGAAGTCCACATTTAAGACCAGTTGCTGCTGAAAATTCCTTGTTTTCAAATCGTAATTCTGTACTATTTATTTTAATAACAAACATGTCGTCTCAGACATTTTCTTTTTCAAGAATCATCAAATGCCGCAGTAGTTGACATTGAATCTTTATATGGTGCATAAACCAAAAGGTGTTTGATCGAGAAATTGTTGAAATTGTTGGTACATGAAGACCAGTGTGTGTGTCTCTTCCTTTCCTATAAAATAAAATTGTGTATACTACATTAAAAGATACTTCATACACATATTATTCAGTTTCATACAAAAATATCATTTTCATACACATATTATTCAGTTACAATACACAAATCTTACATAACTTAATAGTTTCACATTTCATACACATTTCACACACATAGAATTCAATTTTCATTCCAGCAGTAACCATAGTTCACATTTCACACACACTTCATATACAATATGTATAAAGAAATGACATAAATTATATTCACATTTCACACACACAACATACACATATTATTCACACACACAACATACACAATTTTCTTTCTAGCCATAACCATAGTTCACATTTCATACACAATATTTATAAAAAAAATATGACATACATTATATTCACATTTCACACACACTGCATACACATTATTCACACACACTTCATACACTTATTATTCAAAAAATTCCAGGAGTACCTATACAATACAGAGTAGTTAAATAAGATCATAAAATTTGAAAACAAAAATAATAATTCATATGCATATCAATATTGTATCATAATTCATACAAAATACATCATTTAAAATTTATAATCAAATGCATAAACATTTTATTCAGATTTGAAACAAATTTCAGAAAAACAAAAAATTGAAAACAACAATAATAATAATGTGGTATAAAAAAAACAACTATTTTGGGTAATGTGAAAAATAAATTACTTACCTTAACCACTTTTTTGGGCTTTTTGGATTTTGGTAATTCCGGTTCATCCTTTTTTGTATTTCTTCTTGTATAAGGTTTTGATGTTTCAGCAACTTTAACCTTTGTTGCTTTTTTTGTTTTCTTCTTTTTTGTTTGACCAATAAAATTCAAATCTGAGTCGGAATCAAACTCTGGAGGGGTTTCAACAGTTTTTTCCCCTTCCTCTTCTTCCCCCTTTGATTTGCCGTAGTCGCACTTTGATTTGCTTCATTATTTTTATCTTTTTGATTCTTCGAACGAGATGGACCACCGGTGACCGGAATTTGAACAGTTTTAGACGGGGTGTTTGAGATAATATATTAAACGATGGAGCATGAGCATCATCAATTGAAATTCCGTCAAATTTGGGGCTCTTTCGTGGAGTTTCAATTTGTTTCTTAGACATGATGATGAATAATCGTGGGTAAGATGGGTAATCGGTTTTGATGTTGCACTAGATGAGAAAGAATGGAGAAAGTTTGATAGTGGGTTGTGGGTTGAGTCGTGTGGGATGGTGGTGTGATCGATGATTGGGGATGATAACGGTAAACAAGGAAAGGAAATCCCTAAAATTAGGTAGCTGAAAATTTTAGTTTTTTTAAAAAGGAAGTAAAATCAAATTAATTATCTATTATTAATTAATAATAAAAAATTATAAATAGATTAATAATTTATTAAATAAATATAATTTAATTTTAAAATCTAATTTAATTTAACTGATATGTCATAGCCCGTAAATAATCTGTTATAAGCAAGAAAATTTTAAAAGTAGGTTTAAAACCCGTAATATTTACTCTTAAATGTGTATATGAGGTGATTTTTCCTTTTGATAATTGCGCATCAAATCTATAGTTTCGTTTGCTATGTAGGCTGCGGTTTGTTTCTTTCGCTTGCGAATATACAAATATGGTAAGTGTATATAAATTTTGTACTATACATTTAAGAATTTTTCAAAACTCCGTTTGTATAATTCGCTTGCCAATATACAAACATGATAATTTATTATGATTTTTTCATAAATCATATGCAAATAGTTAGGGGTAAGCATATACAAAATTCTTGATTAATACAATCAGGAATAGAATTATATAAATTCTGAATTTATACAAATCAGACAAATTATACAAATCTGGAGAAAAATGACAATTGGGAAAACTGTAGCCACGAATTATAATTTTCTTAAATTGTATCTATAATACCTAATATAGGCTAAATATTTGCTATTTTGCATAATTATTCCAATTTTAAATGTGAAGAGTTCAAGGTAGTAATTATTGATATATCAATAATATTATATTATCCTTGTTCTTAAATAGAGTGTAATTTATCTTTGAGAAATAAGGATAAATTAATAAAAAATATTTATTATTTATAATATTTTAGAAACATGTAAAATAGAAATATGAACAATAATATGAAAATGGAGGAAGTCATGTCAATTAAACATTTAGATTGTGGGTAATTCAATGTGAATTTTTTTGAAATAATTTCAACCTTTGACTTCGATGTTGGAACACGTTTCTCATTCCCCCACGTATTTGAAATCTTAGCTCGTTTTACATGTTCAATATATATGTACAGATAGAACGATTTGGAGGTCGAAAATTATAATAGATTATTAGTAGGTATGTAATTGAGCATTGTCTAGTTTTTGTCTCAATATTTAATTTGTTGTTTCCTTTACTTTATTTATCATATTATTTGTCGTTGCTATTTATTCTTTTATTAATTAGTTGTATTCAGTATAACTTCTTTGCTATTGGATTTGCTTGACGTACTTAATTATTGATATGCTTACTCAAGAAGAGGTCCGATGGTTCATTAGAAACAATCTCTCTATCTTCACAAAGTAGGGATAGAGACTGCACATACACCATTCTCTTCAGACTCTACTTCTAAGATTACAATTATTGTGTTCATCTACTTGTGAAGTAGGAGTATGCACTTCTAGACACCTTAACTCGTGTTTCCACTAGGTCAGTTAAACACTTGAAGCTACAAAGAGATCATATAGACACCATCATAATTTATGTGTCACATAATCATTGAGCGTCCATAAGACACATTTAGAATGAGTTAAAGTGCTTAGTTGCCCTTTGAGACTAATTTGAAGTGTCTAGATGTGCGCTCTCGAAGTTGAAGTAATTATGCCAGTTAGGGCCAAGTTTGACTCCCTTGCAATGTCTTTAATTGTAAGACAACTGTGTATACCTATTAGTCATATCACACATGTTTGAATAAGGACAAATTAGCCATATCACACATGTTTGAATAAGGACAAATTAGTCATATTGCACATGTTTTGGCCTTAATGATAAGTAAGTTAAATTTCTTAAAAAGATTGGTCTACTAAGTTTTCGTTAGGTAATGGATCTAAGGGTTCATGTCGAATCACAAAAGTGTATTGGATAGAGTATTATTCTACATTTTTGTAAGAGCACGATTTGAATTCGTGATTTCTTGATCACATGATAATAATTTTATTTATAATTAGTAGTCTTGATATGGGGGGATGAGGTACGAGAATCATTTTATCCCAACTTTTATATAGGATAGTAATCTCACAATTTTAAATAAATAATTTCGGAATTGATTAAAAATCATAATCAAATTCTAGTCTTAATATTTTTTTATCTTACGTATCAAATAGTCTCCTGTTATAAAACATGGTAAGTTAATAAAATTATATGTTCCAAAATATATTTGAATTTACAAAATAATTTTTAAAAAAAAGATATTTTAGAATACCTTATTTTTTTTCTCAAATTCGCAACATATCGAGTCTCGAACTCGTGACCTAGCGGTGCCGAGAAAACCCCCTCAACCACTATGAACAAGAGTGACCGATGTCCATTATTAAACAAGCAAAATTATTAATAGCTTAATGACTAATATAAATTGACCAAACCAACTAGTTTTTAAATGGCCCAGGATCATTGTGAAAGGAAATTGAGATACTTACATATATAGCCGATTGTATTCATTACTTAGGTTTTTGTAATTCGCTGTTGGCTAAAGTCAATTTTAACTTAATAATCTCCAAATTTCTAAATAAAGACATGAAATACATCCAAAAGTTTTGAGAACTGAACTAAACATTCAACTAGACCAAATATCACCATTTGGACATGTCGAAATCATCAAAACTCGATAATACCCTTTTGTAATAACATGTTCCCGTCATTATGGAAAAGCTAATGGGGAAAGAATTTGGGCCAGAAAGCTTTAGAGTAGTGACTTGGAACTCCAGGCCTAGTCCAGATTTGTTTAAATCGAAGTCATGAGAGTTTAGGGAAATCTGGTAATGAATGAGAGATTTAATAATGAATTTGATTACATGAGTAGATAGCTAAGACGTTAAGGAACCCGTACGACTTTACGGAATCGAATTCGGGCGAGTAGAACTCCCGAAACTGATCTTAGCGTGAAAGGGTAATCTTTGAACATCATAGGGTGAAGGTGCGTTGTGAAATAGAGGTTTGAAACTTTAATTCCGGCTCTCTGTCTCCGTGTAAGCTGTTGTGGCAGAATTATTCCCGCCAGGGCGGGGGCCGCTGTGGCGGGATGGGGTTCTTCGTAGTGGCCCAGCTGCGACTTAAGTCGGAATTAAACCCCAAAAACATTATTTTTCTGCAAGTTTCGTTCTTGAGAGTTAAGAGACGACCCAAGTGATTTCTTGGCATTTTCCACGACTTTTGGTGCTAAAGGTAAGGATTTTACTCCCCTAATCCATTTTTCGATCGGTAGATCTTAGATTCTTCGTTAATTATTATTGGGGGAGGGTTTTTGGACTGAATTGGAAGGTGGGAAAAATCCCTAGCTACACCTTAGGATAATGGATTTGGCCTTGGGTTATTGGGTTTGTTATAATCCGGATAATTAGACTTTTGATTGTTGATCCTTGCGTAGATTAATTGCTTGTAGACCTAGAATAAGCGGAAAGACTACGGAAAGGGAAGATTAAAGTGTCTTAGAGAGATTCAAGCTTGGTTTCGAGGTAGGTGATATTTTGATTCCATGTTTGTGTGATGTATGTTAGTATTTGCATGTATGTATGTGAATGTTGCACTATTGATCACATTTAATGCAAATGAGTATGAATGAATGATTGTAAGCCATGAATCAACACTTGATTGTATGATTATGAGAATGTACATTGTGATTGTGGCATGTTGAATGGATCGGGTGTCATGTTTCGACACACTAACTGGGATCGGATGTCACGTACCGACACATATTGGAACGAGTGTCACGTTTCGACACACTAACTTAGATCGGGTGTCACGATCCGGCACACTAACAATTTGAGTATGGATTCCATGAAAGGACCATTGATTTGTCATATATGTGTATTATTGAGAATGTGGAATGGTACATTGCTTCTGAAATGATAACTGATATTGTATATGTTTGGTATATATGTGTTTACTATGTTGTGACTTGTTATATATATGTTTCACTTACTGGAATAGCCATGTGATCCTACCAGTACACTGTGGTTGTATACTGATATTGCACTTGCTCTTTCTTTGTTGAGTACAGGGCCTCTTCAGGTGGCTACTGATAGACCTCGTTTAGGAGATCAGTGAGCAAGATCAGATTCAAGGGTGAGTCAGTTCTTTTAGGCTGCCATGAGTCCTCTATGTTTTAGTCCACTCTTTTCGAACTCAGACTTTATAGTTAGACTTACTCGTATGTTTAGTTGGGTTGTACCCATTTTCCTTAGACTTGTTGAACTTTAGATGTTTTGGTACATTGACTTTAGATTCTATGGGTGTTTTCCGCAATGTTTTAGTAACGATTTGTAAGACTTTCGGAGTTTATGGGAACTCTACTTTATTTCTGCATTTAAACCTACTTCTGTATCTTTAAATGTTTAGTTTTGGGGTTAGTTGGTTAGTAGTAATTGTTCTCCCACCGATGGGTTAGTGTGGGTGTCAATCACGACGATCTGGGTCGTGACACCTATCTAACCTCAAACATTGACTAAAGTCAAACTTTAGCCTTAACTTTCTCTGCATCTCATCTAATGGATCAAAATCAAATCAAAAGGCCTTGAGACCCAAACCAATAATATGTCTAGACCAAAAATCATATTATGGAGCTAACGAAATTGACGGAATTCCATTCCAAGCTTGCTATCACCAAATGTTGATTTGGTCAACTATATTATGCTTTCAACTCTCAAAATACAAAAAGTACTCTTCCAAAACTCATCTGAATACCTCAAGACTTGAGACAATAGTCCTACTAACCCATAAGTCACGTTCCAGAGTTGATGGAACTTATGGAATTCAATTTCAAAACTCGTAGCTCTGGTTGTTACCAGAAAAATCACTCTTAACAACTTTAACTCTCCAAAACTCTAAAACTTCCAAAAATCACAACTTTATAATCAAATTTCAAAATCAACTTCGTAAACTGATCAAACAAGGTTTGGGGAAACTATCGGAAGGGATAAAATGATATTTTTTTTTGAGAATTTTCAAAAATGACCTTTAGGGTCATTACATAATTTCAACCTTTGACTTTGATGCTGGAACACATTTCTCATTGTTGCACGTGCTTGAAATCTTAGCTCGTTTTACGAGTTCAATTTATATGTACAGTTAAAACGATTTGGAGGTCGAAAATTAGTGTAGAACACTAATAAGTATGTAGTCGAGCATTGTCTAGTTCTTGTCTCAATATTTGTTGTTTCCTTTGCTTCATTAATCATACAGAGAAGGGCCTAAAATACCCTTTAAGTATAGGGAATGGAATAAAAATACCCTCCTTCCACCTTTGAGCTTCAAAATAACATTTCATCCACCTATATGGACCTATATTACCATTTCACTTAACATATTCTTTAAGAGTAATAATTAATCCTTTTATTAATGACGTGACAACCTTTAATTGGCTGAAAATTAAATTAACCAAAAATAATAATTTCTCCTAATCAAACTCGGATCCAACTATATTTTACTCGACCCACTAAAAATTCTACTGACTCATAAGTCCATATAGGTGGATGAAAGGGTATTGTGGAGCCCAAATGTGGAAGGAGGGTATTTTTTTTTCATTCCCTATACTTGAAGGGTATTTTAAACCCTTTTCCATTTATCGTATTATTTGTTGTTGCTACTTATTCTCTTATTAATTAATTGTTTTCAACATGGCTTCTTTCTTTTGTATTGCTTGACATATTTAATTGTTTATATGTTTACTCGAATCGACTGTCTATCGAAAACAATATTTCTACCTTCACAAGATAGGATAGGTTAGCTGCATACAACATCATCCTCCCAGATCCAACTTGTGGACTACATTTGATATATTGTTGTTATTGTAGATATAGGATTTTTTTTCTGTTTTGGTAAATAGTTGATGATAGTTCACGTAAAAAACACACACGTGATAATTTAGATACGAAATTCACAGAAAAAAATACTTCAAATATGATTTTGATCATTATCTCAAAAAAACTACACTCTTAAATTATATGAATTTATTGTATAGGTGTAAATTTAATAGTGAGATACAAGTCAAAATCAGATAAATAAATTGAAACGAATGAAGTAATAACCTTAATTTATTAGTCAATATTTGTGGATGGGTGATTAAACAAAAAAAAATTAACCTTAATTACTCATTCAGCGTTTCTAGTAAATCAGGATTAGGTAAGTGATTTGGAAAAAAATAAGAAACATGTGTGGAAAAAAGAATAGATCAAGTTAATTGACAGATAATATGTTACTTAATTAACAGGTATAACAAACATTTGAAAATTTTCTCCATATTTGTATATATCAATTAAAACTTTTTTAAAAATGATTTAAATAGACTAATAGTTAGCAGCCTCCAAGAAAATTTTAACCTACTTAATTAAGTAATACGATTATTGAAGATTTTTTCCTTGGGCAGAAAGCCAAGAAGTTTGAAAACACACAAATTAAAATTTCCTTAATCTTTTTTAAAAAAAAATTCTTTTATCAACGTCAAAATTGTAGTGGAATAGTAATTAGAAATCTCGAGTTTAAATTCAAAAAATAAACTGCCCTCAATAGGAATAGTGTGTTACCACCCACAGTAGCTAGTATTTCTCAAAGAAATTAATTAGTCAAGGCTCCAAATGAATAATGACCAAATAAGACATATTGTGAAGTTATAAATTCAAATATAGTCGTCACCAAGGATGTGGTAAAATAAATGAAAAATACTCTCCATTCTTAACCAGAATCAAGCTCGAAATGGAAAGGTCCCTAATAGGTAATGTTTCGCTACAAAGTGATTTAAACCTACTCGACGAAGATATGTTTGGTTAGATTATAGTAGTCTTCGATACATGACAAATACTAAAATCAAATCTAGAGGCCGATTACATATTCATGTAATTTCAATAACTTTTGTTCAGATTCGATACATTCCTAATTTTTTAACAATATTTTGTGGTAAAATTACTTAATATAATATTAACCTGAGGTCACTATTAAAACTCGTAAACCTTAAATCCCAAATATCCTTACGTAATATAATTATATAACAATATATATATGGAGAGAGAGAGAGAGTCAAAGTTGACAAAAAAAAAGATTAGTCATTAGTTAACATTTGTACTAATTGTCATTGCACATCATTAATCTAACTTCCTTTTTTATATGCTCTAGTAAAAATTGACGACCTTTAATTTAGCGCGTTAACCTTCTTCCAAATTTATACTTAAGGGTGTTTTCGGTATGAAATGAAATATTTTAGTGAAATATGTTTTTCGAAAAAATAAGTGGATTCTTTATTATTATTTTTGTGTGTTCAGTAATAAAATATTATCCTAAAAGTATTTGTATATAATCTAAACAAATACTACAGAAGCTAATGTAGGGATGGGGATGGGGGTCTACAAGATGACGGTGAAGATGAAGTATTTTGAAGGGTGGAGAAGACACAACCAATGTGGAATTTGTTTTTCCTATTTCTATAGTAGAGAAGTCATTTTTCTCATTTTTATTTTCGTACAAAATATTGTTTTATTTAAAAAAGATATGTAAAGGGAAAATGACTGAGATTTTTGGAGAATCGATTAAACTTATAGTTGAAGAGAAATCGAATTTCCAAAAGAACAGAGTCGCCACTTAATTTTTAGTAAAAAATCAAGAAAAAATATAAGGTTTTCAAAAGATTTAAACAGATAAAATCAATTGAAAATAAAAGGGTTCGAAGTTCAATGTACATTCCGAGAAGGTGTTAGGCCCTCGAAATGTCCGCTAACTTGCGGTTGACCGGCGATTTGACTAAAATGACTTTGACTAATTTTGAGAAAATATTAACTAAGAAAATTCATTTCATTTTTTTTATTTATTTATTTTTTTGGGGGATAAAATAAACTAAAAGATTTTAAGAATATAACTCATATGACTTTCTTTTGGGGAATTTAATTAAATAAAACCAATTCAAATAAAAGGTTAGTCAAATACAAATAATCAAATAAATATCGTTATACCCCATTTTAACTCGAAGTTCAAATGGTGTACAACATATTGGTGAATCTTAAAACCATTTTAAAGAGTCGCCACCTGATTATGTTAAAGGTGAATTAGGACACCTATTTTGCTGAAATTATACTAAATTAACTCTATATTAAAATTTACTTAACCTTGTGAGATTCTAGGTAAGGGTTCTAATTTATATTAAAGGGAAGGGGTAAGACATCCTTTAAAATCTGTTAAAAACAATTAACCGGCCAAACTTATGTTAATTAATTAGGCTAAGAAAAGTGATTGATTTTCTTACTTTATTATTTATTCATTTTAAAAAAAAATATAATAATAATAATTAATACTTAGTATATAAGAAACAGGATGACACGGCTATATGGAAAGTGTGTAATCAAATTTAGAGCAAGACACGGGCAGAACTAGTTATTAACAATATAAGAAGTTGGAAAACTAGCACACAACTTAAAGTCAAAAGTGTAGGAAAGCCATTTTGTCTTTTTACGAGTTTTAATTATGGTCTTGCCAAAAGAAGAAGATGGGTCACTTATTTTTTAAGTCTTTAAAATAAGAGTTTTATGTGATGAGGGAAATGTCTCATAGCTTAAAGAAACCTCCAAATTAAGTACAACTACTAGTTATATATTAGAGAACATATAAGTAAAGCCAAAAACACTAATCACATCAACACAAATAAATTAAACAAGCTGAAGTAATTAAAGGTTATGCTTGGCTCTAACAGAAGAAAAGATTATCTCCTCCGTTAGTCGATGTATGAACAAATATGAAGCAGGAAAAAGTAAGGATGTGCAAGTAATATAAAATAATCAAGAGCCATGTAAGCTCCATAAAAGATTTTTCCTTCTGTAGGTTGGCTGTCTTAACAAAATAGAGATGAACGAGGGTGATAATAAATGGAATCTGTACATCAACGACCTTATCGAGTCTCAAGTGAAACTCTTCGGCTCCAGTGTTCATGCAAAATAGATAAACGAGATAAAAATGATTAGAAAATAGTATACTCTCGATCAAACATGTGAGCTAGATAATAAATAAATTATGAAGTTCACAGACTTGTAAATTCACATCAAACAAACATTTCTTTTCATTAGTGTTACATTAGTAGTCATTGAGTTTATACTAATTCAAGCATTCAAAAACAAGTACATATATTCAAATGAGATAGTTATTCTCAATGTAAACTTTCCAAACAGAATCTCAAAGTTAGATATGATATGTATAGAAATAAATTCTTGACTCCAACTATGGCCATGTTTAATAGAGAGTAAAAGAAAAACAAAGAATTAGAATTTGATGGAGCAATGTTCAGATACTAGAAAGTGATTCATGTACATATAAACATAGAGCAAAAACTGCAAGTTTTGAACTATATATAATTGTCATTTTAATGCAAATTAACAGAAAATCTAACATGGATTCCTAAACTAATACAAACATACTAAACAGAAGGGTAGGATATAACAAGGAAAAGGTGCCGAGATTACCGTTTGTGGGGCAGCGAACTAAGACAACGAGTAGAGGACGATGGTTTTTCCACCACGAGAAACTTGAACACGAACAATAGTCGAGGAACCGGGCAGAAGTCCTAGCAGTTCTCGATTCAGGAGCGTATTTCGAGTGTATTGCTACTTGTTCCTAAAGGTTGTTCTTCGTATT
Organism: Solanum verrucosum; assembly: GCF_900185275.1. Classification (NCBI taxonomy): domain Eukaryota; kingdom Viridiplantae; phylum Streptophyta; class Magnoliopsida; order Solanales; family Solanaceae; genus Solanum; species Solanum verrucosum. Next base: position 948,847 of record NW_026019984.1, on the reverse strand, counting down.
TCTGCCAAGAAAACTTACCTTGTATTTTGTTCAAAAATAAAATAAAATCCCCCTGTCTTCTCCCCTCTCACAGTGAATAAGAGCAAATATATCTTCTTTTTGGTTTCCTCCCAACCCCTTTTTCCCTTCTGATTTTTCTCCCCAATTTTTCCGATATTTTCTTCAACGCCCAAAATTTTTTGTTTTTCTTTTCACAGTGAACAGCCAACAAATATATAGAAGGGAGAATCGGCTTCGAAAAAAAATAGGGGGAAAACGGACCTCAAATTTTTCAAACCAAAGACCCAATTCAAAATTCAAAAATCAAAATCTTTCACCGATTTGGACAAACACCTTTTTTCTGAAAATTTGCCCCATTCTAGAAAAGGAAAAGGGAGATGGACGATTGGGATCGATCCCATCGTCCTGACGAGCAACGTGGATCCATCTCAAGACGAGCAAGGACGAAGCCATGAAGTTGTTGTTGTCGTTGACGTCGTTTTCTGGGTTAAATGCTTTGAGAACGTTGTATGTTGCTAGAATCTTTTTGGTCAATGGAAAGTGGGCCAGGTCTGGGAATTACAAAGGTGGGATTTGCTGGAAATAAAAATGGGATGGGCTGGGTCGGTTCAGGAGGGTTGGGTTTGGTATTGCCGCAACAGCTGGGCCTGGGTTAATAGAGGCATTGGTGTACGTATGTATTGCATGTTGTAATGTTTGCTGATGGGTTTGTGGAATCAAGTGGTAAATGGGGGGCTGATGGAAAGTGATTTGGGTTGACGAAATGGGCCCAAAATCTGGTCTCTCAATGGACTGAAACCAATTTGATAGATTTGGCTAAAAATTATAATTAGACAATAGGCAAGCTAATTTAGCCAAAAATTAAACAAGACAAATTTGTATAAATTAAATAATGAGCTTCTTAACCTTAACGAAATAAAATAATTGACTTAGTTATAAACTAAACAATTTAAAACATAAGCTATTATATAACTAAAAATGATTAACCAAATATTTAATTAAAATAAAATATTTTTGAGATGATTTTCGAATATTCATAGAATATACTAATTAGACACATATTTATATAGAACATATGCGTTATTTAAATAAGTATAAAACGACAAACTATTTGAAATAACTTGCAAACTACATTACATATTATTATTATTATTATTTTGAAATTTTATACGACTAATTATTTTAAATCGTTTGAAATTGAAGAGGCTCGGCGATTAATATATAATGTGGAGGTCCAAAATTGGGTGTCAACAAATATATTTTTCAAAATTGGCCAAACTTAATGATGATTAATTATACCATATGTAAATCTTATTTAAATTTGATTTTTGACTTTTAAGATTTTTATATAACATCATTTGGTGCAAATATTGGGCATGAATAGTGTATTTCTCACACATGTTTACACTTTACACACATTTTAAACAATTTTTTTATCCCACGAAATAGGAATGAAGTCTGTGTATGCTTAATTTTTTTTCTTATAAAATTATATTGGATTTGTTGGTGTTATTTAATAGGATTAAAGTCTATGTATGTTCTATTCTTTTTTCTTATAAAATTATATTGGATTTACTGTTATTATGTAATAGGAATTAAGTATGTGTGTTCTATTCTTTTTTTCTTATAAAATTATATTGAATTTATTGCTGTTATTTAATTTACACTAATCCATAGATTTTTATGCTTAGTATAATAACAGTGAAATATTCTAGAAATTTATGATAGGTCATTGAAACAATCAGCATATCTACTTATAGATGTCATTGTGTCAAATTAAGAACAATTTAAAGTATCATTAATTAAATAAATCATAGAAGAATAATTATTTTAATTAAGGGGTCTCCACACGCAACAACTCTCCAAGGCTTCTCAAGAGTGTCTAGAAGGTAGCAACTAAGAAAAATATTTACAATGTAATATTGTAGAAAATTTGATATTAATTATCCATGTAATATAATATATTGTATCAACTAATTTATCTTAATTTCTAGGTTGAGAAGAAGAAAAATATGCCAAGTCTTCAACTTTTTTACTATACAAAGAGAGTCATGATTTTATATTGAAGGAATATGTTTTTTGAGCTTCAACTAATTCGGAGTTGTATCCTAGAGGGAGAGAAGTCAAAAGTTATATTGTTGAATCAGTGAAGATTATGTCACAATAGACTTGAATCTTTAAAAAAAACTAAATATCCACACTTCTACATAAATAGTATTTATTTATTTTATTTTTCAACATTAGGTTCTTATCAAATCTAACAAACAATTTCCAAATAATACTAACATATAAAATAATCTGTTAATGATCATTTCAAGAAAAAAATAATGAAACAAAAGGATTCAAAATCAATTCATAGATTTTGTATGCTTATTATAATTAAGAAAGAAATATTGTAGAAATACTTGATAGGTCATCAGAATTCAGAAAGATCAGCATATAATACTTGTCATTATGTCAAATTAAAGAATAATTTCAAGTATCAAAGAATTAAATAAATAAATTAAAAAAGCACTTTAATTAACTAAGGATTCCCAATGGTGTCTAGAAGGTGGCAATAAAAAAGCAGAAAAATAAGTTATCAAAATTCGTAGCGATCTCGATTCAGTCCATATAATGGTACTTTAAAAAATTACATACCATAATGAATTATTCAATTTTATAATATATATATATATATATATATATCCAAGAATAATAGTGTGACTGTCAAAATAAAACAAAAAAAATATTATGTTATTTGGTGTTCGAATCAGGAACTCCTTCATTCATATGGACACTCATTGCCACTACGCAAAGGCATAACTAAGAGTGTTCATGGTTTGGATAAAAACCGATCCGAACCGAAAAATCAAATCAAACCGATTAAATGAACCGATTTAATTTGGGTTTTGGTTTGGTTTGGTTTTAGATTGTTAAGAACCGATAGTATTTGGTTTGGTTATGATTTTGTTCAAAAAAAATCGAAGAAATAACCGAACCAAATCAACAAGTTATATACATAAATTTTATTATTATACATACATAATATATTAGATTCATAAACAATTTTATAGATTTTATATATGTTTCATCAAAATTTATTTTTCTTTATAATTTACTTATGAAAGAAAAAATGTCCAAGGTGAGACATTTTTCTTATTGGTTTCATGTATATGAGTGTCTATGGAAATTCTTTGTGGGACTGAAAATGTCATTGTCTCTTCCTTCTATGCCAAAATAATGAATTTTGAAGTTTTATTCAGTAAATTCAATGATCAAAAGTTATGTCATGCCAATCATTCTAACTATTTTTTTGTTTGAATAGATTGTTGTCACTTTTTTTTACGTTTTGAATGAATTGTTTCTTTTATTTTTATGTATGGTTAATAACCGAACCAAACCAAACCGAAACCGAAAACAACCAAACCTATAAATGTATATTATATTTGGTTTGGTTTGGTTTTGATAATTTTAAAACCGATTAAGTTGGTTTGGTTTTAATTTTGACCAATAACCAACCCAAACCAAACCGTGAACACCCCTAGGCATAACTTTTGTCAAGGATGTCCAACCTTAAATATACATCCTTTAAATGTAGAATTTAACATATATATAGAACGTAATTTCCGACAAGAGTGTACACTGGGTGGCTGTAGCTACACCACTGATTGTTAGTGTCCATATATACTGACATAAAGTTGATCAGACATACATTCAACTTTTACTTTAAAAATACATATATAATTACAATCAAATATATAATATAACCCGTAGTTTTTAATTAAAATGAGATATTATATAGGTGCATGTATACGTTTTTGAAATCAAAGTATTGATGCTTCATTTTTATTTATCGATAAAATCTTACTCTCTTTTTTTGTTGCAAAAATAGACGGCTATAATAGGGCTATTTAAGGAATTTTAAAAATATATTCAGAAATAATAACATCTTATTATGCTAAGGATATTTAAGATATATTGTTTAACTATTTTATATATTATTTTACTTATATATACTGTATTATTTTCTAACGAAATCCCCACAATAACATAGCTCTAGATTATAATGGTCAATATAATTTTATATATGTAAGTTGCAGTATTTTATTACGGTCAATATTGGTAGGTGAAATTCCTAGTACTGCGCACTGCTGCAGCCACCAAAATAACAAATGGTCGAGTTGGATCGAATTTGAATAGACAAGATAAATAATTAAATAAAAATTATGAATAAAAAAATTGATTTGTACATATTTAATACTGATTAATTGACGGTTAATATAAATATTTATATTACTCATGATTTCAGAATATTCGGTTGAAAATACAAACTAAAAATCAAGATAAGTTTAGAGTTTAAGAAAACGGAAACTTATAAAAAAATAACTATAGATAGATGAATATATAATGAAGTTATCAAGTTAATAAATATATGACATGATATAATGCCTAATATAAACGAATAATTCAGGTAAAAGACACATGCATTTTTTAATTAAAAAAAGGGGATCTTTTTCAATAAAATGAATTTGATTGAAAAATTGAAATAGAATTTCCAACATGAAGAGTCAAAGAAAATATATTTGAAAAAGAACTGTCGATTGTCTTTTTATGTTTGTATTAATTATGATTTGACTAAAAGAAAACAACATATGCTTCAAACTTGCTTTACTATTGCTAAAAAAATGTGGTGGAATGAATTTTGTAACAAAATCGAATTAGTATTTTCACTAAAAATGTAAAATATAAAATATTCATAATTCCAAAAAATTTAATATTGACTTAACCCATGAGATGTACAAGATCTCTTTCACTTCTAAAGATAAATTTTGAGTTCAAATATTCCTGAAAATAAAATTAAAAATGTTAAAGAATGTGTTATACATTACCTGAATCAATTTAATTAGCCATGATCTCAATATAAATATCAAACCTCCTACGAATTTCAATATAATGTCCACTTGCAAGAAGTTATTGCTGGGTATATTATTATTGTTAGTTGTGTGTTGTTATATATATATATATATATACATATAATTTATTAATAAAATTTAAACCCCCTTGTGCTCGACTAGATGAATAGAATATGTTCACCAATTTTAACGATAGATTTTGAGTTCAAGTCTTGAAAATAAAAAGTATCTTGATAAAAATTATGGCGGCATAATACATAAATATGTCCTTTAACCTGGCTTAAACTGACACATATATATGTCCTTCAACTTTGAGTGTGTACAACTAGTCACTTTAATTTGTATAAATTGAACATGCAGGACACAAAATTGTCATGTAAGATGTCATGTAGAACGAATGTCATGTCTATTTGTGCAATTTTGTATAAATTTTACACACCATAAATTAGAAGACATAAATATCAGTTGAGGCCAAGTTAAAAGACACATTTATATATTATGTAAGAGACATACGTTATGCAATGCGAATCAAATTAGTCTTATTTCACAATATGAATATCGTACATCGGATAAGAAATCAAAAGAAACATGTTCACCTGAAATAGCTAGAGCCTAGAAACTTCTTCCTCATGTGTAGTCAAAGATAGTTTTTAAGATCTTTTTGGTCAATTTCACATTCACATTTCAATTTCCACTAAGACTGCTTTAGTTTTTTCTTCTATATAAGTAACGTTTAATATTACTAAAATTGCATCCTTAACAACAACAAAACACAAAATTCTTTTCTTCTTGGGAAAATAAATATGGAGACAAAGCTTACAAGAACCAACAAAATATTGTTCCTTTCTTTTCTTTTCCTCACAAATGCATTCATTGCAACATGTCATGAAGTTGGTTAGTATTCTTTAATTTGTCTCTTAAATGATTGTTTCTACACTAGATGATAAAGAGAGAGTTTCGTTAATCATGACAAAGCTCTTGTCATTCAAATAATATTATGAGTTTTAATAATAGTTTGTGTCTCAATTTATAACTTTACGTCGCATCTGACCCAAGATGATAAAGAGAGAGCTTTATCTTTTTGATGAACATCGGATTGACGGAGCTCTTTCCATTCAATTATTATGAGTTCTAATAATCATTTGTGTCTCAATTTACAACATTACGTTGCATCTGACACAAGATGATAAAGAGAGAGCTTCGTCTATTGACGAACAACCGAATTGACAGACCTCTTGCCATTCAATTATGATCGAGCTCTAATAATCATTTGTGTCACAATTTATAACTTTATGTTACATTTGACACAAGATGATAAAAAGAGAGTTTTATCTATCGATTTACAACTATATACTATGATTTCTAATTATAATATTTTTTCATGATTTTTATTTTATTTTTTACAGATGATGAAAGTGAGTTTAGTTATGATAGAGAGAGTGAAAATGGACCAACACATTGGGGTGAAATTCATCCAGAATGGAAAATGTGTAACTCTGGAAAATTGCAATCTCCAATTGATCTTTTAAATGAGAGAGTTGAAGTTGTTTCTCATTTGGGAAGACTTCATAGAAGCTACAAAACATCATCCTATGCTACTCTCTTGAATAGAGGACATGATATGATGGTAAGTTTTTTGATCTGTTTGGTACGATGAAACTCATTTTTCTTTCAAATAACTGAAAAAGAGGAAAAATGTTTTTTTTTCTACTTATGGACGGAAATCATTTTCCTTTCATATAATCAATATTTGTTAATATTATTATTTTTTTTAAAAATTTCATATATCACTAACTAAAAAACATAAAATCAACAAACTTAACCTACTACACATGAAATTAATCAAATATACAATCATTTTTGTCTACTGTTAATTACTATTTAACCTACCACCTTACTTTGTTGAATTTGCAACTATATAATATAAAGTTAGGTGTTTAATTTCTTGATATTAAGAGGGAAGTTATATATGGGGTCGTTACATTAGCAACTTGTATTGATTAATTAGTAAATATATGTATAGTTTTTTGGAAATTAAATTCCCATATTAAAAGATTATTTTTATTATTTCTTTTTTAAAAAAATTGTGATGAATTTAATGAATAATAAATTATTTATTACTTGCAGTTAAGATGGGAAGGTGGAGCTGGACATATTAAAATAAATGGAACTAAATATCAACTCAATCAAGCTCATTGGCATTCACCTTCTGAACATACCATCAATGGAAGAAGGTACTTAATTTATTTATTACTATTACATATTTTTTCAATGTAACAACAAAATTATCTCCGTGTGATTTATAGTTCATGAATTCGACTTTCGAGTTATGGAACCAGTCACTAATGTTTGTATTAGGATAGATAGATTGTCTACATCTCATCTCATGATGTGTGTCTTGATCTTCAAGAAACCCTGCATGAATACAAAATGCTTTGTGCATCGAGCTCTATTTTTTTTTCTCTTATAACAAAATATTGTATGAATTAAATAATGCAGATTTGATTTGGAGGTTCATTTGGTACATGAAAGTGAAGATGGAAAGACTGCAGTTGTTGGAATAATGTACAAAATTGGAAGAGCTGATCCCTTCTTGTCTATGGTACATTACACTAAACACGAATTAAATTTTTATACATTGACAGTATAAAAAAATTCAACACTATAATAAATTTTAGAACATAAAAAAAATCTTGTGTACGTCACTGATAAAATAATATTAACTATGATATATTTTTAATTTCAGATTGAGAGTGATTTGAAAGCTCTAGCACATACAAAAAATGTGGAGAGAAATATAGGAGTAATTGATCCAAAAAAGGTGAAATTGGGTAGCAGAAAATATTATAGATATATTGGCTCTTTGACTGTTCCTCCTTGCACTCAAGATGTTGTATGGACTATTGTAAGAAAGGTAATTTCAAAAGTTCTAAAATTACGAGTTCGACTGAAATCAGTCAATATGTATTATTTATGTGAAAGCGCAATATTTCATGCTTGTAATATATCTTGAAGTTAATATTCGATATCATTTGTTTTGTATTTTATCAGGTGAGGACTGTTACAAAAGAACAAATGAAGTTAATTCGCGAAGCAGTTCATGATGTGAGTTATTTATAATTATGTTTTATATCCTAATAATTTATCAATTATTCTAGCTTCATATTTAGATTTAACTTAATTATAATATACGTTGACATTAAAATTGATCAACGATAAATTAAGTTGACATATGATAATATATAAGTTTTCATAGCAAGTCTTATGAGTATATTCCTCCGTCTCAATATAAGTCGTAGATATTTATGTACCTATAAATTATTTCAATAACACTCTCGATTTATTTTTTTGTAGGAATCTGAGACAAATTCAAGACCAGTCCAAGCAACAAACAAACGAACAATTCAACTCTATAGACCAAATGATCCTAAAGAATAATTGATTATTCTACAATATAATCTCAAAAATAAAAAATATTTCTATACTTCTAGTTATAATAATTATGATGATTTTGTTTATGGTACCAAAAAAATAAGAGCTCAATATATGAGCTAGAAATGGCCTTTATTTATTATATTTTATTTATTTATTATAGCATGATTGTAATTCTTTCCATTATATAGTATATTTATTTGTTGTATTATATATTGATTATTCAATAGTAAATTATTATAGCAAAATAATTATTCAATATTTCTGTTGTTGACCTATTTTGTCTTAATCAATTATTCTCTCAACAACCCCACAAAAAGCAACAAATGTTGAAAGGTTCATTAATTATAATTAGTAAACCATCAAATAATTGTTAATTGGACAACATTATGTCAAACATTTATCAAAGAATTACAATATAATTTTGATTCGACGCACAGTATCCGTATTATATTATAGCTCAATAAATTCATATCCACACTAAAAAAAATAGGGTTGTGCATACCTACAACTGTAAAAAATTGTTAATTGAAAACTTTCATTTGTTGTCCATCTGATTTTTTTATTTTTATTTTTTTGTTGTTTTTTCTTCAATAAACTTATGTATACAACTGAAAAAATTGGAATTTAACTATAAACTTCATAACTAATTTGTTCGTAGTTAATGAAAATTCATTGCTAATTCATCATTAAATAGGATTAGCGACGAATTTTACAATTAAGCTACAAATTTTGTATGTCGGTAAATTTGGCAAAAAAAATTAGTACTAAGAAATGATTATGAAACCGATCAATAAAAACTCGAATTCAAAGTTAAAAGGTAACCAAATAATGGTAAGTAGCTCATAGTCCAACGACTTACTAAATAAAAAAACTACTAATTAATTGTGTCACACTACTAGCTAGATACCTTAGCAGGTTCTATCATAAACATGAAGAAAATATCCCATACTACTTTGTATGTCTATTTGCCAAGTAGATAACAGTTGGACATACACCACCTTCTTTAGACTCTACTTGTGAGATTACAACTGATTTTTTTGATAACATGAATATGATTAACAAGAAACTTAGCACTCCATGAGACACATTTGGGACGAGTTGGAGTGCTAAGTTGCCCGTTAAGACCAACTTGAGGTGTGATGTGCACTTCTGAAGCTGAAGTGCTTACTTGCCAGTTGAGGCCAAGTTTGACTCTCTAATTGCAATGCATTTAATTGTAAGACAACTCATGTGTATAGCATTATATGTAGTATTTTCTACATTTTGTAAGAGCCCGACTTGAACTCCTAACTTCTTGATCACATGACAACAATTTTATTTGTTAGTCAACTGTTCTCCTTTTAAATTAAAAGAATTGTTATAATAAAAAGAGCAACTTTCACATATAACAAACAAGAAAATCATATTTGTATACTATAGCAAAGTTTGCATAATTGTGCTCCATAGCAAACATATATATGTATAATTCGCTATACATATACAATTGAAAGTTATGTCTATTTTGCTATATATATATATACAAAAAAGAAGCAATTGTATAATTTGTTGGCTCCTCTTCAGATTTGTATAATTTTGCTGGTAGGCCATTTGTATAAATTGTTGTTAGCCTCTCGTTTGTATAAATCGTTGACAAAAATATTTGTATATTAAAAATCGCTCTATCTTTCACTTTATACAAACATAAATTATACATTACAAACAAAATACATTATATTTGTATAATCTGTGTTTGTATAAAACGAGAAGAGAAAGGCAAAAGAGAACTGGGTAGTAGCATATTTTTATTGTATAATTATAAGTGTATAGGACGAATATATATGTATTTGCATGTGTATATACAAATTTCTCTCGCTTTATACAAACAGAAACACAATTTATGCACTTCTGTTGTATAAAGCGAGAGAGGCGAGCGATAGAGGGAGAGTGGCGAGCGAGAGTTTGAGGGAGAGAGGCGGCTGACAAACAATTTGCTGTAGGGCACAATTAAATCAAAGTGTGGTTATACCATTTAATTTGAATTAATAGTTTGCCATTATGTACAATTTTCCCTAATAAAAAATAATAATCTTGATATGCGGGGATGAAGTATCAGATTATTTTATCCCAAATTCTATATGGGATAGTAATCTCACAATTTTAAATAAATAACAATAAAATGACTTCAGAGCTGATTAAAAATCATAAAATATTATATATTTTAATCTTATGTATCCAATAGTCTTCTGTTATGAAGCGTAGTAGGTTTATAAAATTGAGTAAATTAACTAAATGACATATTAAATATTATATATGTCCCAAAATGTATTTAAATTTTAAAAATATATTTAAAAAAAGGATATTTTATAATACCTTATTTTTTCTTTTCAACTTCCCAACATATCGTATCAGTCTTGAACTCGTGACCTAGCGGTGCGGAGAACACTCCCTCAACCACGTGAACAAGAGCGACTGATGTCCTTTTTTAAACAAGCAAAATTATTAATAGCTTAATAATTAATATCAAATGAGCCAAACCAACTAGTTTTTAAATAGCCAATTATATTCATTATTTACGTTTTCTAATCGATATACATATATCATATACTATATATTATTATAGATATACTTTTATATAGAAAATATACGCATATTGTATATCTACCATCTAGCAATTTTAGTATTAGCGGTTGGATGAGTAATTATGTAGGTTAGTTTTTACTACTATACAAATTACAGCGGTAAACCTTCATATATTACTCTGTTTGTCTCGTAGTAATTGTTAAGATTATTAAAAGTATTTGTCTTAAAATATTTCTTATTGTGTGTGTTGACACTTAATTTTGGCCTAACATTTTCAAAATTCGTAACTTTTAAGTTTTATTTATTCAATAGTTCAAAATATATTTTTTATAATTTTAAGTAAGTTTATCGATATTCATCCTTATTTGTCAAATTTCAGGATTTTTTATAAGTTAATTTTAATTGCATTATTTTTTTTCATAACCGGTTGAATACGTTCAAATATTTGTTCATTAAATCGTTATTTCTGTTAAATTGCACTTTTTACATGTCATTAGTTATGTTCATTACATTTTTTTTAATATTCATTTTATTCGTTACATTTGTTAATATTCATTTTGATATTTTGCACAGTCTAGAAATTCATTCAAATATAGATAAGATTTCATACACAAATATTTTATTTAACTAGCGATTTCGGCCCACGGTTTTAAGATAATAGTATTATATTATATGTGGTTTTCAATTTTCTATTTAAGTAATAGCTTAGTCATTAAGTTAGATGGTGATGGATAAAATTTTAGGAGTAATTTCAGATTTTTTAAGTCTTAAGAAATTCTTTTAGGATTCATAATTTGATGATTTTCTTTACTAGTTATTAATGCCTTAATATTGTTAATTGGTTGTTGTTTATTATTGAAGTTGCAAAAGTTGGTCTGCTCTTTTCTTCTTTCATAAGTGTTAATTATGTTCTATTTTATTTATTTTTACTTTTTTGTTCTTAAATGGATTTATGTTAAGACTTCACAGTAGTTATTTTTAAATTGTTACTATTGTTTTAATTTGTTCATGGTAAATTATTTCTTGTTGTTGATGCCAACTCTTGTGATTTCGGATATTCTTTTTTATGTTTCTTTTGTTACATTTTTAGTTACTGATTTATGTGGTTTCATACTTTGAAAATTTATTCAAATGTTACTATGACTTCTCTATTTCTCGTGATTTTACCATTCTTTTATTGTCATTATTTTATATATCTAGTTGATAGATAATTGTTGCATAATGTTGTCTAAAGTTTTATTGTTATTGTTATTGTTATTATCAGTCAATGTATTTTCAATCTTCATCTTTTAATTTATTATTAATGTCGAGTTCCAAATCTAGTGAGTTGTCTTCTATTTCTATTGAGTTTTTATTTAGAGTTGTATATTTATTTAAGCAATTTTGATTGGGTGATGAGTTTTCAAGTGACTTGTTCACTCTATAAATTAACTTCCAATTTGGAATTATTTGCAATGTCACTATTATGACTGTTTTGATTATTAGTTATTTTAATATTGAGCAAGATACATTATTTGTTAAAATTGGCGGATGAAGAAATTATCGTTGATTTCCAAAGCCTTCTATGTTAATAAGACGGATTTTTATTTTTAAGTTATTATTTAATTCATTTATTTTTATTCATGTTTATTTGGTACTAACATTTTTACTAAGCGTCTTTACAGGTACACATAGTTGCTTCTCATTGGAGTTATTCGAATGAAGTTCGAATTATATTGTTTATTCATTGTTTTGTATATATCGATGATTGTTTTGATTATTAGTTATTTTAATATTGAGCAAGATACATTATTTGTTAAAATTGGCCGATGAAGAAATTATCGTTGATTTCCAAGGCATCCCATGTTAATAAGACGGAATTTTATTTTTAAGATATTAATTAATTCATTTATTTTTATTCATGTTTATTTGGTACTAACACTTTTACGTACTAAGCGTCTTTACAGGTACATGAAGTTGCTTCTCATTGGAGCTATTCGAATGAAGTTCGAATTATATTGTGTATTCATTGTTTTGTATATATCGATGTTAGGCAAACTTTAGGCCGTGTTTTATATTATGTTTTATTTTATTACTTGTGAATATCGCATATTTGTTTTACTTGTATATTGTTTTATCTCCTCTTCAATTTGAAAAAAATGAATTCAGTCGGGAATCACAGTTGTGGATTTCGAAGGATGCCTAACACCTTCCCTTCGGAATAACTTGAACCACTTACCTAGAATCTAATGGTTTCGTAGATCACTTAAATGGTTTCCTATTTTTTCCTAAAATTAGGAGGAGACTCCTTCAAAATTCGTTTATTCTTAAAATTCTTTTTACAATTGAGTTAATTGATTATTTTTCGAGTCATCACGACGTTTTTCCCTATTTAAATAAAGTAGGGATGTAAACATTGTGCAAAATCAGAACAAAATTAATTATTTCTTTTTCATTTAATCCTTAGTGATTATTGGTTGATCTTATGTTTGTTCAAATATCAATAATGTTAATTTATCCTTTTTACTAAATCGAGTGTAATTTATCAAAGAGAAATAAAAATAACATAAATAAAAAATATTTTTTATTTATAATCTCTTAAAGGACATGTAAAAGAGAAATACGGTAAATAATATGAAACGGATAAGTACATGTCAATTAAGCATTTACATTGTGTGTAATTCAATGTGAAAATTTCATTAGTATAATGTCAACCTTTGACTTGATCCTGGAACACGTTTCTCATTAATTTCCGCATGTGCTTGAAATTTTTACCTCGTTGTGCGAGTTCAATTTTATATATACAGATAAAAAGATTTGGAGGTCGAAGATTAGGGTAGAATATTAATAAGTATGTAGTTGAGTATTAGTGTAGTTCTTGCCTCGATATTTGTTGTTTTCTTTGCTTTATTTATCATATTATTTGTTGTTGGTACTTGTTTGTTTTACACATGACTTTTTTACTATTGTATCTGTTATACTTTCTTAATTTTTTATATGTTTACTCGAGTTGAGAGTCTATAACAAACAGTTTCTCTATCTTCACAAGGTAGGATGAGTTGCATACGTAAACCATCCTCCGAAATCTAACTTGTGGAATTACACTTAGTATATATGTTGTTATTGTTATTGTAGGTAGGAAAACTCTTGTGTTTTGATAAATAGTTAGTGATAATACAGATAGAAAACACAAATAATACTTGATAATTCAGATATGAAATTTCACAAAGGTAACACTGTTTGATCATTATCTTAAAAAACTACGCTCTTAAATTATAGTATGAACTATGAACTTATTGTATACTTTCTTAAATTTGTATTTAGTCAAAACCAAACAAATTGAAATAAATGGGGTAATAACCTTAATTTCTCGTACAATATTTGTGAATGGATGATTAAACAAAATAATTAACCTTAATTACTCATTCAGCGTTTCTAGTAAAGCATGAATTAGGTAGTGATTTGGAAAAAATTAAGAAACGTGTGTAAAAAAAAAGAACAAATCAAGATTGACATAGTATTCTACTTAATTAATCAAATAATCTGTGCAGGTATAACAAACATTTGAAAATTCTCTCCATATTTGAATATATCAATTAAAACTTCAAAAAAATGATTTAATTAGACTGATACTTAGCAGCCTCCAAGAAAATTTTAACCTACTTAATAAGTAATACGATTATTGAAGATTTTTTCCTTGGGTAGAAAGCCAAGAAGTTTGAAAATACACAAATTAAAATTTCCTTTTTATAATATATTATAATTAATCTTCTTCTTTTTTTCTTTCTTTTTTCTAACGTCAAAATTATAATGACATGGTAATTAAATATTTCAAATTCGAACTCAGAAAAATAAGCCATCTTTGATAGGAATAGTGTGTTACCACCCAAAATAGCTAGCTAGCATTTCTCCATGAAATTAATTAGTCAATGCTCGAAATAAATAATACTCAAGTAAAAATAAAATAAAGAATTCGTATATTGTGGAATAATAGATTCAAATCTAAGTCACTAAAAGATGTGGTAAAATAGATGGAAAGTACTCTCCATTCTTAACTAGAATCAACTCAGAAACAGAGAAATCCCTAATAAGGAATGCTTCTTTACTAAGAGAATTAAATCTACTCGAGGAAAATCTGAATTGATTAGATTATAGTATTCCTTGATACATGGCATATAGTAAAAGTAAATTTAGAGACTCGATTACAAATTAATGTGAATACAATAACTTTATATATATAGAGAGAATCAAAGTTGACAAAGAAAGATTATTAGGGAGAATTTTTTAAACAAAATCCTTCAACAAATAACCCACGAATTAATAAACAAATATTTATTTGTGATTAACATTTTCTTTAATCTCCCTTCCTTGCACTAATTGTCATTAAACTTCACTAGGTCCATTTTGCCAACTTCCTTTTTTATATGCTCTAGCAAAAATTGACCACCTTTAATTTACCGCGTTAACCTTCTTCCAAATTTAATTATACTTATAGAGATGTATTCAGTACGAAAGAAAATATTTTCGTGAAACATATTTTTTAGGAAAATAAGTCGATTTCTTATTTATTTTTATATTTTTTGTGTTCGGTATGTAAATAATAAAATATTATTCTAAAAGTATTTGTATATATCTAAACAAATTCTACGAAAGCTAAGTAGGGATGGGGATGGGGGGCCAACAAGATGATGGTATGAAATTTGTTTTTCCTACATCTATAGTAGATAAGTTATCACTACAAGAAAAACTGTCTCTAAGGAAGGGAAATCCCGTCCCTAAAAGTCCAAATCTGGTCCCTAATAAGCATTTGGGACCTGAAAAGGCTGGTCGCCACTCGTCCTAGTAGCTTCCGTCGCTATTGGTCAAAAAAGACGACTTTAAGAATACGGTCGTTAAATGGTTTTGGGACGGGAAAGAAATCTGGTCGCCTCAGTCATTTTAGAGACCACAATTCTGGTCTCAAATACATTTAAGATATCTTAGAAAAAACTTATTTCGGGTCGTTAACCCTCTTTAGGGACGATCATAAATTGGTCCTAGAATATCATTAGCAACGAGCAACCACCTGGTCCTAGAAACACATTAAAGACGAGTAATTACCTAGTCCTAGAATAGATTAGAGACGATCAACAACTTGGTCCTTGAATAGATTTAGCGATGTTCAATGACCTGGTCCTAAAACAGATTTAGTAACGATCAAGCTATTCTAGTCCTAGCTTAATCATTAGAGACGAGCAACATTTCTCGTCTTCGATTGACCTTTAGGGACGAGCAATAATTTTGGTCTCAAATTGACCACCAATGGTCCTAGAGCAATTGATACCACTAGAATACAAATCATCCACAAATATTAATCTGCTACTAAAATTTTTTAAACAAAAAGATGATATAAATATACAAAGAAGAGACAAGAAGATAGAGATCAAGAGTGTACGATTAATTACAATAAAGTGGCTAACATCTCATGATTTTAGTTATAATATTTGCTTAAAAAAACATATCTAATATCCGAACTATACTATATCATGTTTTGAAAAACATAAATTTGTGCTAAACAAATAGGGAGCTCGCGCATCAACAAAAGCTTGGCAAAAAGTTACAAGTTTCAATCTTTAATTCATCGAGTGTTGTCCAGAAACATCAACAAAAGCTGCAAAAAAAAAGTAGAAAAATCAATTAGAAAAACAATGAGATGCATTTACCAATATCAAAAATCTATTTTGAAGAACTACATCTAAATGGAATTTGGCAAATAATAGAAACTAATGAACTGATTAACTATTATTAGTTTATTTTTACTAATAGTAGCTACAGTTTTAGTAAATTCTCCCTCCTACATTTTTCTCTCTATACGTATTCTATATGTTAATCTACAACAATCATTTCTTAGAGAGTTAACTACACGCTCCGCCCTATGGAGCTGCCATACGGGACTTCATCATGACAGGAAAAGGGAAATAGAGAAGCAACAAACTCCTATGACCAAGTTGAAAATTTCTATGGTGCGAAGCTCCTATGACCAGAAACTCCTATGACCAGCAAACTAATGGACATAATGAGGCAAAAACCAGAAACAATCAGTTGAATTACAATGGTACCAGGCTGAAAATTTCTATGTCTCCTAATAGCTTAGAAGGAAAAGTGGAAAATACCTACCCAAATGAAGAAGTTGTCGAAAATGAGCAGCCAAGGATCAATCATATAAGCAAGTTTACTAGCTTAGTTACGAAGATTAAAAATAAAAAAACCTCTACAGTTAGCGATGAAGCTGAACAGTGAGCAGACAACAATTCAAATGATTTTTTCAACCGTAAAAGGCACATAGATCTCACTACATCCAGTTCTACAATCTCCAACAAACAAGTATATTTTTACTTCCTCAGTTAGCAGAAAATATTGGTTATTCACTTTATGATAACCAGATCATGGCTGAGAGATTATGTATGAATGAAGCATAAGAAAAAGAAAAAAAGTGCTCCAAAAAAAGAAAAACAAAGTCATGTTCAAACCAGATATATCTCTAGCATCAAAACAAGAAAGAATACGAGACAAAATAAGCCGGATCACGACAGGAAAGGGGAAACAGAGAAACAACAAACTCTTAGTCAGAAAACGAGATGCAACCTAATTGACATAATGAGGCAGAAAGTAGCAACAATCAGCTGAATTACAATGGTACCAAGTGAATATTTCTATGTCTCCTAGCAGCTCAGAGGAAAAGTGGAAAATAGCTACACAAATGAAGAACTTGTCCAAAACGAGCAGCCAAGAATCAATCATATAAGCAACTCTTCTAGCTTACTTACTAAGATTAAAAATAAAAAACCTCTACAGTTAGCGATGGAGCTGAACAGTGAGCAGACAACAATTCGAACGATTTTTTCAACCGTAAAGAGCACATAAATATCACTACATCCAGTTCTACAATCTCCAACAAACAAGTATATTTTTACTTCCTCGATCAACAGAAAATATTGGTCATTCACTTGATGATAACCAGATCATGGCTGATAGATTATGTATGAATGAAGCATAAGAAAAAGAAAAAAAGTAATCCAAAACAAGAAAAGCAAAGTCATGTTCAAACCGGCAATCTCTAGCATCAAAACAAGAAAGAAAAAGAGAAAAAATAAGCAGGATCACGATAGGAAATTGGAAACAAAAAACAACAAACTCCTAGTCAGAAAATGAGAGGCAACCTAATGGACATAATGAGGCAGAATCCATCTTTATAAGAACTTGTCAAAAACGAGCTTAGAGGAAAGAGTGAAAAATACCTACCTGAATGAAGAACTTGTTGAAACCGAGCAGCCAAGAATCAATCCTATAAGCAAGTCTACTAGCTTACTTACTAAGATTAAAAGTAAAAAACCTCTACAGTTAGCGATGGAGCCGAACAGTGAACAGACAACAATTCGAAAGATTTTTTCAACCGTAAAAAGCACATAGATCTCACTACATCCAGTTCGACAATCTCCAACAAACAAGTATATTTTTACTTACTCGGTCAACATAAAATATTGCTTAACCAGTTGAAACGGGCGATGTCATAGGTTGGACATGTGATTCTTGAGCAGCAAAGAGCTCTTGCATTTTCCTTATTTCTTTCATCTCATCTTCTAAGGTAGATAAGCAATTGTTCAAGGATTTGTTCTCTTCGTTCAAGTATTTGTTATCCTCTTGAGTTGAACGTAGCGCAAATAATAAATCAGCCTTAGAAGAAGTTCCACCTTTCAAGTCTTTCGTCTTTACTCCACCCCAAAATACAAATACATGGCTACAATTTTGAGGTCCTCAAAATTTTTCAACAAGTTCTATAGTAGGTATAGATGGATCAGCTTGAACCATTTCTTCAAGTTGAGCCTACAAATATATAAAAGAACATTTTCTATCATAACACATAACAATTTAAAGTAATTACTTATGAAATTGATCCCTTTAAAGATATGTTAAACCAATACATGATTACAAGCAACTACTATGTATGTTGAAACTTACAAAGTGGATGATAGATTGTCTTCTTTAGTATATAATTGAAACCAAGTTCACATATACACTAACTTCAACATACTCCCAAAAGAAATCAAGGGACTTTTGAATATGGATAGATGGAAAGTTCTCTCGGTAAGAACACAAAGAAGAACACCTGCTAGGCTGAATTTTGATCCTCAATACTAATATTTTAAATTGTTGGAGGAATATGTAACTTGTATAGATATTATTCTCCATGTTGCATTTAACGAGTCTTAAGATTAGATAAGATATATGGAGTATCAATTCTCTAATGTGGAAGCTTATTACACAGCTCGCTTAAATCACTTGTAACTTTTTGGATTCCAAAGATGAATGAAACACAATCGTTTGATCAAAAATAAAAATACAATCAAATGGCACAATGGAAAATAAAAGATTATAAACTAACTTGTAATTAAGATGTTAGTTCTTGAAACATGTATACATGATTCCTTTTAGCCTACCAAATATTAAAGTAATTTGTCAATAAAAAAATCTCTTGTTGGTAGTTGGTTTAAGATCACACACGTATCAAGATTCATGTGCCCTGCTATTTTTTTTCCCTTATCTACAAACACTTAGATTTCTCTTAATAATTAATGTTATGGAAGAAACATTTATATGGATACAGTAGGAGTTGTATGTTTGACATAACTTGGCTCATAAACTAGCTTCTTCAAGTTGGTAAACAATATTTATCGCAGCCTCAACTAATACAAAAAAAAAACCAAGAAAATTAGAAGTCGCTAAATCACAATTGCCCTCCATAACTATATGTTACATTGCATATATCTCTAAACTACAGAACACTATTATTTACCTCACCGAAAGTCACTCCACAAGAGAAGAAACCAGAAAAGCGAGGTACATAATTAGTGTTTAATAGTCATCCAGCTTCAATAATGAATCTAGAAGCATACAATGGTACCTTGATGCCTAATATTGAGCAGATGTTTAGTCTAAATTGGACATCACTTGGATCAGGTGAAAAATATTTAGGTAATACTCATGAATACAATATATTCGTTAATGATTTGACAGTTGATATCACATGTTACTTATTTTAGGAGACATTCAAGGTCAATTATCCTTTAATCAAACTGCTAAAGTTGTAACAGATTGTGTAACAGAAAACATAAAGAGCTACACGTTTATTAGATTAGGGGATGAGAGCGAGCAGTTACAAGTTATGACTATGCTTCATATCAATGTACTGAAACTCGAAATGAGCATGACCCTAATAAGACTAATACGTTGGGAACTTGGATACCAATAATCTAACAGATGATCACTTCAGGCAGGTTTCTAGAAACTACATGCAATTACTATATGTAAAAATATCAGTAGGCGATCATTTTGGTTTTGTTCAATAGTTCAGGATGATTTAATCACATCATCTTATATTTTGCAATGAGTAACTGGCTGCCTCAAAGTAATGCATAAAGAAGAACTAACAACATTAGAAATTGCTAATCTTAATAAACATACAACTATATATTAACTATTTATATTACTACAACGTTTATATGTCCAAACTCCAAAACAATTCAATTTTCTAAGTAAATCACAATAACTAAAGGTAAACAATACATTTATATATTCTTGAACATGAATAACAATTTTGTCGAAACCTTTTCAGATGTAAATAAAATTTTCAATAAGAATAACAACACAAGTCCTTATTTGGCTCGTAAATAATTGAAACATTGATCATATAAAACTAGATAATGAAATCAGATTATCTACCTATTAGAAACCTCAATCCAATAATGTTTTCACTGATTGTACAAAATAAAAGACAAGATTATGAAATCAGTGACCTATTTAATGTTAGAAAAGATGAGGAAGAAGAAGAGAAACTTCAATATAACAAGAAAAAACGTCATCAAAGCAACTTATGGAAAAAAAAAATAGAGCAAGTCAATGGGAAGAAGAACAAACCTATAACTCTGTTGCTGCGATGAAATTTTTAGGGCTGACCTGCGACAAAAGCACAGTGAAAATGTTGGGATTAGGGTAGAGAATTTCGATTGGAGATGAAGAATCTAATGGAGACGTTGCACTGAAGAGAAAATAGGGCAACTTCGCAACCGGCGGCGCAATGTGTTTTTGAGAAGACAAAGCGCTCTTTTTTTTTATTTTTCACTTTCAATGTAAAAAGTTTGGCGCCTATGTTTTTGTTGAAACAATTTTTCTATTTTAATAATTTAGTATTAAATTTGGGGGGAAATATGTCCCGCTCAAAGACCTTCAATTACCATTTGGGACTAGTTATAAGTTTTTTCGGGACCAAATTTAATACCTTCGCAATAGACTATACAAATAAGGACTAGAATATAATCTCGTCCCAATAGATATACTTTTAGAGACAAGATTATTAGTGCGTCCCAAAATATTGGTCTTAAATAAGGCTTTTTCTTGTAGTGATAAATGAATTGCTATAAACATCCTGATGATATATATTAAACAACCAACTTTCTGGAGCAAATTATCTCAATTCCTACCTATACTATATTTCTTTTAAAATGTCTTAATGCAAATATAAAGAGTTTATCCTGATCTATAGCTATTTCCTCGACTTCATTGAAGCAATAGATGATACACGCTGGTCAAAAGGATTTAACAAAGAAAAAGAATTTAACCAAAAATGGAAAGATACTAAGGAAATAGAATAACTTACATCTATCGGAGCACCACTCGTGATAATCATTACAGGTTCTCCCAATCAACATTTATGGTGGAAGTATGAGCAATTTTCGGTGTGGATTGAGCAAAAGACATTCCACACTGCTCGACAAGAAATAAAAAAGAAAAGGAGAAAAATTAGCAAAAAAGTAAAGTAAACAAAAATAACAAGCCTCTGAGGGAAAAGAATAACTTACATCAGTGGGAGCACCATTAGTTTTAAGCATTGCAGGTATTTCCAATCGATCTGTATGATGGGAATTTGAGCAATATTTGGCCAGTATTTCCCCTTGTCAAATTCTAGTAGTGGTGTGAGCAATGGACAGTTGAGAATATTTAGTGTAGAGAGGGAAGAGGGCATCCCTTTT
This sequence comes from Solanum verrucosum, assembly GCF_900185275.1. Lineage (NCBI taxonomy): Eukaryota > Viridiplantae > Streptophyta > Magnoliopsida > Solanales > Solanaceae > Solanum > Solanum verrucosum. The sequence continues at coordinate 926,913 of NW_026019984.1, read as the reverse complement.
ACTGGAAGGGATTGGAGATTACGGCAATATTTGATCTCCAGGTGAGAGAGGGAGGAGGGAAGTGTTGATTTGGAGAGTGATTGGAGATTATCGCAATCATCTATTGTCAGCTGAGAGAGGGAGGAGGGCAGTGCTGATATGGAGAGTGATTGGAGATCAGGGCAATGAGAGATGGTCAGCTGAGAGAGGGAGGAGGGCAGTGTTGATTCAGAGAGTGATTGGAGATTAGGGCAATGAGAGATGGTCAGCTGAGAGAGGGAGGAGGGCAGTGTTGATTCAGAGAGTGATTGGAGATTAGGGCAATCCTCGATGGTCAGCTGAGAGAGGGAGGAGGGCAGTGTTGATTCAGAGAGTGATTGGAGATTACGGCACTTCCAGATGTGAAGACGTATAAGTGAAGTGAGGTGGCAAAGATGTAGTGAATGGAGCTCATCATGGTGACATAAATTTAGCTGAGAAAGAGAGGAGGGAAGCCCACCTTCTTCCAGCAGTGACTGAATTTGAGGTAAATTAGTAATATCTAGAGATTGAAGAGAGGTGAGGCTTTTGAGAACTTGGCTGCTTAATGTTTTCAGATTCTCTATTCTAAGTGTTTGAATAGAGGAAGGCAATTCCCAATGTTGGATCTCTTCGTCACAGCCATCATGTCTGATCTCTAACTTAGTGAGACAGGAGAGTCTCTGTAAACACCACTCCTTTCGGCCGTTCACTAGTTTCTTGCAATGGTGGATCTCAAGGACTTGTAAATTGAAGAGATCTATTTCTGGCAGACACTTGAGCTTCTCACAATACCAAATATGCAAAGACGTCATGGCAGACTCATGGGTTCCAACTGCCACTGAAAGTATTTCAAGATTCTCACAATACCAAATAGTGAGACTTTCAGTTGCAGTAGGAATCAAAAACCTAGCAAGGTTATAGCAAGTATGTACGTCCAAAGAGCGTGCTCTTGGGAGCAACTCAGGTGATATATCATCTATACAAGCACAACTTCGCAGTGTCAATTGCTCGAGAAACATGTTATAATAACCAACTGGCTCCTCCAATTTCAATCTCTGACAATCAGATATCTCTACTGTCTTCAAGGAACTGGGCAGTATGCTAAAAGGTAAGGAGGTAAGAGAGTTACAACAAAAAATAGATAATTCAACAATCTGCTTCATTCCCTCAAATTGGGATCTAAACAGTTGAGCTTCCTCAAAAAGAGGTGTCTCTGAAATACTTAATTTTGTCAGAGAAGAAAGATTTTCAGGCAACTTCCCCATCAACTTCGGACATTGATGAATTGAAAGGTACTTAAGTATAGGGAGCTCCCCACTTCCTAGAATGTGCCATTGCATATCTGTAAATTCAAGCTCCTCAAGAGAGTTAAAAGGCTTTTTGGAGGATGAACTGCCATAGAATTCTTCCGTCACCTCTGTTATTCCATGCATCCCTCTAATGTAAAGGAATTTTAAATAAGGGAGTTGTCCTAGTGCTGGCAGGGAATCACAGTCTTTGCAGTTGCTAAGAGACAATTGTACTAACTTAAGAAACAAAGGATCAGCTAGCCAATTTGAAAAAATTTTCCCTCTATATCCGGTGATTTCGACTTGTTTTATATTTGTGTGTGGGTGTAGCTCATCAAGTATCTCTCTTTCAGTTTGAGAATCGTCGGCGGCAGTACTACTTTCACTCCACTCCAATAATAACTTGTCAACATGATTCTTCTCCCTTATCTTTGCCTTGAGAGCTTCCCTTTTATCAACCACATTTTGCAACTCTAAAACTGATAGAGATCCATACAAGTTATGTACTTCACCCAAATCTTCCATTCTCCAACCACCGCTACCACCTACAAGAAACTTGGCTCCCACTAGGACTTGGAGGCTTTTCAACTTGCTCAGATGTAGCAGCATATTCAAGGAATAAGTGTTGGTTATGTCGAGGTGATGCAAGTTGATCAACTTCTCCATCTGCAGCGGTAACTCCCCAAGATATTGACAAGATGACAGGAGAAGTGTTTCCAAGTTATACAATGCACAAATAGAATCTGGCAACTTTATAATATCTGTCCCAGAAAGGTCCAAAAATCTGAGGAGATTTAATTTGATAAACAAGTCATTTGGCAACTCCTCAATCCTACAATATGACAATGATAATGCCCTTAAGGATGTCAGTCTTGGAAGTATGTTATGCAACACCCTCTTGCTTAGCTTATATGAGTAACTGATATTGGTTGGAAGCAATGTCCTCAGCTGCTCTAATTTGGAGAGTGGTTTCAATTTCTCAAAGTTACCAATGTCGTCAGCGGAATAGGACATGTGCCGACTTTGTTCCAACATATAATCAGATCCTTTGCTCTCTTCCAACCTAATACAAAGTTTTGAAGATGCAGTTTGGGCCAAATCATTGATAAGGTCATGCATTATGAATCTCTCCGGTTGCCATTTAGACTCTGGGACCCTCTCAAACAATGATCTTGATCTCAACTCGTCAAAGTATTCCTCACCTAAACAAAATTGCTTTACAAGACCATTAGCAATCCACAGGTAAATTACTTGGTCTTTGCAGAATTCATAATCTTTGGGATATATTGCACAAAAAGCGAAACATCGCTTCAAATGTGCAGGAAGATCATTATAGCTCAACATCAACGCTGGTAATATACCATTCCAACAACTTTGCTGATACCATATTTCACTATTTAAAATTTTTATCCACTCCTCCACCTCTGATTTTCCACGTAAAGTACCAGCAACTGCCTTTAGAGCTAAAGGCAACCCTTTGCAATTATCTGCAATTTTTTTCCCAACCTCTTCAAGTTCTGGATGTTCCCTATTTTCTAGTGAATGTCTTTTGAATAAAGCCCAAGAGTCTTCACTAGACAGAGTCCCCACAGTGATTGCGCAATGATCAGCACACATCATCTGAGCAACACTCTCCTTATGTGTTGTTACAATGATCTTACTTCCCATAACTCCTTGTACAAAAACATTTCTCAGGTTATCCCACTCATTATAGTCATTATTCCACACATCATCAAGGACAACAAGAAATTTCTTTCCCTTCAGGCTTTCCTTCAGTTTGACCTGTAGCTGATTCAGATTGCCGTCATCCTTCAAGTCAAATGAGCCAATTTCTTGAAGTAACCCTTTCGTTATTCTCAAAGCATCATATGGCTCAGAAACACAATACCAAGCTCTCAAACCAAAATGGTTCTTCACCTTCTCATCATTGTAAACCACTTTCGCTAGTGTTGTCTTACCCAAGCCGCCAATTCCAACAATAGGAACTACAGTCAGGTTTCCTCCACTTTCATCTTCAGACAATAAACGGTCAATCATATCCTTCTTTTCCTTGTGTAAACCAAAGATATCAGATTCATCAACCAAACAAGTTGAAGTTCTAGTTTCTTGTTTAGTCGAACCAAAACGTTCCTGTAAGCCAAGGTCACTAATTTGCTTTTGCAAATTCTGCAATGTTTCAATACTCATTTCCAACTTGTCATTTATTTTAAGAAAAGAATCATCACCCAAGCACAGGTTGCAAAATCTCCAATTTTTCAATAGTGTTTCTGCAAGATTTGGATGCTTACCTTCCACCTTAAGCTTCAATGCTTCATAATTGACTTGTTCAATCAAGTTTTCAGCAGAGTCGATAGCATGTCGAAACTCATTAAGCCACTGGCTCACAAATTGATTTGATGCTTGCTTATTCTCTGCATCACTTAGCACAGCTTGAAGACCAAGCAAAGTCGATTTCAGCTTCTCTAAGAGCTGAACATCATTCTTACGCTTCCGAAACATTTTGAGCAGATCACCCTCAGGAGCAAGCCTATCAAAGAGAACATCAAAAGCTGAAGAGAGAAATGCTCCACCAACTACCTCCATTTCTGAAATCTGCAAAGCAAAACAAGGAGAACACAAAATGATTTTTTAAGAATTTTGACAAGATAAATTTTTCAATCTTCAATTACTAACAACTTTACTTTACCTGTTGAATGGTAAGAGTAATTTCCAAACAAGAATGATCACTGATATCTCTCAATATCTCTCTTTTGCTAGTTCCTATTCATTACCTTCTCAACTGAATAATTGAAGGTACTTAGGGTTGTAGACAGAGGCGGACCCACGCGTTTATGTGAGGATGCATGCACATGCATCCGTCAACTTGATTTACTATGTAAATTTTAACAAATTTATTTTGTTCAATATTTACGTAATAATCCTACTGAATTAAAATATAAGTAGACAATAGTAATTTCGAGCAACACATCTTTCATATATCATACTTGTGTCTATTGTTTTATCAATTAAGGATAAAATAAAACCTAATTATGGTAGAGATTTTGTTAAGATAAAGTAATTCCTATTTAAGACACTTACTAGTCATTTGGTACAATGTCAGAGAAAAAAAAAAGACAAAGACTTTTCACTCTATAAGAAGACAAAGACTTCATCTGATTTATTATTTTCTCAATTCAATAATTCAACCAAGAGAGTAAAGGTTGGTGTAAAAGGGCCCCTCAAAAATAAAAATAAAAGAGTTCAAAATGATAAATTTCTAAACTCATTTTATTTACGGTGCTAAAAGAGACTACCATATCATGAATATGTTAAAGTAACGGTGAATTTGCCTTCGAATAATTTATAGGTCATAAATTCGAACAGTGAAAAATAGATACAACTATTTTTATAAAGTGCTTGAGTTGCATCTTTTTCTCGAAACATACTAACGTGGAATATTTTGTGCATCCAGAGCTACCCTTGCCTTATCAACTGTGTATTGAAGCTCAATGTTTAGTGACAGAGTTCTTTGAAGAAGCTCATTAACATTTCTAATACGTGTTTTTGGAGATAATAATAGGCATGTATAATTATTATAATTTATAGTAATAGTGTGTTAGTAGAAGCAACAAATGTTCATTATTTTAACTCAATAGAATTATTAATATTAAGTAAAGATTCAACAAAATAAATATGTTAGAACTTATATACTTCATCAGACTCGATTTAAGTGTCTTATTTTTCTATTTTGATATGTCTTAAAAAAGAGTATTTCTTTCTATATTCAATTCCTACATTCTACCTTGTAAGTTTAAAACTATAAAATTTGAAAAACTACACACATCTTTAATTTAATTATAAATTTCAAAATTTTCTTTTTATTTTTTAAACTTTGTGCTCAAACAAACTATAATACTTAAATTGAGCAGAGTTAGTGCATCCGTTCTACAACGATGTGCTCTATTCTATAGATTGATTGTTAGGTTAATGTAATGTAGTGGAAAAGGACTAAAGCATAGGACCAAGACAACACAAGTTGTGTCAAAAGTAAATGATAAAACTTAATTGTCATCAATCAATTTATTCCAGAAACCTACCCCTCTTAACTACTCAATCAATATGTATAATTGGTACAATCTACAACTGGCATTCATAGTGGGGCGGTGGGGTGGGGGGATAAATTGAATCAATTCATTACTTTGTCAATTCAATAATTGAAGCAAGAGAAAAATGGTAAATTATTTGGGATGTAGAAAGGGGGGTAGTGGGAAACTCAAAAATAAAAGAGCTTAAAATGATAGATTTCTACGCAGCTCATTATAGTGTTTAAAAGGACATATCATATCATAAATATGTTCACTTAACATTTTTGAAAAGTTCTTTTCTCTTTTTAAAAGAAAAAAAAATAAAAAAATGCATAAGTATCACCCCAACCTATGCCCGAATTCCCAGAGACACACTTATACTATACTAAGGTCCTATTACCCCCTGAACTTATTTTATAAATAATTTTCTACCCCTTTTTAGCCTACGTGGCACTATCCTTGAAAAAATTGTCAACACGCGTTGGGCCCACAAGATAGTGTCACGTAGGCCAAAAAGGGGTAGAAAATTATTTATAACATAAGTTTGGGGGTAATAGGACCTTAGTATAGTATAACTGTGTCTCTGAGATTTCGGGCATAGGTTGGGGGTACTTATGCATTTTCCCAAAAAAAAAACTATCATTCTTGAAAATATTATTATTTAGGAATTTTGAATTTAACAGAATTGGATCCCTTGTTTAAATGATACTTTACATTCTGGTAAATCATCGCACTTTCTTCCTTACATTTTTTTACTTACTAAATTTCTACACAACTCATTTTACTTATACTGATAAAAGGGACTATCTTATCATGAATATGTTGCCATGTAACTTATAGGTAATAGATTTGAGTCGTGAAAAAATATATACTAATTTTTTTATTAAGTACTTGAGGTGCACCCTTTTCTCGGACCATACTAACGTGGAATATTTTGTGCACCAAACTGTCTTTGCCGTGTATTGAAGCTCAATGTTTAGTGACAGAGTTCCTTGAAGAAGCACATTAACATTTATAATACCTGTTTTTGGAGATAATAATAGGTGCATATAATTGCTATAGTAATAATGTGTTAGAAGAAGCTACAAACGTTGAATATTTTAACTCAGTAGAATTTTTAAGTAAAGATTCAACAAAATAAATTGTTCAAACTTCAAACTTATATACTTCTTCGATTTTGATTTAAGTGTTTTACTTTTCTTTTTTAATACGTCTCAAAAAGAGCATTTTTTTTATATTTAATAAGTTCTCTAATTCCTACATTCTACCTTGTAAGTGACCACAAAATTTGAAAAACTACACAATTTTAATTTTATCATAAATTTCAGAAGTCTCTTTTTTATTTTTTAAACTTTGTGCTCAAATAAACAAAAAACTTAAATCGAACGGAGTTAATATATATGTTCTGCAACCATGTGCTCTATTCTATATTTGTTGTTGTGTTATTATAATGTAGTGGAAAAGGACTAAAGCATGGGACCAAGACATAACAAGTTGTGCCAAAAGAAATTGACTAAGTTCAATTGTTATCAATCCAACTTACCTGAGAAACTTACTCCTCTTAGTTATACAACCAAACTTAATAAAAATTAATGGGAGGTAGGAGTGATAATGGAGCGGGCGTGGGGTTCGAATAATTTCTTTAGAAAATATATGGAAACCGGTTACGGGTTATAGAATTGCTAAGTTTAAATTAAACCATCTTATTATAATTAAAAGCATTTTTTTTCTCCTCTCTTTGTACTCGATAGCATGTCCTTTTTTTTTTTAAAAATATATCATTTGGATTAACTAAAAAAATTTGGAATCACGTGTCTTTTCATTTTTTTAATTTAACTTGAAAGACTCCGAGGAAAAAAAAATAGAGACTGAAAAACATGACAAATGATAATAATACAGGGCAGGTTCATGCAAGGTGTGAAAACAACAAATTGTGTTATTTAAAACGAGGTGGGTTGAAATCCTTGCGGATTTACATGAATTTTCCCCACAACCACAATCGTCCCACCCCATTTGCCATCCCTAATGGGAAAAGAGTGGGATTGGGGGGGGGGATCATGATGGTTGGGAAGGAGAGGATTTAATGTTGTTTGGTACGAGATGTTAGAGAAAATACTTAACATATAATAATACATAAATTTTATCATGACAAATTTATATATTACTAATATCTGCATAATTCTAACAAACTACTAAACAACACTTATGTGTAATTTGCAAACAAGAATGATGAGTGATTTCTGTCTCTTTTGCTAGTGGTACAATCTGCAGCAAAACTGTCATTTTTTCTCTTTTTCAAAAGTAAGATTTTTCATTCAAACAAGAACACAATGATAAATTGAAGCAATTCATTACTTTCTCTATTGAATAATTGAAGCCAGAGAGGAACGATACTTATTATGGGTGGGGACTCGAAAATAAAAGAGCTTGAAATGATAAATTTCTACACAACTTATTAGGACGTTAAAAAAGACCTATCATATCACGAATATGTTTACTCTATAATTTTTAAAATATTATTTTTGTTTGTTAAAAGAGAAATCATTCTTGTAGATGAATTTATCAGTATTTTATAATTTTAAATAAGACATTTTTCTCTTTCTTATTCTTACTAGAGATAAGAATAAGACATCTAGTGGTGGAGATTTTTCTAGCAACTATAGGGTATGTTTGATCATTCATTACTATATCTGTATAGTTGGCAATCATAGCAAAAAGGGAAGAGAGATAAATATATCTCTCAACTTTGTGATTTAGAACGAAGATATCTCTCATTAAAAAATGATGCATATATATTCATATCATTTAACAAATAATGTATATTTTTCATTTTCGTTAACATATCTATATTTACTTGATTGAAAAAATTTTTGTAGTACTGAGTTTTTAATTTTAAAAATGTCTCGTGACTTGAGAAAATTATTTCACCCTATATTTACACCTCTAAACCCGATCCAAATGAAAAAAATAGTTTAATTTCTCATCTACTCAATCATAAAATGGATTTGGGTCAAGTCTAAATAGAAGAAGGATTGAGATTTTTTTTTAATTGGATAGGATCTGGGTGGGTAAAAAATTGACGAGGTAATGATTTTAAGCCACATGACATTTGTGAAATTTAAAAAATCAATTTTAAGATATTTTTTAATTCGGTCTGTTAGCGAAAAGGGTAAATATATACACTATTTGTTAGACGATAAGAGTATGTATGCATTATTTGTTAGACGACAAAGATATATATTCACTATTTTTTTAATGAGGAATATGTCTATTCTAAATCGCAAAATTAAGGAGTATATTTTCCCCTTTGCCCTAGATTTTTTTTCTTTCTCTTTTCATATTTTTTTCTTAATTAATGATTTAGAGACATTAATGTTACCTACAAAGTCAAGACAACTCTCGTAAGTCTTCTCCAAAGTATTATCATCATGGTCTCTATCTAGGTCCATGTATAACATTGTCTTCATATTAATTTATTTTTAAAGTATTTATTAAATAACCCATTTTTTAATACTATGGATTAATATAAAGAGGGATAAATTTGTTAAATTATAATGAATTTATGTTTATTTAAATAAGTTCAAGCGTAATATTGTAAATCATAAAGGAGGTGAGTGTTATAGAGCGAAACCTAGAGGAAGGTCTTTGAAATTATCCCATAAAAGAAATATATTTTCTTTTTGAGGTGAGACTTTTCAATGAAGTTCAATTGATTTAATTTCAAAAAGAATAACGAACATCAAATTTATAAAATAATAAATTAAATAATAATTATGTGTTTGTAGCCTCTTATTATATGGTACAATATATAGATATTATGGTTCGGGTTGAAAGTTATTGTTAATATTTTTGTTGAACTTATATAATTTGCTCTAAATTCACCTTTAACTATAAGTAAGGACAGTCCATAACCTATTTGAGTCATAAAAAGATAAAATTAACATAAATAAGTCAGATTTTTAGGATGTAACTAAAATATGCTCAGTGTAGTTTTTTTTTCGTTTTATCAAAAATTTAAACGGCACGCCTAAATTTTAACATAAAATGGAAAGTTTTCTTACCCTTTATAAAACAAAGCTTTATCTGTCACTTTATAAAGTGGAGTTTTTCTTACACTTTATAAAGTGTAATTTTTTCTTCCACGATAAAATATTACTCTTTTCACTTCTTCCTCAAATTTCATAACCCTGCACTGATCCTCAATCTGACTACCCAACAGTCGACACCACATTAAAAATTTGAAGGTTTTATTTTGAAGATTTTCGAAAGATTGACGGGTCATAGCACAACCTGACCACCCAACAATCTACCCCACAATTTTTTTAACTAAAATTAGAAATTTATTTCTTTTCATCTTTTATTCATTGATTCAAGATTAATATACAAATTAGTGGAAGATTTGAAAGATATTATTGATGTTCTAGTTTATTCAAAATTTCGTTTATAAATAATTAAAAGTCATAAACAAGATTTTTCTCTTAGAATAAGTGCTAAGATAAACATTGAACATTGTTTTTTCTTTATTTTTCTTTTAGATTAGTGCTTAGATGAATCTTATTTTATCATTTTTTTAATGAAGGAAAAAGAACAAAGAGTTCTCAAAGAAACTTTTTAGACATATACATATACACACATTAATTATGTGTTGTGCATATTCATAATCCTCTTAGACAAATTATATATTAAATTTAGAATGTTTTTTTCTTGTCAAAATAAAAATGAAACATGAAATGAGAAGTAAAAAGATCAGAAAAATTAAGAAATGAAGAAACTATCAAAGAGACAGAAAAATACTACAACTAAAATTTCTACCATATCTAATAAGCATTAGGGATTTTACTTTAGTATTCTCTTTACCATGATATATCTTTAGATTAAAACTATGTATTGTATTTTCCTATTTTAGAAACTAAAAAATTCAATATTTTTTTAATGAAGATTTTGAGTTAGTTTTTTTTTATGAAGAGAAACTTCCACTTTATAAAGTTTAAGAAAAACTTCTGTTTTATGTTATAAAATTTAGACGTTAATAGATTAACGTATGTGTTTAAATTTTTCATCAAATAAAAAAAAGAAAAAGTTACACTAAACCTATTTTAGTTGTATCTTAAAAATATGATTTATTTATGTTAATTTTATCTTTCTATGACTCAAATAGATTCTCGACGAGTTAGAACTTCTCTGGTCGTAGTGACATAAAATCATAGAGTGTATTTTTTACAAATATATTATAGTAGTTGTTGTTTTCATTTTCTTCAAGAAATTGTCAGCTATTTATTCCAATAAGCAAATCTGTGTTCAACACTTCATTATAATTAATTATTACAATTATGTCAAAGACCAAATTGCCATGCAGAAAATAATTGCTTTAAGTGTAAGAATTTTACACAAAAAAGTTGACTGCCGTTTTTAAAAAAATAAAAGGTTAATATTATTTTTGAAAAAGTGAAGTCAAAAAATATTTTTTTTTATTTTTTAGGTGAAACTTTTTAATAAAGTTCAAATTAGTCGAATTTCGAATGGATGACGAACATTAAATTTATAAAATTCAAAAATAAATAAAAACTTGAGATTGCCAAATTGGGTCCCGCCCTTTACCTTGAAATTTTAAGAGCTAGTATAGCAATCCAAAGTTGACTATTTATTTTTATTAATAAAAAATATCTTTTTAAAAAAATAGAGTAAAATAAATAAAGAAAAGATAATGAAAAAAATCATATAAAGAAAGTTGACCATTGATTATCCCATTATATATGTTCTTTATAATTGAGACAACACTATAATAGTAATTTGATTTGTGGGACTTATTAGAATTTAAGTTTGATATACTGTCTATATATAACTTCTTTTATTATATTATTATGAATTTTATTTTTAATAATACATAACGTTTAATACTAATTAAATTTGATATTATAATCTAAAAACTAAAAGAGTAACATGTTGGCACCGATTAAATTAACACAATGATATAAAAAAAAATTAACACTGAAAGAAATTATTTTTCGAATGAGTTTAAATTATATACACGTTGAATACGAAAAAATAATTTTAAAAAATAAGTTACACCATAAAGTTAGCATGAATCATGATACGTAATTATGTACTAAGACCAGATATCAGTTGTTCAATATTTTACATTCATCATATCAAAGAAGTTTGACTTTCTTGCTGTTTTTTTAATTTAAAATAATATTATCACAGTGCAAAGTTGGAAAAAAAAAATATGGGCAAAAAAAAAAAGATATTGTTTTAGGAGTTTGCAATGTTATGTGTGCCCTGCTCATGTATTTATTCCATTATTTTAAAAATAATTAATAATCGATGTTGTGGTGATAAAACTAGTTTATGAAAATTTTGTTCGTTTAATACGTTTAAGTATTAATTTGTCCATTATTAATCTAGTTTATCTTGATTTGTTAGCTCGTTTAAGAGTTTGAAATAATTTGAGTTAAGTATGTAACCTAAATTGACTAATGATAAATCTTGTCAAAAATTCAAATAAAAAATATTTTTTTATTATTTGATATATCATGTAAAGCTATAATAAAGAACAATTTATTTACTTAGCTTTTCTATGAGTATACAAGCAAATTAAGAAAATAAAAAATTATTAAGAGTTGAACGAGTTGGGATATGATTCATATTTTTAACCCATATTCAATATAGTTTGACAATATTTATTTTGATTCATCTAAATTTAGCTCGATCACATCACGCCGATATTATATCTTGATAAAGCTGATTGAGATCTTTGACATTGCTAGAACAGTTCCAAATGGTGCTCTTTGACTAAATAAATAACATAAGAGTTATATTATATAGTATATGGCAATCCAAATTTGACCAATCATTCCAAAGTGAGAAAAAAAATTGTTTATACTTTTTTGGCTAGTATTTAAATGCTGTGTTCCAATGTATCTATATATAGTAACAAAATACTTAGAAGAAAAATTCATTAGTGTGAGATTTTAATTTTGCATTTAAAAGAAATAATTAAAAATGTCTAGTTTTTCAAGATTGCTATCAACAATCTCCAAGAAAGTTGTGAAACCTTTTTCTCCCACTCCAACTCAAAGAATTCACAAACTTTCACTTCTTGATCAATGTATGGGTAATTTTTATATGCCCCTTGTTTTATTTTACCCAAAACACCAACTAGAACAAGGTCCAAAACAACTCTCTAAACTTCTAGAAAACTCATTTTCAAAAGCATTGACTTATCATCAACCATGGGTTGGAGGTTTAAGAGATAATGCCACTATTCACTGTGATGACACTGAGGCTGAGTTCTTTGAAGTTGAAGTTAATTGTCCAATGGATCAAGTCGTTCATCGCCCAGACTTAACATTTCCTCCAGGGTTATCCTGGAAGAATGTTCCTCATGCAAATGATGGTGGCCGATTGAGCGTAGCTCAACTTAGCCACTTTGATTGTGGAGGAATGGCAATAAGTGTGTGTATGTCACATAAGGTGGGTGATGCGCGTAGTGCCTTCTCCTTTTTGAAGGATTGGGCTACATTAACCCGAGAACATCCAAATGGTGAATTATCATGTCCTTCGTATTATGTTCAGGACTCATTAATGCCATCTCTACCCGATGGCCCACTAAGTTTCCCGTTGTGGTTGAGCCAAATGCAAAAGAAAGTGTCGAATTTGAAAAGAGGTTTTTTTTATCTAAATCCAATATAAGAGCTCTCAAAGCAATGATCGTTGATGATCCATCATCAATAGTGCAAAATCCAACAACTACTGAGGTTGTTAGTGTAATTGTTTACAAATGTGCAGCAATTGCTGGTGCAAACATATCAAATGGTAATGATTCTTCGTCTCAAATGATTTTAGTATCTGATTTACGAAAAACAATTCCACCTTCAATAAAATCAACATCCACAATCGGGAACATTCTCACCGCCTTCTCTACACCAATATATAACCTAGAAGACCTTAGGTTACCAAAATTAGTAGCCGATATAAGAAAGTCCAAACACGAGCTTTCCACCAGAGACAATTTCAAAGAAAACAAATGGGTATCAGAGATGCTTGAATACGCAAATAAAATAAATACAGGAACAAAGGATGATCAATCGTATCGTCAGAAGAGTTCATGTCACGATGTGTATCGATGTAGTAGTGTATGTAACATTCCATTCCAAGAATTGGATTTTGGATGGGGGAGACCTACAAGAGCAAGCATAGCAATTACACCATTTAGCAATATGATTTATTTGATGAATACACAAGATCAAAATAAAGGAATTGAAGTGTTTATTAACTTGAATCAACAACAAATGTCCATTTTTGAACAAGACAAGGAATTTCTACAATTTGCTAGTCCTGTTGGTGATAATGTTCATGAGGACAAAGAGAAATATTGCATGGAAGCTTTCTAAATTATTCCTACATGTGCATTCATGTCACAAGGAGCTTATAATTCAACAAGACTATAAATTTTCATTAATTTCTATTTTATGGTATGTTTGTTATTTCATGTAAAACCTCTTTGAATTTATCTACCTTAAAAAAATTTAAAGGTTGAATTGTTTTGGGGAAAAAATTTATTCACGTGAACTTTAGTCATATATGTCTTATATTTCTTTAAGAATTTCGAATGTCATTCATTTGACCACAAAGTTCACACAAAAATTCCTTGAATGACTGAAGTTCATATATAAGATTTTTACCACTTCAGACTCATATTTAATAGTAGTAAACTTGTAAATTCTTATACATTGCGAATATAATTTAAATGATGGTTCAAAAATAGACTACCTATCACCCTCTTTAATAACCTTTGTAGTGACACAACAATGTCAAAAGAAAATTATATTGTTATACACTATAAAATATGTTAGTCAACCTTATATTAATAATATTTCTTGTATCTTAAAAAAGGCTTTTTTCCATTCAAATAACTCGTCAGATTCATCGTTTACTTTTCCTAAACGACATGCATATATTATATATTTGTAGGTGAACACTATTTACTTTAGTTTTTCAAGAAGAAAAAGCGAATAGGTGACGTTTTACCGTGAAAACACGTTTGCTCATAAAATTTTAAAATAATTCAAAAACAATCTAAAATATTTTCTCACGAAAATTAAAAAAACAACTCTAATTTATTTCGTGGTCATTTGCACATATCAATTTTCACTCATAATACAATTTTTTTTTAAATATCAGAATGAAACATGACCAAACGCCACCAAATAATGGGACCAAACTTCAAATTGAAGTTCACCCACAAAAGAAACATTATAAGACAAAATGGTCCATAAACTTTTAGAAATATCCCCAAACACCCTTTATCTTTCACTCTCTCTCCCTTTCCTCCTTTTCAAAATTTCCCCATCGTCTTCAAAATTCGATTCAGGCATCCAAATCTCGTTCAAATTCAGAGCAATTTTCAGTAAAAAAAATCAAAATCTGGGCTGCAATGAAACGCTATATGAACCCATTTTCCTGTATCTTATTGTGTTGCATCTTTTTGTTGAGTTCGATATACATCGCTAAAGCTGAAGTTATTACCCTCACAGGCGATACGTTCAATGATAAGGTAATAAAACTTATTTTTGTTGCTTTTGTGTTGCTCGAACTCTTCAAAAATACTGTCGCACCCGTGTCGGATTCTGCAAAATATACTAATTTTGGTGGATTGATACGCACTTGTGGACATTTTTGAAGAGTTTGAGCAATATAGAGTTTAGTTTGTTGTTTTTTAGATCAGAGATTAGTTTTGCCTTGTAGAAGATTACTAGGGTTTATACGATCTGTAACATGTACGTGTTTTGACTTTTTGTGTAATTGTTGCTCTTATTATGCTGTTGTTGTGTCATTTGAGATGATATTTTGTTAGTGGTTGAGTGATGATGTCTAAATTTGATCTGGGTGTCTGTTGGTTTGGTGTGTGTCGGATCGTTCGAAAGTAGTACATTTTTAATGGTTATGATACGGGTGCAACAACATTTTTTGTTTGATGATTTTTCAAGTAATTATTGTTCCTATTTTGCTGTTTTGTTTTTTAAAAGATAAGTATTTCATTAGTTATTGAGTGATGATGTCTAAATTTGATCTGGGTGTCTGTTAATTTGATTGTTTGTTCGACTTTTGTTTTGTTTGTCAATGTAAGAAATGAGTGTTTCCATATTTGATATTGCTTGAACTCTTCAAAAAAATGTCGACGAGTGTGTGTCTCAGTGTCTGTTTGTCCGGAAGTAGTACATTTTTTGCGGATATGATATGTGTGCAGCAACATATTTAAAGAGTTTGAGCATCATAGTCCATATTGGAACATGTTATGTGTCATTTTGGGTTGGAATTGCATGAGATGCAAGTGTCCTTACAATGCTCCTAATTGTTTCACAGATTTATTTTTCTGTGTAATGTGATTAGGAGATTGTAACAACATCTACGCCTCAATACCAAGCTAGTTGGGGTCAGCTGTATTCACTTAATATAAATGGTTTGTCTAGTCGATAAAATTTCATTACTCTGTACTTAAGGATTATCTCTCTAATATACTAAGAGTTTAGTATGCACTGGAGCATGTTTGACACAACTGTTTTAAAGTAGGGGATAAGCATTAAGGGATTGTTTGATGATGTATAAGCATTATAATACCTGCATAAAAACCAACATTAAATTATGGCCAAATACACGCACACACACACAACTTGTTTAATACTTCCATTTTGACACTTGAACTACAATTAGCATCTATTAAATACTTTATGTTGTAGAAAAATGTAACTTTTAAATGCAACTTTGATAATTCTAAATTATGTGTGGTGCATGACTATCATGCACGTGGCATGGCAAACAAGGCCAATTAGAAAGACATGTCAACAAAGGAAACAAAAGAAGAAAAATCAGTCATCCCCAATCCCTTGTCGTCCCTTACCTGCCATTGTCCCAAACCCATCGCCAGCCAAACCCCCCATTGTCTGATACCAACCACCTCGTAGCGCAAATAATATCCATTAAGCTGAACTCTAGCTGCTATAGATTGAGAAACCAAGCTGTTAAAAAAGTTGTTTAGTGCTTGTGAGTGAACCCCAGATGGGTCTTAGAATTTCTAGTTAGCAAAACCACAAAGTTTGTGAGTTCAGAGGATGATTCAATAATGGTGAATGAAACTAGAAATAGAAAAAAGGATGGAGAATGGTTTGGAAATTTAGATGGACCAATTTCAGGATTTGAATATAGAATAACCTAAGTTGCTCGGACTCTACACTTTCGGTGCCACACCCATGTCGACATGACGTGGGTGTGGGATCCATACCCGATCTGGTCAACCGGTATTGGATGCTTTGACCAAATTCGAGGGAGAAATTTTGGATAGATTCAATGATTTCTGTAATCAAAATAAAACCTAAGGTGAAATTGAAGAAAATGAAATATCTTGTATATATAAATTTCTATTGTCACTCCCTTTCTTTGTATCTCCATCCAAGATTCTCCTCTTGATCATTCTTTTCTTCTCGAATTTTCTACATAATATCTCATAATTTAGGTTTATAACTCTATTTTTAGCCGAATTGTGGTACCCGTATCCGCACATGGATCCATATCCCCGAATCTTATATTTAGATCATAGAGGATCTGACCTCTAGATCCACACCCGAGTCCAAGCAAGTTAGAGAATAACCATGAGATGCTTTCTTGGAAGAATTTGACGTCTGCAGGTGGGGTTAGAGTTTTTTTATGGTTTCTAGAGCATTTAATTGGCTGAGAACAAAGAAGAAAGTGAATTATTAGACATTTTGTAAAGAAAGGAAATTTCTGTAGGGGCTTTCTTCTGGTTATGGTGGCGGGATGGAAGAGGAATGTGGTTGATGGTGGTGAGCGAGAGAGTAGGAGGAAAATGAAAGAAAAAAGTTGTTCCACTTACACTAAAAATAAGTGTAATTGTGTCTAATGGGCACATTTTGGCTCGAGTTCAAGTGTTCAGTAGATACTACTCCCCGTTCAGGTGTCAAAATGAAAGTGTCGAACAAGTTTAGGAGGTGCTTATGTACTTGGCCTTAAATTATACACCATTTGGTTGCTTATTTCTTAATAGTTATACCATATTTGGTTGCTTTATTCTATGTTGCCATAAATAATACATGTATAAGTTATGAATTTTGTTTTATGCAGATAAAATGTGGAATAAGAATACATGCATTGAAACAACTAAAAAGACGAAAAAGCTCTCAAGTTTTCTCAAGTATACCAAAAAAAATTTGGCTGATGACTGATTTGATAACAAAATGATTGTCTAAACATTCAGAACTACTTCAATTACACATTGCATAGTTTAGAAGTAAATAAACTTATCTTATTTTAAAAGTAAACACATACTTCAAATTACGCATTGCATAGTTGAAACAAATCAAACATACAACAAAAATATTCTCCACAGTAGTACCCATATCCTTGCATTACCATCCCTACCTACTAATCTCTGCACTACCAACTTCTGCATAATTTGTTTTTGAACCTAATGACCCCCCAAGTATTGAGACCAATTTAATAGATAAGCAGTTTACGTGTTAAGTAAAATATTTAAGTTCTCTTTATGTTTTTTGATGATTTGTTTTACCATCAATTAGTGATCAACATTGAAACAAATAGTAGTTGCAGTATTGAGTTCGCTGGTGTTTTTTTTTTTTGCAATTCTTTGAATGGCTCCTATACCATACTCATGTTGTTCTTTTGTGTTTCATTTAGATAAGCGAGAAGGACACGGCATGGTTTGTCAAATTTTGTGTTCCGTGGTGTAAGCACTGGTAAGTCTTTTAAAACTAGCCTGCTCTAGTATGTCGTCTTGTCCTTCAGATGAAATGGTGGGTTTGTCTGGGATATACAGGGATGACTAAATTATCAAATGTCAGCAGCATCTGCTTCCTAGTAAAATCATGAATTGGTAGTAATCTGTTATAACCATTTGGAAACTATGCTGAAATGTTTGTCTTCTGAAAAGACAAGTGCAGCTTAGTGTTTATTGCTACATAAGTCTACTATCAGTATCTAAATGATAACCAATTAGGGCAAAAATCTTTGAAAGGGATGCTTGTAACATGGTTCGAAGCCATTGTTACCGTCTCCGTGTTAAGCAGCATCGAACATTCTTCTGTTAGCAATGCACGTGAAGAATCCTCTTGGTCAAATGCAGGAAAGTCTAAAGCACGTTTTATATACATGCTAATTACCATTATTAGCATATTGCACACTTTCTTCTTTTTGTCAACTCGATTTGGATCACTATGGAGCCAAGGAAGGTGTTTCTTTCACATAGTCAACTACTAGGAGGGGTGATTTTGATGGTGGAAAACCCAAACCTTAGGAAACATAAAGTTGTTTGCATTAGTTGGTGTTACCTATACAAGGAAGCAGGGGAGGATGTGGATCATCTTCTGCTACATTGTAGTCAATGGAGAACTATCCTCCTCCCTAATTAAAAGCTTTTCATAGGAGGCCTTCACAGAGAAAACTTTGTTATTATTATTGTTTTTTGATAGGTAAGGTAGAAAACTTTGTTATTCCCCAACTCCCAACTCAAAGCCTCAAGTCTACCAGCTGGCTCACCACACTTATGAAGTAAAGCAAGCAATCTTTAAAACTCATTCATCTCCCAATCTTGGAAATCCCTCCTGTAACTCAAGTCTCAAAACGTCCTTCCCCCTTAGATTTCCCCTGATTTGCCGGACAGATAAGTCCCTTTGGCATGAAACTCTATGCATATATGGGAACTCATCCTCTAACACAAGTCCAATGCCAATGTCATGGTTTCTAGTGGCAATACATCGTGAACCCATGTATATATCATCTGCTAATACACAGCCAAAAGTCCCCCACACCACTTATGGCTCCAAAAATTTACTCTTCTCCCATCTCCAACTCTAAAGAAATGTTACCATAAAAAATTTTCCACCCCTTCATAATATTCCTCCACACTCCTCACTTAAACGGCATAGTGACATCATTTGTTCTCCACATATGAGTTCTATATCCCACTTGATCCATGAAGGCTTTTATTGAACTTCCAAATTTAAATTCCTAAAGGTGCATTGATGCTCTGAACAACTTGTAGTGCATGAATGTGGCTTGCCTCTTCACTGCAAGGTCAGGCATATTGCCAATAAGTAGATAAAGTCGTTATATCATTAAGTGAGTGATATAATTAATGGAAAGGATGATGACTGTTTTACTTCTGATTTTTATTCATATACATCAGAATTTTAGTCATTGATATGTTCATTGCTGTATTTTCCTCGCATGAGTCTTCTGTTTTGCTAATTCTGAAACCTTTTTTCAGCAAGAACCTGGGAACACTTTGGGATGATTTGGGGAAAACAATGGAAGGGGAGGATGAGATAGAGGTGGGACAAGTTGATTGTGGTACAGATAAACCAGTGTGTAACAAAGTTGATATCCATTCATACCCCACATTCAAAATCTTCTACAATGGAGAAGAAGTCGCAAAGTACCAAGGTAGAAGGTTTTTCTTTGAAATTTATCTTAACTATCTCATAGTCGATTTAAAATATCCTTTTTCTTGTTTCAAATTACAAGGATACGTAATTTGGATTTGTTTTTCTACTCAACCAATCTGTATCTGCTTTTCTGAATTGTCCTGTGATTATATCAGTTTGTGTAGAAGATAATATTGAAGTTAGTGCAACAATATAAGCGTTACATATCATGCTTTAAATTTATTTTTGTTTTTTTAAGTGAAGTGAATTCTTGAACAAGATAATAGTGTAAGCCTGTGTCGAACATATTTGGGACATCTAAAACTGGAAAGTTTATCATATGAATTTGGTGGAGGCAGGTTTTAGCCATTTCTTGCTGAGTGCAAGGAGTGTTTAGTTATCAAACATATTTGGACATCTAGTAATGGAGCTTGTGGGCCATGTCAACTTACTCTTAGGACGCCTGTGATGAGATTATGAAGCTGAATGTTTTGCTGTAAGGTCAGCCACATGAAGAATACTAAAAGAAAGTGGATAAGTAGCTGAAATGTTTGGTTATATAGCAGCCACATTTAGTGATTTATGTGTCTAGAGTGATGTTTTTTAAAGGAAAGTTGATCAGATTTTTGTAGATAATAATTGATGTGTGATCTAAGTCTGTAACTTCATAGCGTTTTACTCTTGCATTTCTTTCAAACTGTTCTGAATACCGATTTTCTTAAACCGAGGGTCTATCATAAGCAACCTCTCTACCCCACAAAGGTAGGGGTAAGGTCTGCTTACACCCCACATGCCCACCTTCCCCAGACCCTACTTGTGGGATTTTACTGAGTATGTTGTTGTATAGGTCCGTAATTGAACATTTTAAGTCGGTTGTTTAGCTTCTATTCATGCTAAAATTCAAGGTACCGTGTCATCTTTCACTATTTTATTTAGGTGTTAGCTCGCAGCTCGCCGTTTATGTGCTTGTGTCACCAAGTTTTGAATTTATAGGATGTAATAAGCTGGTCTCACCACTGCAGTGCCCATTAAACTTTTATTTGACTGGGAATCCTGTATTTTACATCTGTTGCTGTAGGACCGAGGGATATTGAATCGCTGAAAGTTTTTGCGCTAGAAGAAGCAGAGAAAGCAGCAACAAAAGCTGAAGCAGATGATGATAAAGAGTTATAACTTACTGTCAGGTAAACTCTAAATGCCTCCGAGTTTTGCATTTCGATCTAAAATCATTTCATACAAAGTTGAAAACCACTGCATTCATCCCTTTTTGGTCCAAATCCCCAAGTGTCCACTGAAATGTGGTTTGACAATGACAGGTAACAGGTACATTTTTGCTATGTTTCAGGGGAGGGAGTGTTTCCTAAGCAAAATACTGAGAAGATTAGAAGAACGGATGAAGACTACCACCATCTTCTTTTACAGTGACACTGTACTGGTGATGGCTTCTTTTCTCCTAGTTTTCTTGTCTAAGATTTTGTTGAATCCGAGTAGGCTGACATTGGCAAACGATGAAGGAGTTGATTTCTTAAATGATTAATGTAAAACTCCGAAGATACTCGAAAGGAGAAGAGGATAACAGAGATGTTAGATATGAAATTTGTTACTACTATTCTTTTTGGCTAAGAGTAAAGATGTCATATTTAGCTAATGCAGCTGTAATGACAAGACCAAAAAATATAATGCTTGCAAATATTTTGAAATTTCATGGGTCCCTGATCGTTATGCTTTTTCAAAAGGAATTTCGCTAGCTTAGGATCATTATAATTATGATCGTTGTTCATCGAGTTTCCTGTTGCTAAATCACCAACTTCTTTGACCTTCCGGCACGGGGGCAGGAGTTGTCCTCCTTGCTGTTGTTAAGGTCTGCGTACACTCTACCCTCCCCGGACCCCACCTAGTGGGATTTCATTGGGTATGTTGTTGTTGTTGTTGTTGTTACCGTATTAGCATTTTGGAATTAAACTGTAAATTAAATTCCACAACGTTTGTAAATACTGTTTTTCAGTTCTTGTAATCGAAAAATAGATATATTGTTATAGGGTTTGAATTTTCATAGGTGAAACTTCAGAATATTATCATTAAATTTCATTTGTAAAATTAAACTATCGCGATACTGCTTATTTTTCAAAGACGAGATCGAAAAGTAGTCAATGAATGCTATTCCGGATCAATATGGGAGCAAAATGTGCATTCATGTCTCGTATGAGTAGACATGAATAACATAATGTTTTCAAAAATACACACAATATTACTAGGAAATAGCATTAAAAAATCAGAATGTTTTGGTTTTGGTTGCGTAAGGTTTAGGTTTGATTAATAAACATTAACAATGTCAATAGAGCACGAAATAAAAGATCAGTTCGATGCACAAAACATCTCACACTATATTTGTACGATCATACGACAACTAAATTTCAATATCCTTTAGAATGTTTCTCCTATTATTTGCGGTGTCTTTATTGTTTTTGTCTTTTTCTTTTTAAATCAACTCTGTTATATGTTACCTAAACTGTGGGTCTTTTAAAAACAATCTATCTATCTTTACGAGGTAGGAGTAAAGTCTACATACACTTTATCTTCTCAACACCACACCCATGAAATTTTACTTCTTGTTGTTACATTATACTTTTATAATACTAATAATTTTAAGATTAAAATAAACTTTAACTTATGAGATTATATTGAATTTGTTGATATGGTAGTAAAATAATTTCAAAAAAAGTGTTGGAATATGTCAACATCATAATGTCATAAAAAATAAAAATAAAAAGAGAAATGTGGACATAGAATGTAATGTTTAGACTTGGAGGCCAAGTAAATTTGATCAATTGCATTCAAGACATGATGTTAAGATGTTTGACTTGTTTTTTTTCCTATTTAAATATTAATTATTTTATTTTTTAAAAAACGTAAACCGACTTAAGCTCACTCATCCTCCTCTATATATATAGAACCAATAACCTTTTGTAAACTTAAATTCTCCTTCATTTTTCAACTTATTATATGTGCTGTGCTTCTCAAGGTTAGATAAATGATATTCCATCACTCATTTTTGCTTAGTTTATGTATATTTCATGCAAATTTGTTCCATGATCCATCAGTTTTTTTTATAAAATTGATACTAGCTAGTGTAATTTGATGCAAATTTGGTTGATGTTTGCTGAGTTTCTATATATTTAGTACGCTTTCCGATCCGTCCCATTCTGTGTGACCTTTTTTTTTTTTTTGATCTGTCCCAAAAAAGAAATGTCACTTTATTATGAGAAACAATTAACCTTTAAAACTTTATTTTTACTCGTAATGAATTGATTTATAGCTATACAAATATTTAAAGATTTTTTTTGAACCACAAATATCATTCTTTTAAATATTGTGTCAAGTTAAACTGTGCCACATAGGGAGTACTAGCTTTGATTAGTTTTCTTGCAAATTTGTTCCATGATTGATGAGTAATTTGATTCATGTTCATTATTGCTCTGTTTCTATATATTTGATAGTAGCTTTGATTAATTTAATTCAAGATTTGTGACTAAAGTTCATTAGTTTTGTTCATCTTAAATGTCTCATGGTTCCTGGAGAAGAACATTTGCCTTGTAGATTGTTCGGTCTTTGTGTATATTGTTTGATCATCGTTGGATTATCTGTTTCGTTGATTGGCTACCAAAACTCGATTTTGATGTAATCGAGTTTTCAGAATTTCTCTGTCTGTGTTTTGATTGAATTGTCAGATTCTTATAGACATAGAACACAAAACTTTTAGATGTTTTTGACATTTGTTTCTATTGTTGACAGACTTTTAGTTGATCAACATGGGTAAAGAGAAGGTTCACATCAACATTGTGGTTATTGGCCATGTTGACTCTGGAAAATCGACTACCACTGGTCACTTGATCTACAAGCTAGGTGGTATCGATAAGCGTGTCATCGAGAGGTTTGAGAAAGAAGCAGCTGAGATGAACAAGAGGTCATTCAAGTATGCCTGGGTTCTTGACAAGCTCAAAGCTGAACGTGAACGCGGTATAACAATTGATATTGCTTTGTGGAAGTTTGAGACTACCAAGTACTACTGTACTGTTATTGATGCTCCTGGTCATAGGGATTTCATCAAGAACATGATTACTGGTACCTCTCAAGCTGACTGTGCTGTCCTGATTATCGACTCCACGACTGGTGGTTTTGAAGCTGGTATCTCTAAGGATGGACAGACTCGTGAACATGCGTTGCTTGCTTTCACACTTGGTGTAAGGCAAATGATTTGCTGCTGCAACAAGGTTTGCTCTTTCTTCAAGTGTGATTCATTTCCCAGTACTTCCTTCATGCCCAGTTGCCCAACTGAAGTGTGGACCGGGAGCCCAAATGGGGATGGACCTGATTTTGGTATATATAGCATCTGGACCTAACTCAACCCCAAATGCTAGCTATATAAGCAGATTACGAGTTCATTCCCCAATGATTGGGACTTTAACCTACTCTAACTGATGTTAACTGAAGAATGATGTTTCATGTTTTGCTAATATGTTTTTATTCCTTGTGTAGATGGATGCTACCACACCTAAGTACTCCAAGGCAAGGTATGATGAAATTGTGAAGGAAGTGTCTTCTTACCTTAAGAAGGTTGGTTACAACCCTGACAAGATCCCATTCGTGCCCATTTCTGGTTTCGAAGGAGATAATATGATTGAGAGATCAACTAACTTGGACTGGTACAAGGGTCCAACACTTCTTGAGGCACTTGACCAGCTTAATGAGCCTAAGAGGCCCTCGGACAAACCCCTGCGTCTTCCACTTCAGGATGTCTATAAGATTGGGGGGATTGGGACTGTTCCTGTTGGTCGTGTTGAGACTGGTGTCATTAAGCCTGGTATGGTTGTGACTTTTGGTCCTACTGGTCTGACTACTGAAGTTAAGTCTGTTGAGATGCATCATGAAGCTCTTCAGGAGGCACTTCCTGGTGATAATGTTGGTTTCAACGTCAAGAATGTTGCGGTTAAGGATCTTAAGCGTGGATTTGTTGCTTCCAACTCCAAGGATGACCCTGCTAAGGGGGCTGCTAGCTTCACCGCTCAGGTCATCATCATGAACCATCCAGGACAAATTGGAAATGGATATGCTCCAGTGTTGGACTGTCACACCTCCCATATTGCTGTCAAGTTTGCTGAGATCTTGACTAAGATTGACAGGCGTTCTGGTAAGGAACTCGAGAAGGAGCCTAAGTTCTTGAAGAACGGTGATGCTGGTATGGTTAAGATGATTCCCACCAAGCCCATGGTTGTTGAGACCTTCTCTGAGTACCCACCATTGGGACGTTTTGCTGTGAGGGACATGCGTCAAACTGTTGCTGTTGGTGTTATCAAGAGTGTTGACAAGAAGGACCCATCTGGAGCCAAGGTCACCAAGGCTGCTCAGAAGAAAAAATGAATGGCGCAGTTCAACTCTGGAGTACCCAGAGATATCGATATCTACTATAATAAAGTGTGTTACGAAAACTTGCTATGCTTTACTCTTCCTGTTCATGTTCAGTCTTTTATGTTGTTGTTGGGTTCTTGTTTTCTGCCTTGTATGTCAGGTATCCTTTCCCAGAACTGGGTGCTTGACAGACGGTGGCAAAAGACATAGTTCGAGTCGTTTGGTTTTTCTTTAGAGGTGTCTTGGTCCATCCAAGACGTCTCTAAAGATATGTTATTTGTGTTTCTTATAATACGTAAATCGTACTTATCTGTTTTTGTGCTGATTATCTTTTCTTGCATTATCCATCCTGTCTTTTCCCTTGAAGTCTCTGGAGTTGTGCGCAACTCAACTATTTCATTGAATACTTGCTACCCGTTATTATTAAAAAACTCCGCTCACTAAAGCTTAGACAAATGAGAAAAGATTACCTACCATTATGATCATCCACTAATAATCAAGGTCACTTAGAACACAACATCTCTGGATAAATATTTAGAAGCTGACTTAGACAAATTGAGGTTTCCCATTGTATCAGGCAACAACCTAATAGGTAGCTGCAAATACACAATTTTTGGGTTCTGGGGACAGCCATCAGGTGCATGTCGTATACTCCAAAAGTAGTGCATATTTAGAGAGTCGACATGGGTGCAGCAACATTTTGGACAGTCCAAACAACATAGATATACTCCCACTGTCCCACATTGTATAAAAGCTATGAACCAAGAAACTGAACCAAAAGTTGCTAGGAGTATAGTATTTATCTTGAATTCCTTGTATTTTGGTTACAGAGAAATAGTTTGGGTACAAAGAGGTTTTTCCTGACATAAAACTTGAGCAAAACAAAAACAAGAACTCTGTATGCAACAGCCATAAGAAACAATACTAACAAATTTTTCCACTTAGAGTTGCTATCAGCAGATATGTCATATACATTTTGCAAAGCCTGATTACCAGATATGGTCCTCACCTGACCAACTGCAAAAGAGGTCTCGATGTACTCGTTCTCCAAGAGCCCCTGAAATAAAGACGCGATTTTAAGATATTTATAAGAGATGACCACCTAGTGATCAAGTACATGCATTTGAAAGAATTTATAGCCAATTGTTTGACCATTTTTGAACTTGCCTGGATAGAGTAAGTATGAAAAGCTATATAAGAAATGGGGTACATCCATACTGGTCCTGGCAAAGAACTTCGGATTCTTAAAAAGCCAGCAGAAAGCATCATCATCACCTGAAATGTAGAAGACCACAGCCGTTGAATGGAAGAAGAAAGATGTCAAATCAAATAAATCCTAGACTAGGGAAGATCTCATGTGTAACAACCCTATAGATCAGTAAAATTGCAATACTAGTTTTTCTTGAAATATGTAAACTTCATTCGTGGTAAATAATATCTTCAATACATCAAGATTTAACACGAAACTCACTTGTATGGAGACAAAAATCAAGATGCTCCAGAAGATGTCTTGCCAAATGGAAGTAACAGCGAGTACCAACCCTTCATTTACCAATAGGAATGTGAAGAAATTCAGCACGAAATACATCAGCATGCTGAACTCATCCCGCAGGCCAACAAGAAAATAGAAGACGAGACTTGATGAAATGGAGATGAGAAACAAGAAAGGTATGCTGGCAAAAAGCTGCCCAAGTAGGAAAATAAATGCACCAGAATGCTGGTTTGATTCTTCACATGCGTATATCTGCATGTAATAGAAACACCCTGATTAGTCTTTGTTTTTTTCCTGTTTTCTTTTGAGCTGGATGATCAAAGAACAAACTGGCCTACACAGCATTCAATAACGAAACCTAACTTTTGCAACAGAAAGTAAAAGATAAATAGAAATCAGTGACAGATTATATAGTTACCTTACCTCCATTGAAGGAAAGGTTGGATACATACTATACTAACTATCCTGTTTCCAGGAAGAATAGTCTCTAAGACCTTAATGTCACAAGGCCTTCAGCCTTACAATATTTTCATGAATCCACTCACATAAAAGCAATATTTCCATGAATCTACTCACATAAAAGTTGCTTTCAAGATGCAAGTCCAAAAGCATTCTTTTTTGGCCTGACGAATTTGAGCCAAGAGTTTGACTTAAATGCAACATGCTGGGAAAGTTTATACTTTGTAATTGAGTATAAGATAATTCACCTGACGGAGCATTGCAGTCGAATACATTCAAGTACACATTCTTAATATATATCCCCCAAAATTGCAATACAAGTATCACATGTAGACCTCGTAACTTCACAATTTAAGCGATCATTTAGTTTGCATAGAGATGATCAGTCATCAAAAAATAAAAGGGTGGAAAATAACCTCTAGTGATTCTGATATGGGGATTGAAACCGGGAATAACAGAAAACTATAGAATAGGTTCTCTAATACTGAACTTGATATTCCAGGGAATTGAAGATGGAACTGGATTAGAGATTACACCGTCTTGAGTCTTGACAAGAATGGTCATGGCCTACTAAGCAACAATAAGAGAATGAGCACTGTCTATAGTTTCCCTATCATGTGGCCTCTTATGTTCGAAAACATGCATCTCTTGCATTCATTTCCAACATGAAATCACTATATAAGCAATAAGTTTCATAGAATCATTCATGCATGTTATCCAAAAGAATCACAAAAAAGCTATAGGGATCACCTTAATTTCTTTCATCTGTGCAGGTACACCGGCAATGCTCAATAGAGAGGTGAATGAAACAAATACAAAAATTGCTGCGACTCGTGTCTGCATCACAATAAAGATGTCAATGTTTAAATCAGAAAAATAAGGAAGATTGATCGCAAAAAGTTATCATGAGAAGAACATCTAACATCATAGTGGAGAAACTCAGTCCATAAATAACCAAACAATCTTGGATACATGCATTTCTTGCTGTACATAATTTCCTCTTTTCAACATATAACACAAATAAAATCAAAAGTTGCCTTGGCAAACAAAATTTACCATTTTAGGTAAATAACCAAACTGCTCAGAAGATGGCATGCCCACACATTATATAGCATACTACTTAAGTAAGAAATATCAAAGGAGAAAATAGGCATATCTAATGTCTTGATGGTTATCAGCTTACCACAACAGATGATAAGGTATGCCCCAATCCAGAAAATACAGTACCGATGCAAAGTGCGAGAAGCATATATAGAATCAACCTAAGCCAATAGTATTTCCACTCCCTTGACATAATCAATAAGGATCTCCAAGTCAACACTGCAACTCGTGTTAAGTTGCCTACCATTCCCTTGCTTTTGAGAGATGGACCTTCCTGAACAACATAGCAATAAATCAGGGAGTATATTGGAGTTCAGGTGCTAGAAATAATGTTTGTTTAAAAAACCTAAAAATCTTACTAAGTTCAGGCGCTAGCAATAATGGTTGTTTGATAAAGCTAAAATCTTACTACTAATTTAGGAAGAAAAATACTTTAGTTAATTATTTAAAACTTTAAAGAGTTCTGAGGGAAATAACAAAATTTTGAAGTGACTAAGATGAATGACCAGAGAGTGTATAACAATTGCATCCTTCAAGGGTTTTGGTCATTCTCCGGACAACCATTATTTCTTAATCATCAAACAGCAAACTACATCTTAAAGAAGTACTCACTCCATTCCAACCTACACAACATAGTTTGACTTGGCACGGAGTTTAAGAAAGAAAGACTTTTAAACTTGTAGTCTTAAACTTGCCATGGCATTTATGTGGCCAGAGAAACATGTCATCAAGCGTAAAATGAAAACATTTTAAAGTTGAATTATTTCCAAATACACAAAGGTGTCATTCTTTTTGGATCGGACTATAAGGAAAAAGTTCCATATAAATGGAAGGAAGGGAGTAACTGTTTGCCACAATAATTTCATCGTCAACTGAATGAATTAAATATGTTAGCTCCCAAGAATGAATTAAATATGTTAGCTCCCAAGATATGTATTTTTTTTTTTGAGGATACAAGATAAGTATTTATATTTCACAGGTAGGAGTATTCAAGTTCTGTATGAAGTTAATAGTGACAGATATCAGATCTCCTGTAAAAACATACCTTCTCAGTGAGCTTCACTATCATAGTCTCGAGAGAAACAGCATCTGCCGACGATTTATAGGTTGCTTCAAGGGTACGTATAGCAACAGCAGTATCCATGTTCACTGCTGACAAGTCTCCGTGGTCATCCTGTCCAGAAAACAAGTTATACAAACTTAAGAGGAAAACCATAAATTCTTTTTCATTTTCTTGGAGGGGAAGGGTTGTGAGGGAACAGTTGGACACTCTTATGATAGCTTTCCTAAACGATGACATACTCCTCTTTAGAAGAAGAATTGACTCTAATCAATAGAACAGCAGCATGAGTGAGTCATGCATGATGATGGTAGTATATTCCACAAAAGTAGACCGTAGATGTTCTATTCATATTGTTAGCTAACAAACCAGCAAGAATCAGTATGATTGAGTTGCTAAGGCAATAAATTAAGGAGTCCAAACATTTTCAGGAAAATACCTGCCAACTTTTGCACATCGCGATGATCCTGTCAAACTCTGTGTTTATGGCACGTAAGAAATGATCTGAAGGACTTTGCATGATTGGGCAAGGAAAACCAGCATTTGAAAAGTGCTTCACCATCACCAAAAAATGATGTCAGTCTCTGACAGTTATTCTTATCAAGAACCTAATACTGTGTAAGAAAACACAGCTTCTAACCGACCCCCACCCCCAAATAAAAAAACAAAATCATTTCCTTCTTTCCCCCACAACCCTGTGATTGTGCAATATTAGCCCTTGGGAATAAGTTTTGCCCCAATAATTCAAATATATGATTTCCTCTTACCTAGAAACTAGCAAAGTAAATGTTACTGATTTCCTCCTATTGATAATGCTACTATATACTGAGATATAGACAGCTTTGACCAGAAGATGCTTGTACATGACCCACTTTTGACTACTAAAATCCAGATACTCAATGTTGCAAAATAAGTTTCAACAGGGACAATCTTGCATCCACATCCCAATTCTAAGAGAAGCAGGCAACAAAATGTAATAATCCTAACTATGGGAAACTATGTAATTCAAAATAATTACCACCCTTAAATGAATGGTAATACATAAACCATTTAAGCCTCAACTACAGGGATCACTTTTATCCTATAGTAAGAGTGTCATCTGAATTATACATTTGGCTTCTTAGTTTTCAAATAAACCACATCCCTCAATTATCTATGAATCTTACATACAAGAAACGAGCAACTAAAGCCTTATCACAACACCAATTTGTATCTTTCAGTATATAATTGTTCTATTTGATGCACTCCTGATTGCTGAAAAGCAACTGTACAAGAATCAAGAAGGGCATAGTGTGTGGAAGCATACTCAAATATATTACCTGCAAGCAAGCCAAAGTTTCCCCAAAAAACAATGTATTTCCATTTGAGAGGAGGCAAATGCGATCAAAAAGGCCAAAAACTTCAGTACTGCTTTGGTAAATGGTGAATATCAGAGTGCAGCCGGTACTTGCGAGCTTCTTCAGTGTAACCATCATCAGAAGTGCAGAAACACTGAATGTGACAATTGATTGAACATCAGGTAACTAGGAGTAATGCATTAATAAACATATATAATAGAGTGAAGAGCCTAAAACGGCAAATCTCAACCGCAATGAATCACAAGATCTTCTCTTTTTGTTGTGTGAATTACAAGTAAGATTATACTGGCCATGTTGTTTCATTCTGGTGTAAACGGGAATAAATAGATGCCACTGAGTCTCTATTAGAAGTACCAGAGTCTCTGTAAGGAAGAATAGAACTTTTGCCAGTTGATAATTTTTTGACTTCATCTCCCTATAAATATTTGTGCTTTTAGTATTATAAAACTTGTTATCATCTCAAAAAAAAAAAAAAATTGATTGGAAGAAAAACTTTATAGAGAATCAAAAAAGGCCATTCATTTGATTGAAGTTACAACCCAAGGAGAACCACACCCCAAAAGCTAGCTCTTGAGGGGGGAGAGCCCAAGGCTATATAAACCCCACATCAGCACATAGTAGTACTGATGAAACTCTGGAAGTATCAAAAGTTAATTGGCTTCTTGTTGACAGGGAGGAAAGCAATGACATCAAGTTTTTATGATGCAAACTAGACTGACCAAGGATCGGCCTAGTTGGGGGGAAGTATGTGTGATGTTTGTATGCAAGATTTAGTTCAGAATTATTTGATGACCCAATAAAGACGAGAAGGCTCTGAGGCAGGTAACATATTTGTAACTTATGTGCAGGATTATGTGGATCTCTTTTCTTTTCTTTTTTTGATGAAGTTTATGTAGATTTATTTGGTGATAGTAAACTCAATCATTTTCTCTGTCACTGCATATGTAACACATAAGACCAGCCAATAAATCTCCTTTCCCATCTAATCCATGACATATTAGGGAGGCATTTACCAACAATGAATAGCTTAGTATAAAGTTAACAGTGTTCAGTGACAATCCTTTTGATATTTAAACTTGGTGTAAGAAGTAAACCTGTCAAGCCGATAAAGGGGTTCATCTATAAATAAAATGTGTGGTCTCATAACAAGTTCCCTGGCAATACTGACACGCCTTCTCTCGCCACTTCGAAGACCTTTCATGTAGCAGTGTCCACCTATAAGTTTATTAGCATAATCTCCCAGTGACATAGAATCAATAGCATCCTCCACCACACTCCTTTTCTGACAAAGAAAACCAGGAAGCTGAAGCAATGCTGAGTAGTAGAGGAATTCACGCACTGTCAACGTTCCAATAAGAGTAGTTTCTCTGTCAACAAATCCCTGCAGGCAAAAAAATTCCATATCAAAAGGCAGAGCTCATGATAAAGACTAGTCAAGTTCCTCATCTCTTAAAATCAAACTGAATGAAGTAATATTATTCTCTCTTTCCTTAATAAGACTGCAATAAATTTGCATTAAGCCACCGACCATCACATTTACGCATTATTGTTTGGGTTGTGTATTGAGAGGAGTGAAGACATGAGTAGATTCTAGTATAATGTGCTTTTTATACACCCGTGAACAAGAAGGGCTGGCAGTTGTGATAAAAAGAACTTTCATTAAGTTCTTGTATTTTCCCACATTTGCCCTCGTGGAACTCACAAAAATAATATTGATCTTCATTTTTGAGGTACAGTGAAGGAATAAAGCACCCTTTTATATAGTAAGTAAAGAAAGGGGTTGGTAAAAAACAAAACTAAATAGGAATGGTATTCCCTGTTGCATAGAAGGATGCGTACACTTTGTTCAATGCACTCAACATAAAATTAAACAAGTCTTAAAGATAGATTCTAGAAACTAGGTTTAGAAAACGTAAGTTTTTGGCTGTTGTACTTGCTCCTTTTCAGGGCAGATTCAGGCCACATTCCACTTCCTCTTGGAGGTCAATTTTGACCTCTAAATAATTGTAAGACTTGGTCAGAAGATCTTCCATGGGATGGAGATTTTTCCATCATAAGACGATTTTTTTATTGCTAATTGAAGTCCATTAAGCTTGTCTTAAAACTTCTTTGTTTGAGATCTTGTCCTGGTCTTTTTGGAGCTTCCAAAACTTCATCCTTGTATTTTAATGACGTTGAATTGCCATGGATGGCATCACACCCTCCAAATGTCTAGCCTCGAGTGTGTGGGGATTAGAGTCTCACATTGGTTGGAGGTTGGTTGTAGCCTCTTTATATGGTTTGGACAATCCTCACTCGATGAGCTAGTTTTAAAGGTCAAGTTCAGGCTAAGGTCAATATTTTTGAACAAATCCAAATTGAGCATTGTAGTCAGAACACCATAGAGTTGCTTAAGGGATTAGCTATATTGGTGATGGCTACTCTTCCTGTGTAACAAGTTGCAGGATGCTAATTTTAATCACTAAATGTTTGTGGCTCCAATTGCCTCCATTGGGGTCAGAAAAATATAGTATAAGCCATATGGGCTTTACAGTTCCCATAGAGTGAAATTAAAGACTGAATATCCCTGTTTTTCTCGATACTAATAAACTCCCTATAAGTTTTGAGTGAAACTAAAGATTGAATATCCCTTTTTCTCTGGATGCTAATAAACTCCTGAGAATTACTCCTCTCCTTCTTTCCACCTCTTTTTCAGATGGACTTCTTCAGTAGGTTTGAGATCAATACTTGAATAAGAAATATGCACCTTAACAAAACTGAAGGAGCAGAGAAATGCACCTTAAATATTTAATTTCTCAGTTTTGGATGGAGTTACTACAAGTCCAAATTTTTCTACAATATGATAAATTAAATAGTAATTCTATATTTTTCTTGTAATACCTTCTCCATTTAAGAGGTCGCATTCATGAGAGGTGAATCAAAATGGTAACTCTATAATGATATTTAGAACATGTTGTAAAATGTAAACCATTTAAATAATCACATTTTATTTTTTCCTTCAACTTCCATTTCTTGATATTTTATTATCTTCCATGCATGTTCACAGTCTTAATTTTTAAACAGCAAAGCAAGTAAACCGCACAAATACACTGTAAAGGTTCATGTCAGATAGTTTCCACACAGGATATTAAAGAAAAATAGCCACGGACAACATTTTGCTTACTATGAACAGCAACTCAACTACAAAGTTAAAAAGCATAGACTTACATAGGAGCCATAAGGCATGCACATTTTCGTCCCATTTACAAAAACCTCACCATACATTCTGGCTGAATCAGGCAACCTTCCTAAGGAAGAGAAACAAAAATGGGTTATGAACGATTCATACAGATTGATACGCAATCCAATAGACGTTTCCCTATAGAACACAAACCTGAAAGGGCTCTCAAGAGCGTTGATTTCCCTGACTTGGCAGGTCCCATAATTACAGTCATTGTACCAGGTAATGCATAACCATTCGAACTCTTGACCACCTTATCAGAGTATTTCCGTTTTCCCTTTATTGTAACTGTCAAATCCTTCCAGGCAATAGATGCGCCAGCAATTTTCCTTGTAATAACTGCCCCATCTGGTAAAGGTGGAGACGGCAACGAACCACTGTTAAGCTTTGACAGGGAAGGGGAGGCTGGTGTAGTTGCAGCATTGATGGAATCACCTCCTTCGTCCACTCTGACTTCAATATCCGTGTCTTCCCAATCAGGTGAATCTTCAAATGAAATTGGTTGTCTAAGTGAACCAGGTTTCCTCAAGTAGAAGAAATTACTTGATGGCACCCTACTCGCTGGACTACTTGCCGAAGAAGATGAAGACCTATAATGATCCGATTGGGACTGTATTTCTTCCATTTCTTTTCAGTTCTCCAATTCTGCTCAACTATTCTGAAATGGCACACTGAACTGCAAGTTGATACGTAGGGGAGAGAAAAACTGCAAGTGTTTTCTGACGAGATTTTCAAAACTTCTTTCAATCCCCTCGACAGAGTCGCAAGCAACTACTCTGTAAATATACAGTTACAAATCACTGAAAAAACGAAAAATGAAGAAGAAGTTACAACAATAGTAGAAGAAACCACATTCAAACAACTTTAAGCATCAAAAGGGCTTTCGTATAGACTCTTATGCATCAAATGGAACCAATAGCTGGTTGTGAAACAAGAACCATTTCAAATTTATATCAATCAATTCATCACCATGCCTCCATCCCAAATTAGTTGCAGACTTGCACCAGCTATATGAATCTTCTATATTCATTCCGCTCTATTCGAACCAATTTCATTTCGAATACTTCAATTTGTTTTGAAAAGATAAAAAGGGTATTCTTTAAAACTAGAAGTTCTCTTAATATCCATTATCATACGCTAACATATAAGTTTCTAACCCCATTAGAAGAAAACTTTCAGCAAAAACAGGACCTAGTGTAAGTTTAAGAAAAAATGATCAAACTTTAAACCTGAAGTGTCACTTTTTAGTGAGTTCTATACCTAGACTATCAGGCGTTTGTGATTCCTACCTGAATTATCACCAACTATTTATCAAACACACCTCGAAGCTAACTAGATCAACTGTTTTGACTACAATCGCCAAAAGGCACGTGACAACTTAATTTGCCCATAAATTTCATCCACATGGCAGTTGACTCATTAATTTCAAAGAGTACTTTGATAAATAGTTAATAATAGTTCACGTAGGAAACACGGACAGTTCAGCCAGAACACTCACAAAACGTGATACTTCAGGTGTGTTTCTGATTATTATCTCTTAAATTTTTTTAAAAAATTCCAATTATTTCCTTTAATTATCTGTGTGGAGAGCCATTTGGCACCATTTTTAAATTAGAAAAAGAGAGTGCACACCACGCACCATTAGATACTAGTCAAGGTGTGTTTTCAATAAATAATTGGTGATGTTTAGGTAGAAAACGCAAACACATGATAGTTCAAAGCACGAAACTCGCAAAAATATATATGATATTTAGGTATATTTTCGAAAAGAAAAATCAGGAATAGTAACTAGATATAGTGATCAAATGAGTTGAAGAATACCTATAAATCTTTTTAACCCAGAAATATTCCCATAGAAAAAAGAATCCCTTTTTTTTTTATCTTTTCAAGAGAAATGCTATAAACTTAATTTCATCTATTTGAATCAAACATCAAGCACCAAACTTTTTAGCTCTAGCCAACACTTAGCAATGTTTTCTCAGCAAACAAAAAACTCTCAACTCTCCTAACCCAAAAAGCTCACCCACAAAAGCAGAAACAAAAACAAACTCAAAACAGAATAATTATTTTTAACCCAAAAAAAAAATACAGATTTTTTTTTTACGGATTACAAGTTGGTAAATCAAACATTAGCGAATAATGTAAGTTCAGATAGTCAAATCGAGCAGCTACTAAAATTCCCCCTAAAACAAGAGATTCAAGCATACTAGTAGTTCAATTAAACTAGTGCAAAACAATTGGAGCAGCAGAAAAGACCACCCAATCCAAATGGCGAAAAAACTATGACAGAGATTGATTTGAGCATCGAAAAAAGCAAAAAAGAGAAGCTACCATTAGGTGTAAGGAAGAAAGAACACAAACCTGGATCTGAATTCTGAACACTGAAGAGAAAAGAGAAGAGAGAGATGAAGAATACTTTAGAGAGAGAGCGTAAAGACTGCTGCTCACTGAAACACTGAAATAGAGCAAGTGTTGTCTTTACTCTTTCAGACTTGGACATGGAATCATTTTAGCCCCTTTTTTTCTGGGTTCAAAAATTTAGCACCACCTTTTTTTTTTTGCGGTGTTGAGACTCGATTAAATTTAAATTTAAAACAGAGGAAAGTACTTATCAGTTCATCATAAATTTAAGATTACATTAATTTATTGACAAGTGATGATTTTATTGTATTGCGTTGATTACAAAGGGTAATATTATTGAATCGGGTTCCTTTTAACTTGTCATAATTTTCTTTTTAAGAGTCGAGCATTATGAATTTTGACTAACATTATATATATATATATATATTTTTCATTATATTGATATGAGAAAAAATTTATAATTTATAATATTTTTTATATATTTTTGAATCTCTTACTAAAATGTAATCTTATTTAATTTTAAACGTGAGTTAAATTGACTATCGAAAATTACAACAACAATCGAAAAACACGAGGAAGTACTTTGATTTATGTAATACTTTAATAATTCACTTATACTAGACTAAAGGGGTAATGAATATAGTGTATCAATAATATTGAGATTAGTTACATAAAATTAATTATGTGATCAGTTATTTGATTTATTGTATTAAATATTTTGTTACCAAATATTAAATGAATATGGGGGGCTAGAATAAGAACAATACTAACATAATGTATTAGAATAAGAATAATACCCTCTATTATTAATTTCATTGAATAGGATGTAGTTATTATTAAGATTATTTAAAAAAAAAAAATTGCAAATTATTGCATTTTGCTTAACCTGTATTGGGAATGTTGATGATATTATTCTGATAATTGTGTTATTCAACTTATTTATGTAATTTCTAAAAGTACATGAGTGCCAATTAAAATGAAAAATTGGTTAGTGTTCTAATTAAATTGATAATTAAAGTATTATATTAATTAGTGGGAAAAAGAAAGTCAAAGAAAAGAGAGGAACACTAACCTTTTTTTTTTTCCCTCTGAAAAGAAAAAGATAGCTCTAGAATTTGAATTATGTTGAGTGGGATCTAAGTATCTTTATTAATAAGATTAATGATAATTATATGTATTATCATAATTAAAGAAATGCTTAGTGGTCTATTAACACTATACTTTTTGTTTTCTTTGTTTTTCCAGCTTGCACCATTCATGATTAAGACATGTTTAGACAAATGCCACCTTAACATTTGTAAAAGGAGAAAATATTATACTATTGTCAAAAGGGTGTCTTTTGTCCCTACCCCGGATCTTTTCGTTCTAATACTTTATTCGAGAGTTATTGATATTTATCAAATACAATTTTATTTGATGAAATATTATTTAAATGACAAAGATTTTTGTCAAGATGAAATGAAAATTGGAACCCGTACTCATCACCCTTTCAAGTTTCATCCTTTTATTTGTGTTTTTCTTCTTAAAAAAATTCTTGAATATTATGTTTGAGTCAATTTATACCTACTTTAATTATTTTGTTGAATTTACTCCCTCCATCCTTAATGTATGTTGTTATATTTGAGCGCGATAATTAAGAACAATATACATATTTATGAAATTTATGATTTCAAATAAATTTTAAAATATTGTGTGACTATAACTACTTTTTTTCTTCATCTATTTTTTACTTATAATGTTTTTTTAATGTCTTTAAGAAAAAAATAATTGAATAATTTGATTGAATTGCCCCTATTTTGTCTTTTGTCAATTTAATGATACATATCATTTCACCATATTAATCTCTATTCACACAGTTATCAGAGTAAGCATAAATGTAGAAAATAATTAATTTATCTTAATTCTAAAATAGCAATCCCCGATATTCATAACAAGTAGTAAAATGGATCACAAAAAAGTATCTCAATAAAGATAAAATTGAATTTTAAAATTAAATACTAAAAAATAATAATTTTTTTTATACAAACTAACAAAAAGAAAAAGCATGTCATATAATTTTCCATTGAGTATAAATTTTTTATCTGCTAAAATTTTATTAGATTAAAAAACATTACATAATACTAATATTTTTTGTATTTGTAGAAATTTAAGCTTTAACATCTCATAATTTTTTTACTTTTACTAAAAGTCTGATATTCACATTAGAATTTTGACTACTCTAAATTTGCATACACAAAATCTATTTAAGAGATAAACACTCCTTAATATAATTTTTTTTTCATATTCGAGATTCAAAATCTCATAATTTTCACCGTCTTACCATTCTGTTGTGTTTTTTTTTTTTTGGTCTGGAATATATATTTCCATAAAAATTTATGGGTCCAAAAGAGGTAAAAATGAAACTTAAAAGGGAAATAGGCTGATGATTGTTTGCTTCTTTTTTTATATTTTGGTTTTACTTTAGAAGATCAAATTGCCTTTAATTGGACATGAATTAAAGTGAATAGCAACCTTTATTTCAAACTTATTTAGCAACTTAATTAGTTCTAGCATATTTAATGCCCGTTTAGTTATCATTTCAAAAGTTATATCTTGGTTGCTTCCTCTTTTTAATTATTATTTCCTCTATTTCAATTTACGTGACACTTTTCATTTTTTAAGAATATACCATTTAAGTTTGATTGAAAATTTACGCATAAAATCTAAATTTTTTTTTAATATAAAATTTATATATTTATAAACTATATAAAATGTATTATAAGTAATAATAATTGATAATTCAAAATATTGAAAAGATTTATGAAAAATTTACAATACAAAATAAACTCGTTTGAATTTCAAAATTTAAAAAGTGTCACATAAAATTGAAGGAGTAATAATTATTACTCATTTGCCTTCTCTTTTCATTTCCCTATCATGGCTAGTATAGCTTGAGTTTGAAGTTACCTTAGCTTTCTTGGAAAATGTAAGAAAATGATGAACCCATATGTCAATGTCAGAGACATAATTTTATCTAAGAAAATTTTAATCCAAAAATAGTTTTGCATTATATATTGTTGTTGAATGTGTCATAAATTGCATTAAATTACAATTGAGAAATAAAATAGTTAGGTTAATTAGAATGGATATCTCACGCTCGTTAAGAAATATCATGCCACTTCAGATAATTTACATTAATCTAGCAGTCAGGGGTGGAGTTATAGCCATCCCAGAGCGTTCAGTTGGCAATCCTTTATCGAAAAATTACGTTGTATATATATGTCAAATTTTACATTTAAAGGGTATTTATTTAAAGTTGAACACTCTTGACAAAAATATGCCTTTTTGAATCAAGAAGTTTCAAGTTTAAACCTCAAATAACACAATTTTATTTTAACAGCCACACACCATTTTAAAAAGTCCGAAGCTCCAAATCCACCATTCCACCATTATAATAAAAAGAAATCATTATTTATAAGTTTAGAATTATTCCATGCAGATTAAGTAACAAAGCAATGAGATAATTATATTGAAGAACATGGAGATGATAAATAATTAATGGTAAATCATGACATAAATAATTACATAAGTTACACTAAAAATATGATCATCTTCTTATCGATCAGAAGAGGATTTATAATTTAAAAATTTTAAACTTCTAAAATAATCTCAAATTAATAAATAGTGATATAAATAAAATTTACACAAAAGTTACTGATTTCAATAAATTCATACTCACAAGTCAAAAGTCTTACTTTATGTGGCACTTTCAAATTTTGAGATTCGAACAAATCTATCTTTTAACATATGTTTTTTATAGATCTTTTAAACATTTTGAATTATCAATTATTGTGACTTATAGTACTTTTACGTAATTTACAAATATATAAATTTCATTTCAAAGAATTTAAAAATTTCCTGCACAAATTCCCGATCAAACTTAGACTATTTGACTCTCGAAAAATGAAAATTGTAACATAAATTAGGACAAATAGAGCATATTATATGCTAACTCTGCCTCTAATTCAAATTACATGAAAGCTTAGTTGTTAGTCCTAGTAATTAGTTTTATAAATTTAATCACCTAAAGGTATATGTTGCATGTATTTTTATTGTTTGTTCATCTTGTACTTTTAGTTTGATGCACTTGAGTTGAGGTTCTATTCGAAACCGTCTTTCTAACTACCTTTTCTAGATAATAGTAAGATTTGTGTACATTCTATTATTCACACGCCCTACTTAGTAAAATTTCATTGGGTATTTTATTATTGTTATAATGTCATAGGTTGTTCTTTTTTCCTGAAAAATGTGTTATTTATTTACGTGATCAAAAAATTAAAACAATACTATTATACGAAAGGGCGGTTCTTGCCATATTGTGACAAAATATTTTTTTATTGAAAGCAGCAAGTGCATACATCGGGGGCATGCATAATATAATGGTATCCCAGATTGTCGTTCGTCAGAACAAGTTAAGTGCTTTCTAAATTTCACCATTACATTATCTATTTGATTGATTCTTATATAAATATTACTCCCTCCGTTTCATTTTATATGGCACTTTTCAGATTTCAAGATTCAAACAAGTCTATCTTTGATCATAAGTTATTCATAGATCTTTTAAACATTTTGAATTATCAATTATTGCGATTTATAGTACTTTTTACGTAGTTTACAAATATATAAATTTCATTTCAAAAAAATTTGAAGATTCCATGCACAAATTTTCGGTCAAACTTAAACTGTTTGACTCTCGAAAAACGAAAAGTGCCACATAAATTGGGACGGAGGAAGTATTAATCTTCATATCGGAACAATCATTAATGACCTTTAATAAAAAATAAAAATAAAAAGACGCAAATAAAGATCAACAATAATTATACGTAATGTGTGTACCAGTACCTGAGAATTAATCTTAATATAAAATAAAAAGAGATTCAAATCTCATATCAAAGGATGACCCAACAAGAGATTACAAGAAGTTCACATTTGAGCGCAAATGAACAACGAATGTTAGTGAAAAAAGAAACTCAACTTATTCACAAACCAAATTATATATATTGAAACATTATTACTCTACAAATTAATTTTAAAAATTTCATCCCAAATCCTCATTACAATAACCTTTTAACTCCCTATAAAGTATCTTGGACTTCTTCTATCACCGAAGAAATGGAAGAAAATAGATTGTTGGTCCTTGATTGTCAAGATTATTCAAAGGATTAAAGTGACATACTCAAAAAAACTCTCATATGCTGACATATTACAAGTGATAAATGTTGTACTATTTTATATACATAACTTCCGGGGAGCAGTGTTGATTCTCCCCCAAAGTATACTAAATGAAATATATAAGATATGTAGGGCTTATTTGTAGGGTATTGAAGAAAACTCAATGCAATAAAGGAACATGTGCATGGTCGATACAACTAAGACAAATACAGGCTGACACAAAATGGTAACTATTCTATCACAAGAAGCTATTTGGCAATTATAAAATAGACCATAACTGTGAACTGTTGACTTAGTTTGGAGTATGATAGCTTTACTTAAGCACATATTCATGGTGTGGTTGGCTCTACAAGGTTGATTTCTCACACATGAAAGGAAGTTGAGACTGCACATTCAGGTTGATCAGAGGCATATCTAGAGGGGGTGCCGTGGGTTCATGTGAACCCAAGTGTTATATTTTTAAAAATATATTTAAATATAGATATGTGAACCAATGTTCAAAGTATCATATAAAAATGCGATGATGATTGGGTGCACTTCTCTAAGTGAGAGATAGAAATTTAAATCTTATATCTATCTTGTATCTTTGAGTAACACTTTTCCAAGTGGTTATCAGTTACACTTTTGTCGTTTCAACTAATTTTTCTTTTGTTTTTTTTCCTTTATTCTTTCAAAATTTTCAAGTGTGTTACATTGAGAATTCCTAATTAAAAAATTTAGCATTGTAAATTTTTTATATAATTAAATCAAATGTGCATATTAAAATTTAAAACTAATAGTATTATATATTTTAGACCTATAATTTTTAAATTTGAATGATTCATATTACGAACTAAAAGTTAAATCGATCAAATTTATATTAGAGATACATTTTTTCGTAATTGTGCACTCATCTAGCCGAAATCCTGGATACGCCTCTGACTGGTTGATGACACTGAATGTTGCCTATGTGATGAGAAGGTAATGGAGACCACTGTGCATCTATTTGAGGAATGCAAATGGACTAAATGTGTATGACAAGAGATGACTCAATGGACAAGCATAACACTTACAAACAATGGGATCTAGACAGAATAAAGGTGAAACAGTGGACAGTTTCAAAAGGAGATTTTTGCGTCTATTAGTGGATCAATACTATATCACACTTGACGAGCTAGAAACTGAAAAAAAAAGTTCAAAAGGAAAAATGTACATACAAATGAAGCAGTAACACAAATAAAAAAAGAGATAATAGAGAGATTACACTTTCTTAGTAATTCAAAGAAGGTTCAGAAATGTAGACATTTCATTCAACACTTACTATGCAATTAGACTTCTTGTTTGTAGGAATGTGCGAAAATCGAATTAATCAATAAATTAAATCAATTTTTTATTATTGAGTCATTGTTATTGGGTTATTGGATTAACGGAGTTTTAATGATTTTATAAAAAAAATTATTGAGTTATTGATTTGGTATCGATTTTTAGTATTGGGTTATTGGGTAAACCTATAACCCAGACGATAGTAAGTTACTACTATACCCTTCATAAATATTAAATATTAATAATTTAACATAACTAGACATTATATCAATACTCTACACTACGGTCTACACATTTCACACGTCATAGTACTTCTACTTCACATAAAAAATTCCATATTATGTTTTGGTTGTAGCATGTTATTATAGTCTTCATACATCTACTCTTATTGATGCAATTTCTCATTATATTTCTTGTTTTACTATATCAAAACATTTATAACTGATTTGATTGTCTCACTGTATCGTGTCAAATTGTTAAAGAAGTGAGAAATCATATATTTATTTTATGAGCATTTTCTTATTGGGCAGAACCGAAAACCGAACTGTTAATGACCAAAAACCGATAAACTGAAAACCAATAAAGAATATCTTATTGGTTTGTTATTGATTTAGCATATTTAAAAATCAAAAACCGATAAACCAAACCGATAATACATAAAACGAAACCGAATCGAACCGATCAATGCACACCCTACTTGTTTAGTTAGAGGCCTAGCTTATGTTATCAAAAATAGGTACTCTCTAGTCTCTATTTGTAACTGTTTCTTGGTGGTTATGGTAATATTTTAGAGTGATTACACAAGAAAAAAAAACTTTCTGCCCTCCAAAGTTTCTCTAAATCAAATAGGACACTAATGTAATTCAATTTCTAATCAAAATACTCTTAATCCTACTTAGACTAATTAAAATAATAGTCCAAATTTAAGAATATTTTGTAGTAATACCTTTTCCCAATACACATAGGTAACCAAAAAACAGAAAAAAAGAAAAAAAGAAGGAAAAACTCTCGCTTATATAAAGCCCCGGAAAATAATTCTCAATAGAAAAAAATATCTACTCGTATTTTTCAGTTCCTCTTCCCCATTTCTCTGTGCTAACACAACTTTCTAGATCGCGAACGATTCGAAAAAATGTCTCACCAGGCCGAGTCATCTGACTCGTGAGTTCTCTTCTTCTTCATCTTTGAAATTCAGTATCGATTTGGTAAGATTTACAATTCGATTCACAATTTTTATGATTTTTTTTGCAGAAAAAATGCTAAGAAGGATTTTTCTACGGCGATTTTGGAGCGGAAGAAAGCTGCGAATAGGCTTATTGTAGATGAAACGGTGAATGATGATAACTCCGTCGTCGCTTTACATCCTGCTACTATGGAGAAACTTCAGCTTTTTCGTGGAGATACAATTCTCATCAAGGTTTTTGAACTTTAGTTTGAAACTTACTGTTGTAG
Source organism: Solanum verrucosum (assembly GCF_900185275.1). NCBI lineage: Eukaryota > Viridiplantae > Streptophyta > Magnoliopsida > Solanales > Solanaceae > Solanum > Solanum verrucosum. The sequence continues at coordinate 882,682 of NW_026019984.1, read as the reverse complement.
TATTTCTGGTGTTTTGGTCAATTTATGCAGAATTTATGATGATTATTTAGTGATTTTTGGATTGATGATGATTTTCTAGGGTTTCGAGTTTGAACTATCTCTAATTGTGTAGAGTTTTTACTGTCTAATGACTTATTTCTTGTTTGTTTAGGTTCTCGGTGAGTGTTTGTTGTTTTTTCGGTGATCAGGATAGTATAGAAACCTTATTTTAGATTTGAAAGTGTGATAGTATTAGTGTTCATAGATTTTGTGCTGTTGAGGTCGTGATATAAGGTCTGTATTCTTAGTGGCAGATCCAGTATTTGATGGTGGTGGGTGTTCAAATCCTTTTAACTTAAAGGTGCTAGCAAAAAAAATATATTTTTAGAAGCTGACTAATATTTTTATAGTTTAGTTAGTAAACGAAATACAAAAAATAGGAAATTTAAAAATAATAAAAAATTTGAGCAAAAAGTCAACAGTGAAAATGTACAAAAATAAGAGTGAAAAAAAAAACAATGAAGAAGTTTGAGTTAGCTTTTTTCAACAAAAATTTACGGCATCAATGACCTTGGAATTTTACTCCTGAGCCAAAGTACCTATAGGACGTTTGTTCAGTGGGTGTTCGCGAGTTGTTTTAATCCATTTTCCAGTATTTTCGATATATATATATACAAAATTTTTGTTGGGGTCAATGGGTGCTCGAGCACCCGAAACTCTCTGTAGGTCCGCCCCTCCGCCCCTGTGTATTCTACATCTTTGATAGGAAAGCATTGAGTGAATAAGTAGTTCATGCAGTGGGATCTGTTTTGCTATTTCTCGGTGATTAGGATGGTATGGAAACCTTCTTTTAGATTTAAAAGTAGGATAGTGTTGGTGTTTATAGATTTTGTGCTGTTAAGGTTGTGAAATAAGGTCTGTATTTGACATCTTTGATGGAAAAACATTGAATATAGTTCATGCAGTGGACTCTGTTCAAAATCCTCCGTTACACTAAATCAATAGATTCTTTTCCTTTTGACTCCAACTTTTTTTGATGTTTTACATTGCTTATTTGGTGTCGTTGCTCACTCAGAGTTTGACAACTTAACTTGTCCCAAACAGAATGGGGATTGAGTTGTTTTAGGGTATCAAGGGTCATTGATTTTCTAGTTTGTTTTTCTCCAACAACCAGATCATTCTAAGCTGTTGGTGACACGGACATAATTGAATCTTTACATTGGACTTCTGAATCATGGTAGAACATGTACTATTTTGGAAATATTGTGACATTTGAAGCACCAGATCCCGCTTTGGGGGACTTCACTAGGTTTGTTGTTGTTGTGACGTTTGAAGCACAGGAAGCCAAGATGTATAAATATGCTTATGATTTTATTCTACCTACTTCTTTCCTGTTACGTAGATTTTATTGTTATTATGTTATACTTAAAAATGGACTTGGAATGAACGTCAGCATGTTGGATTTCTGTGTGTGTTCCTCTTCCTATCAACTCAGTTGACTCAAAATTTGTGTTCTGCTGTATCTTTTATCCAGGGAAAGAAGAGAAAGGATACAGTTGTCATTGCTCTTGCTGATGAAACATGTGATGAGCCAAAGATTAGGATGAACAAGGTAGTCCGTTCAAATTTGAGGGTTCGTCTCGGAGATGTTGTATCAGTGCACCAATGTCCAGATGTCAAGTATGGGAAGCGTGTCCACATACTTCCTATTGATGATACAATAGAAGGTCTCACAGGGGATTTGTTTGATGCATTCCTGAAACGTAAGTGTAAACCTGATTGATATATTCCGTTAGTTTGAAGTTATGGTTGCAGCAGCACAGCTTACTGTTTGACAATTGCCTTTTCTTTGTTCTCCCTTAACTGTGTGCGGCAGGATCTACAATTTGTTAAGCTTGTGTGTTGTCTCTGACCCGTAAATATATTTAGAATGAAATTCATTTGTATCTTGAAAGCCAAGTCCAACAATCCCTTCACAGATTGTATATGGTGTATTATAGGCATTTCTCATATAGGATCCACCCTCTCCTGTGAGTATTTGAAGAAATTTGGTACATAAAGAAGAGGGTCAAACTGGGGTGGGTTCTCCATGGACAATGCAACCTTAATTGGTTTTCAGTCTTCAACATCTACTCACTAATTTCATTAATATTATTTGCCTGTAAGATCTATTTGTGTCAGCTTTTAAAAACTTTTTGCCCTTCTTGCAGCTTACTTTTTGGAGGCATATCGTCCATTGAGGAAGGGAGACAATTTTCTTGTTAGAGGAGGGATGAGAAGTGTGGAATTCAAGGTCATAGAAACTGACCCTGGGGAGTATTGTGTTGTCGCTCCAGACACTGAAATCTTTTGTGAGGGTGAGCCTGTAAAAAGGGAGGATGAGGAGAGGCTTGATGAAGTTGGCTATGATGATGTGGGTGGTGTGAGAAAACAGATGGCCCAGATTCGTGAACTGGTGGAACTACCATTGAGGCATCCTCAACTTTTCAAATCCATTGGTGTGAAACCACCAAAGGGAATTTTACTTTATGGACCCCCTGGTTCCGGAAAGACTTTGATAGCCAGAGCTGTTGCTAATGAAACAGGTGCATTTTTCTTTTGCATTAATGGGCCTGAAATCATGTCCAAATTGGCTGGAGAGAGTGAAAGTAATCTCAGAAAGGCATTTGAAGAGGCTGAAAAGAATGCTCCTTCTATTATATTTATTGATGAAATTGATTCAATTGCTCCCAAGCGAGAGAAGACACATGGTGAAGTTGAAAGGAGGATTGTCTCACAACTCTTAACTCTGATGGATGGACTGAAATCTCGCGCTCATGTTATAGTGATGGGAGCTACCAACCGTCCAAACAGCATTGATCCAGCACTGAGAAGGTTTGGTAGGTTTGATAGAGAAATAGACATTGGTGTTCCAGACGAAGTTGGGCGTCTTGAAGTTCTTCGCATTCATACCAAGAATATGAAGCTTGCGGAAGAAGTAAGGTCCACTTGCCAAACTTGGTTTCTTTGGGAGCAACTTTATACGGTAACATAATGATGATTACTCTATTTTGCAGGTCGATTTGGAAAGAATTGGGAAAGATACACATGGTTATGTTGGGGCAGATCTTGCTGCTCTTTGCACTGAAGCTGCACTTCAGTGCATTAGGGAGAAGATGGATGTCATTGATCTGGAAGATGACACTATTGATGCTGAGGTGTTGAACTCAATGGCTGTAACAAATGAGCACTTCCAAACTGCTCTCGGTACAAGCAATCCGTCTGCATTGCGTGAAACAGTAAGTAACCCATCACAACCAAGTGTGAGAGTGTCAGGATACCTTTTTAGAGTGGCAATTTCGATTGCAAATTATGGTCTCTTGTCTTATCTATGTGGTTCCTGACGTAAGATGTGCATTACTATTTTTGGGGCACAAACTCATTGTCTCTGAAACTCTTTTGCAGGTGGTTGAAGTGCCTAATGTCTCATGGCAAGACATTGGAGGCCTTGAAAATGTCAAGCGAGAGCTTCAAGAGGTAATGTCATTCAATATAATGGTCTTGATGTATACTTATGTCCCACATAAGTTACTTGTTTTAAGAGATGTTGATTATTGCTCTTGTTTTATTTTATGTAGACTGTTCAATATCCAGTGGAACACCCAGAGAAGTTTGAGAAGTTTGGTATGTCACCTTCAAAAGGTGTACTTTTCTATGGCCCCCCAGGATGTGGGAAAACCCTACTTGCCAAGGCAATTGCAAATGAATGTCAAGCCAATTTTATCAGTGTCAAAGGACCTGAACTGCTCACCATGTGGTTTGGAGAGAGTGAGGCGAATGTTCGTGAAATTTTCGATAAAGCGAGACAATCTGCACCTTGCGTCCTCTTCTTTGATGAACTTGACTCTATTGCTACTCAGGTAAGATAAGTAGTTTAAATTCAGTTGTATGAACACATGTTAACATTTTAATTTGTTTACTGGATTCAAGATCATTCACATCCTGATCTAGCAATCAGATAGATTTAAAAGTATAATATAGTACGGAAACATGATAACACGAATTAAGTTTACCTCATACAACTACTTACAAGAAATGGTGCTCTATACAATTGCAGAGGGGAAGCAGCAGTGGAGATGCTGGAGGAGCAGCTGATCGTGTTTTGAACCAACTTCTGACTGAAATGGATGGCATGAATGCAAAGAAGACTGTTTTTATAATTGGGGCCACAAACAGGCCTGATATAATTGACCCTGCACTTCTTCGACCTGGCCGTCTTGACCAGTTAATTTATATTCCTCTGCCAGATGAAGATTCACGCCATCAGATTTTCAAGGCATGTCTCAGAAAATCCCCCTTATCAAAGGATATTGATCTGAGAGCTCTCGCCAAACATACTCAGGGATTTAGTGGGGCTGATATCACTGAGATTTGTCAACGAGCCTGCAAATATGCCATAAGGGAGAACATCGAGAAAGTACACACTTCATCCTCTTTTACTGCTTTGATTTTTTCTTTTTATACTTTTGAACCTCAGAAGCTTCTTAAAATGAACTTGTTCTACAACCCCTGTCTTGCATGCTTTTGGTTACATAGTGATTGATTGTCAAGGTCTGGTTACTTTTTTGTTGTCATGCTAAGAGGGATATGCTGTTCTCTGTATGACTGTTAATTTTCCCATGAATTCATTAATTTTTCATGATGGCGCCCTGGGCCATTGTTGTCTTCAAAATTTAACGACCTACAAAACAGTAAACTTCAATTTAGGTGTGCGCGGCATGGTCTCTAAACTCCATGTTTGCAATTGTTGCCAATCTCTGTTTTCTCAATTTCGAGTTATTGGTTTTCTTCATCCTAAATCTGTCATTTTTTCTAATTGCAGGATATAGAAAGGGAGAAGAGAAGACAGGAGAATCCTGATTCGATGGATGAGGATGTTGATGAAGTACCAGAGATCAAGCCTGCTCATTTTGAGGAGTCTATGAAGTATGCACGCCGAAGTGTCAGTGATGCTGATATACGCAAATACCAGGCATTTGCTCAGACATTACAGCAGTCTAGAGGTTTTGGAACAGAATTTCGGTTTGCAGAGGCTAGTAGTGGCGGGACTGCTGCAGCTGACCCATTTGCAACTTCTAATGCTGCAGCCGATGACGATGACCTATATAGCTGAAGTTCTAGTTTTTCCTTGTTATTTTACTGCAAATCTCCTACTTCCCGGGTTAAACTCGAATATCGGAACCTAGTACTTGATTCTGGATCTCGGGTTTTGACTTTTTAGAACGTTAAGATAATTTAAAGCTACAGTTTACACTTACTTATGTCCTGGCGAATATTTTTTTGAATTTGATGCGCAGGTTTAAATAGCCTAGTTGTAACTTGTATGGTTTCTTGTTCTTCCTTGTGTGTACATTTAGTGGGTTAAAAAATCGAGGCATTTCTTGTTAACAAGCATGAATTGCAGCCTTTTCTGAGAATGACCAAAGAGAAGGTAAATAGAAATTTCCAAAGTAACAAATGAGTTCAATATATGTTTTTTTTCAGAGTTAGATTTGCTATCAACCCTTTTATATAAGGGCTTAAGGGAAAAAAAAAGCATAGCGCTGCCCTTGAGTGATAATAATTGAATTTTAAATTTAGTATTTCTACATATTTAATGGATTTATTAACACCAACATATTGTTTTGAGCAAATTTTATCGAGTTTGGCCGAACCTGTATGCAGGCTACTAATTTTGTCCCTGAACACTTTAACTTTAAAAATGCACATCTAGTCTAGGAATTTTTAGGGGTACTACATTCGATCTTGATATGCATTCTCAAAGTTGAAATATTTACATGATCAACTTAAATCAAGTTAAAGTAGGTAGATGTGCATTTTCAAACTTAAGGTGTTTAGTTGTCAGTTGATGTCAAGATAAAAGTGGAGTCTATCAATATATTATACCAAATTTTTTAAAGTAGTTCAACTATATGTCGATTTTAGATTAGTTAAAATAAATTATATGAATCTTTTGATGTCGGAAAAACTTGTCAACACAAGTCACTCTCCATACATAATGTCCAACTAACTTGTTTACATTAATTTCCTTTTATTTGTCACCAAACTACTATATTATTATTTTTCTTTATTACCATCCAACTGAATTAGATATGCGATTTATAGCTCCAACTTTCCCTTTTGACATTTGATTTTTTTCTTTCTATTATTTATGAGTATATAGTATAATAATGAACGACAATTTAATAGAAATTGAATAGTCTCTGTCTCCACTGGTAAATCAGTAACTCTATGGTGGTCCCATTCCATTTATCTCGTGATTATTTCATAGTAAAAAACAGGATAGAGAATGTTTTTTTAATTAGTTTTTTCCACTCGGTGTGCAGTATTCTCTCCAACGAGTTATTACTAAATTTGAATTTGCGCCAGAAAATTCATATTGGATTTGAAACGCTCCCTAACAAAGATGATTTTACATCAGGCTGACTTGACCGGTACTGACTATGTATTCATTGATTTAAAATTCTAAATCTGATCACTCTTACCATACCATTAGGAAATATTATTCTGGTTTCTAAAATTATTTTAAGTAGTTAACTTATTATCTAGGTTATTGGAATTTAAAAACACACGCAACAAAAAAAATTAAAATTTGAATCGAATATGTTTCATAAGAATACTTTATCACATGTTTAGGTACTCAATAGAAACAAGTTGTGGTTCTGGTAAATAAGTTTGAAGTGTTATCAATACGCAATGAATTTGTAAAACAAATATAAAAGGTTTGAACCAAAATTACTGAATTCTGATGAACTCGTACAATAAAAGGGACATCCCCCATGCATATACATCCACTCTTCTCTGAAGACAAGAGAAGGGCAAAGGATTTTTTTTTTTTTTTTTTAAAAAGAAGCAAAAAAGTGGATTTATAATGAAATCTTCTTCATCTTTATTATATGCTCGGGCATTACAAAATATCTTGTAATAAAAACAAACTAACAAAAATCATAGTACTATATATTCTCTCGATCCATTGATCAAACAAACAACAACAAAAAAATAAAGATCTAGATATTCAACCTTGCATGTACACGCAAAATACTCGAAATAATATCATCAAACGAACGTTCTCCTATACTTCCAGACATGTTGAGCACCACATATTCTCGTACCATTTGAAAAGATCGAGTTTATAATAGATGAGATAGATATCGTCTCATATATTATTTTGGAGTACTAAGGTAATTTCTTGATATTTTTGCCTTGTGAACATCCAATTGAACCCAAAATATGATAATTAACATACCTACTAGGTGCAGAAGCATGCCTAAATCCCTTAGGCAAACAATCCCTCACTTCTTTTCCATGAAAAATAGGACCTTTATTATGGTTCCTTTGAGGTTTCATCAACACATTTGACGTTCCGTCAACCATCGATGTACTACTCGATGGCTCGATTCTAGCACTGGTACTGGATAACTCGCGAATACTCGTTACATTATTCAAACAAGATAGGAAAATAAGGTAAAAAAAGACAAGTTTTTTAAGGAATAAAAGAGAAGTTGTAGTAGTAGTAGTAGTCATTTTGAGAGGAATATAAGTGGGAAAAGGAAAAAAGGAGTTTATATTATATTGTTTTGGAGAGAGAGAAAAAAGGAAAATAGAAGTATAAATAGGCTCGTGAATTGTTAACAAAGGTGGCAAATTTAAGTGTTCACACAGCTCATTGTTAAGAAGGAAAGTACTCCCTTCGTCCGTCGCAATTTATGTGATGATACTTGATTGATAACAAATAATAATAACAATAATATATTTAGTGTAATTTCACAAATAGAGTTTGAAGAAGGTAAAATGTATACCGAACAACCTTATTCCTACCTTTTGGGAATTGGGTAGAAATATTATATCTTATAGATCCTCAACTCAAAATTGATTAGCTAGGAATGAATTTAAGAAAAATAGAAAAAAGTTTTTAAAACTGTGATTTTCTTATAAAAATTATTACATATTTATAAATCATCTCATTATGAGTATTTTAAAATCAAATTATTTATTAATTTTTGAGATGGACTTAAAAAAAAATATATCATATAAATTGAGACGGATCGAAAAGTATAGTACTCTTTTGAGTTGATGAGGTGGTTGTTCTTTTTGAGTGTACCATATAATATTATCAGAAATGAAGTGAAATAGTCCGTGAGTTTCTGTCATTGCTTTTAATTAAGTCAGCACCTTATTCTCTTTATCATTCAAAATCCCACCTTTGTTTTTTGTTTTTTTTTTTACTTCTTTACTAGTGTAGTATTAATATTGTATTTTTGAATGTGGTGTGGTGGAATATGAATTTTTATTTTTAATGATATGTTTTGGGTTCAAGTTTTGTAAATAAATAAAATTATTTTATAAGAAGTACTCTTTTAATGGATTTTACATGGTGCGATTCTGAATCAATTGAGGCAGAAGGTAATTTATAAGAATGGTTAAGAAGGTGAGTGATCTTAAACTTTTAACATTGCTTGCCAGATAGATAAAATTTCAAATTTAATAACTTTTGACTTTAAAGATTTGTCAATGGACAAAAGGAGGGGTGGGGGTCGAAAGTTTGGGATCACCCTTATATTAAGAATTATTTGAGGTAAATTCTAGCTAAAATGGATAATTGAATATCGAATGAGGAAAAAAAAGTATTTTATGGTTAATTTGGTTGTCTATCATATAAATGTTTGATAGGTGGGATTAGTTGTATTTCATGTATAATTGAGGTATTTTATATTTTATTGTCAATTTTTTTTTCGAGCTCATATGGCTTAACTAATTGAAGTAATTAAGATAAAGACAGATTCAAAATTCAAACTCAATATAATTTTAAATTTTTAAGAAATTTTTAACATTAAATTCGTTATACATTTTAAATCTGTAAAAGTTAATATTTAATTTCTATATTTTTCAATTTATAATCACACTTTTGCCTGTGACTTATATATATACCTAGTCAACAAGGCAAGAGATTATATTTGACCCCTACCAACTTTCCTAGATTATATCATATATAGTGATCTGTCATATATTTAATTTTTTTTCTTTCTTTAGACATGTGTTTTTCTTCATTATACAACTACAATCTACCCCTCTTAACTTGGCATTGCCACAATATAGTAGACAAATTCAAGATTTAAATTTGATAAACTTTTAAGTTTTTGATATTGAATGTATTATATATATATTTTTTTAAAGGCATGGTACATATTTATTATTTGTTGTGATATTAATAAATTTTTATCTATAAATTTATATTTTATATCAAAAATATTGTGTTTAAATGAATCTGATATCATTACATTTGGATCTTTACTTGTCAACTGCCTTCTTTCTTGGGAGTTTTAATTGATTAAGAATTTAAGACAAATAAAGATCTTATAATATAAGCTCTAATAAAATGTACACTTTTAAGCTCGATGTGACATATACAAACCTAAGAAACATATTCGTGAGGCTTGTTAGGTCGAAATAGGCAATATGTGTCATGATCTTGGATCGTAACAAATAAAACTTTTCACTTTTTTTCTCCTGTTACGTCAAATTACATCCAAATTCAATGAAAAAATAACTTTACAAAACAAGTTATATCAATTTACTTCTTGATATTTTCAATATATTGAATTGGTCTTAATTTGGTTGACGTCAGCATTGTTATCCATCATATGTCTGGTGGTTAGGATTCAATGACTGTACCAACAGAAGCATTTAATTTATATTATTACTAATAGTAATTTCCATAAAAGATTAATGCAAGGAAAAGTGGTTGATTAGATTAGAAATAGTTGCGGAATCAAGATTTTTACTAAAAAAGTAATCACACAAAAATTTCAAAGGAATTCAATATCTACTGTATACATAAAAAGTAATTTTAATTATATATAAATAATGAGTAATTTTTTTCACCGAAGTAGATTCAGATGAACCTCTGGACTTTATCGGGCTCCACCCATGATTGGAGATGTGGTAGTTTTTGAGTACTGTTAGGAAGTCATTAAGTTTATTAAATGATTTAGCTCCCAATTATTTAATAGGATTTGTCTATATCAATTGATTATCAATTAAAGTTTAATGTCCAATCAATGGGTCCGAATTTTATAGTGAAACTACTATGCATGGAAAAGTAGTTGTAAAATTGTAATCCGAAAAATAAATAAATAAAAGAATTTATCTACGTATAATGTATCGATTATATGAATTTTTTCGTATTTATTCATGTGCTTTAGGCCCTATTTCTTTCTAATACTATAAAATTATTTTTTGAGGAATATTAGGTATTTCTTAAAAAGTTCTCAATAAGTTTATTAAAACTTTAATAAACTATAAGTTTGAATTCATGATTATAAAAACTACAATGAATTCAATATTTATTAAAACTTTTTAAAATTAAGTTTATAGAATTTAAATTTTAAATTTGTCTGAAGTAAGTCCTATATATAGAGGTAAACATGTTCTTTTGTTGCTTGTGAGTTATGAATTAGTATGTAATTAAGATTTTAAAAATAAGGAACCAAAATTAATAAAAGGCAGTGGACATTAAGGGGAGGAGTTATAAGGTTAATTACTATTATATGGTGGGGGTCTGATAATAAGTTTGACCCTGTTTAAAAGTGAAATAATGAGTATTTTAATGGTCAATGAATGTCAAAAGACAAAGTTGTTAATCTCTCCCTTTCATATTATTTGTCATTTTTTCTTTACACATCAAAAAATTATGAATAAAAAGGATATTTTTACGTATTTATCCTTCAACTCTTTTAATATGAATTAATTATGCCCAATTTAATCAGTTAGACTTTATTTATATGCTTTATCCATCGATATAAAAATTAATAATGTAGTTAATTTTTGGGACTTTATATATATATAAAAAAAAAATTCTGTCTAAATTTGTAAATCGACAAGTAATTAGAGACAACTACTTGTAGTAATATGGATAAGTAATATGGAACTATGAGAGTATCTTTTAGTAGACTTATAAATATATGTTTCATCCATCTTATTTTAATTGTCGCTTTAGTTTTTTTTTACTCTTATTAAAACAATAATAAATACACAAAATATAGTTTACTAAGTTATCTTTATTTCTTAGATACTTTTTGAGAATTGAGTAATATTAATAACAACTACTTTTTAAATATTCACGATATAATCAAATTTAATCTTTAATTTCTAAAAACAATTATTTTGGGATAATCTTTTTGAGCTAAATCAATAATTTAAATGGGACAAAAGAGTATCAACTAGAGTGAGTTGGAGTTTTTTTTTTGGGGGGTGGAGGGGTTTAGTTGGTTGGTGGTTGTTGTTGTCATGAACTAGGAAACATGGAAAAAAGTAAGCAGCATATCTTTAAAGATGCATTGAAAATAACTCAAAAATTGTTTTAAGGGTATTTTCTAACAATTAAAGAGAGCCAGAACTTTCGTTAAAGGAAATCAACATATTTGAAGTAAGCACATAAAAAATTAAAGAAACCCAATACACATCTTCTTCGTCCTTTATTTATACAATATATATATTTTTAACGAACAAATATCAATAGAGTACAAAAGCTAACCTTAGGCTATATTAGATGAGTCTTGGATGTGAGTAGGATGTCAAATGGAAGAATTGAATAATATTTGTACCGATTGAAATAGGTCGAATCAATAAAAAAATTGTTTATAATCGAAAAAATAATTATTTGGATCAAAATGAACAAGTTAATTTGAGCCAAATAATTAGTCAATAATTTAATTAACACAAGTAAGAGTTTACTTATCATTTATTTGTTTATTATATTACAATCCATTTAATCACCAAATCCAACTAATATTTTTTTGGAAAAATTACAGAAATCTCACCTTTTAGTTTACTTATTATCATTATACCCTATAAGTTTTACAAATCTCCAAAATCCCTCATTTTTGCGCATTAGATTAATGTATCATCGCTTATATTATTGTATCTCGTGTATCAGATTAATATATCAGAACTATATAAGAGCTGATACATGCGCGAGATACAATAATATAAGCGCTGATACATTAATCTGATGCGCGAGATACAATAATATAAACGCTGATACATTAATCTGATGCGCGAGATACAATAATATAAGCGTTGATACATTAATTTGATGTGCGAGATACAATAATATAAGCGCTGATACACTAATCTGATGCGCGAAAATGGGGGATTTCTGTAATTATAAACTTTTAAGGGATAAATTGTAATTTTGCCTTAAAAGTATGTGATTTCTGTAATTTGCCCTTTTTTTTAACCCCTCCTCGTAGGAGCTTCCACATTTTTTCTTCTTTGATGACTCGAACTCACAATCTTAAGGTTGGGAATGAGGGGTGTTTATCATCCGAGAAACTTCCTCTAATGATGATTCCCGACTATGTCAAACAAACCAAACAAAAAAAAAAATCTTACTTTCAACGTTTTGTTACATTCATTTAGGGGTGTTCACGGGTTGGTTTGGATCGGTTATTGGTCAAAACCAAAACCAAACCAACATAATCGGTTTTAAAATTATCAAAATCAAACCAAACCAAATATAATATACATTTATCTGTTTGGTGATTATCGGTTTCGGTTTGGTTTGGTTCGGTTATTCAGTTATTAACCATACACAAAAATAAAAGAAACAATTCATTTAAAATGTGAAAAAAGTGACAACAATCCATTCTAAACGAAAAATAGTTAGAATGACTTAAATTACTGAACTTTTAATCACTAAATTGACTATCAATAAAGCTTTAAAATTCACTATATTGGCCTAGAAGGAAGAAACAATAACATTTTCAGTCCCACAAAGAATTGTCATAGACACTCATATACATGAAATCAATAAGATAAATGTTTCATCTTGGGCATTTTTGCTTTCAATAAGTAAATTATAAAGAAATTTTAATGAAAATATGTATAAGATCTTTAAAATTGTTTATAAAAACAATATATTAAGTATGTATATTAATGAAAGATATGTATATAATTCATCGGTTCGGTTATTTCTTCAGTTTTTTTCGAATAAAACCATAACCAAACCAAATACTATCGGTTTTCAAAAAACCAAACCAAACCAAACCCAAATAAAATCATTTTATTTTATCGGTTTGGTTTGGTTTTTCAGTTTGGATTTTTTTTTATCCAAACCGTGAACATCCCTACATTCATTTATGAGTCGATTTGGGCTACATATGCACTAAGTTGGCTCAAATTTATAGATGAGTTTAACTTGGGCCATGCCCAAAATTACTTTGATGGGCTATCCAGTTATTGAAAGACAAGAATTGCACCCGATGACTAGTTTTTATCCTACTATTTAAACCATGTTCAATTTTTAAAACAAAGTTATTTAAAATATAACCATTATTAATAAACTTATAACCATTCGTACTATACATGTTATATTAATAAAAATAAAAATAAAAAATAAAATAAAAAATGTTGTATTAATAATATGATACTTGTCGGCTCAAAATAACAAATATTGGCGATCTATCAAAATTTATGAATAATTTATGTCAAAGTTATGACATTATTGGATATTATTATCTATATATATCGACTTAGGTGCATTTTATTGACTATAGGTATGGAATACATATAGCTAGAAGAGTGCACAACATAACGGACATATTAATTATAACACACTCATGCTAATAAACATACAAACATTAAAATGGATCCTTGTAGATGAAAACACTATTGATCCAAAATTTTGTAGGAATCGGGTGGGAAGATATTATAAATACACACCCATAAATAATTTTGTTACTTCAAAATATGTCTCTCTCTTTTAATCATGCACATAAACCCCAAGTAGAAGATAGCTGAGATAATATGACTTACTAAGACAAATGGTTATAATTAATAAAATAACTAACATATTTTATATGATTACGTATAAACAAATGAGATAAAATATTTTTTTTCAAAATATTGAAAGTACCATTGGCTCAATAGATTCGCCGCATGCGATTTACATAATTACAATTTTAATTATGTATCAATTCGTGTTGTTTTAGTTTTATTTTTTTTCAATCAGAATATATATTGACTTATTCTAATAATATAACTTTGGTCGATTAAAGAACAATTTGTGTTTGAGTGATAAATTGGAGAAATAGAAAGTCAATTATTTAGAATAAAACTTACACTCAAACCTACATGACATACGTATACATATAGTAACTATAACAAAAAATACGTCTAGTGGCAATAAAATTTTCTTTTCGTAGTAATATAGAGTTGCTGAAGTCTTTAGCGAAATTTTATACAGTACTAGTTATATATATTCATATTTATTATTGTAAGTATAATTCAGTCTCTGTTTCTTTTGTTATTTTTCATTTCTCAACCCTTATTTTTTAAAATTATAATTTAACTTTTGATTTGACTAATGAGAGAAATGAACATCGAGTTTGATCTTATTCTTATATCTACATGCAAGACAACTTTTATATATCGACACATTTGACATATGTTATTTTTTAAAATAAAAATTTAGATATTAAAAAGTTACACGAAAAATATTATAAATTGTAATTTTTTTTATATCAATATGATGAAAAAATACATTTTATATGTTATTAAAAGAACATTGTGCGCGGCAATTTTTAATTAGGATTATGATTAACTTAGTTTTTAGTCATAATTTTTAATGGTACTTATTAACAAGTCGAAACTTATTTAATTTAAACTAATCATTAAACTTCATATTGATAACTATAGGTATCCTTCATATCATTTAAGTTTTTGAAAGCGAGAGTAGTGTGAATCATGAAATTAAATATTTTATAATTTTTTTGTGTAAATTGATGTTTAATTATTTTATGAATGATCATTCTAAATTGAGAAATAAATATATAAAGGAACAAATGTTTCAATTTACAACTATATAATAAATCAAAATTGATGAAAATGAAGACTTGTGTAATCATTCAAAAAAGGTTCATGAGATACGTAATCTCCTAATTTTTTATGGAATGTTTTTAATGATTTACTTTATTAGAATTAAAACTTACCTTTTAAGTTATTTATAAAATTTCATTATTATTAAGAATAATTATTGACAAGTTTAATGAGATAATATATGACCGCACTTATATTACCTAGTATAATTATAAATAAGTAGAGTTATTAAGGACTAAAATATATTAACCTGACATATTTATTTTGTATATTGTCAAACGTGAATTTTCTTCAATTTAATAAACGAGTGTTTCATTTAATATATTTTTCTCTCGAAAGTACATTTATGGAAAAAGGAAAAATTTCTTCTATATTGACTTGGGGTAAATTTTTTGAAAATCTGGTCAAATGAGCATTTACTATTTTTCCTTTTCATCCTCACTTTCTTAATAGGAAAAACATAATATTAAAAAAAAACAAAGAGTAATACATAGACAATTGTAAAACTTGTTAGTAAATTACATTTAGATACTTAAACTATTATTTTCTTCAATTAAGTACTTGAACACATGATAAGTTGTTTGAGTAAACACCTTCAATTCAAATTTTAATTTTTCTTTTTGTATCCATATCATCAATTACTCGTGATGTAGATATTTTAACCACTTAAAATATGTCGTCTCCTTTCATTATATATCATAAAAATTAGTATTTTAGATATGTTCTAATTGAGAATGATGTGTATAATTAAAAATAATATATATTTTAAATGATTAACTTATATACATAATGAACATTTGAAATAGTGAAGAAAAATATCTTTCAAAATTTAAATTGAAAGTATCCAAAATAAACATTTTATCGTATGTTTAAGGACTCAACTAAAACAAATAATAATTAAAGTACATAAACAACATTTGCTCATAAATTTAAAGGGCTATTAATCCAAATATCAAGAATAAAATTTCCTTCAAACAGTCTTTTGTCCAAATTCAAAGGTCATCATAATCATTTTTTGTTTTGACAACAAATTAAACTTATTCCAATCTTTGAAAACGATTTAATGTGCCAACATCTTTATCCATCGTTGATTTGCTCTTTCATCCAACAATGTACAAGTTTGATCCTTACGATTGTCTTCTCATTGGCTATGTTATAACCCTCGTGGGCTATAAATTAAAATACCATAACCAACCTTTGGAACTCACATACACATAACAATTCACTTCTATCTCGTTTTCATTGATCAAAAAGCAATACTTGTTCTTTTTGCATTAGAGGAAAAATATATAACAAATGACTCGTAAAGAAAAAAAATCTTGGTTCCACTGCTACAAAACAATCTTGTTCCCATAGCAGCAAAGCAGGTCTCGAATTGCCTGTTGGTCGTATATATAGCCCGAATCCTGAAAGCTGGAAAGTATGCCCTGTATGTCGATGCGGGAGCTCCTGTATTCCTTGTTGTTTTTCTTGAGTACCTTATAGTTGGGTAGCCAGATTCACCTAAACAACAAGGTGTTGGGTTTTAAAAGGTGTGAATGAAAAATGAAGAGTTGCGACTTTTATGAAGAGTTGTGACTTTGATGAAAAGTTGCGACTTCTATGAAGAGTTGTGACTTTTATGAAAAGTTGCGACTTTTATGAAAAAGTTGTAACTTTTATGAAAGGTGGTGACCTTTCCGAAAGATTGTGACTTTTCCAAAGGTTTGTGACCTTTTCGGTAAGACACAATAAGAACCTTTTCACACTATCCTTTGTTTTCTATAAATTGAGCAATTTCCTCTCATTTTAAATATAGAATTTTTCTGGACTTCTTCTACTACTAAATTTAGTATTCTAAGTGTACTTTACTGCCGTTGGGTGGCTCGCTGACACCAGTGTTTTGGGTATCAATACACTGGTGATTGAAATCATTCTATCCTGGGAGGACATATTCCAAATCAAACCTCGGATACTAGAGGGGAATAATTTCCTTAAGGGGACACTGTGTATTCAGTGGGCTTGATCTTCTTTCTGTTTTTCCAGATTCTGGTATGTGTTACAGATTTTAGATTTGTGAATTAATTTATGTTCTTCTGTTCTTCACTGGTTCATTAAACTTTGGTAACTTCGTGTTTCTGCAAAGTTTGTTGGAATCAGTAAGATTCTTTAAACACAGATTGACAACAATTCTTCTTTAAGAAAAAATATTTCGTATATTTTTTCTAATCTGTTTCTGATTCTAGTTTCTCTACTAGTTTTAATTTTCTAGTTGTGAAAATGTTCTTAAACTTTATTGTGTCTTACCAAGTTCTTCAAAGTTTTGTTCTAAGTATCTTGGGAATACAAGACGAATAACACAAGGTACTCAAGCAAACAACAAGGAATAATGAAGCTTCAACGTTGACACGTTTTGACATACTTTTCGGGTTACAAGAAGCAGGTGATACTATCAACTTGAAATTGGAGACATGCTTTGCTCCTGTGAAAATGAGACTATTGCAGGAACGGAATCAAGGATTTTTCCTTTTCTGACCATTTGTTAATTTTCCTCTATTACAAAAAGATTTTTTTTGCTTTTTGATCGATGAAACTTAAGAGAAATGAAACAAAAGAATTGAACTAATGTGTGTGAGTGGGTTTGAGGGGAATCTGATCTTGGTATTTATAGCCCACAGGGTTACAATCAAGTTAATGAAAAAAATAAAATCACGAGGCTTGAACTTGTAGACCGTTGGATGAAAGAGAAAATTAACGGTGGATAAAAATATTGATACATATAATCATTTTAAGAATTATGATGAATTTGTTATAAAAAAAAAGATTATGATGAGTTTGTTACCAAAAATAAATTTTTTTATATATGATGAATTTTACATTTGGTCAAAGATTTTTTGTGGAATATTTTATCCTTGTTATTTAGCAAATAGACCTTTAAGTTTATTAATAAATTTTGTTTAGTAATTTGAATTATTATTTATTTTAATTAAATATATAAACATATCATAAAGTGGTTGGATTAGTTACTTTTGGAGTTTTGGTTTAAATTTTGAAAGTAAATTTTGTGCATGACCTCAAATGTCTATTCTATAGATAAGTTAACTTTTTAAATTATGTTGTCTCCTTTAATCATACACATCATCCTCAATCGCCTTGAAGTCTGAGAGGACCTCTAGTATAGTAGTCTATTCATTAACTAGCATCCTTTGCCCCAAGCAAAACCATCCTTGTCAATTTTTCGAACATACTAGTAGTTTTATGTCTTATTAAGATTAATTTGTATAATGAAATGAGATATATTTTGAGTGGTTAACTTGTCTATTTCATGAGCAATTGAGAACACACAGAGAAGTAAATCATAATTTAAAGTGTCTACCATGACTACTTTATCATGTGTTTAGGTAATCAATTTTAACAAATAGTTCAAATGTCTAAAATAATTTATTGCCAAATTTAAGGAGAGTGTCTATGTATTAAGACTTGATTTTTTTTTTATCTAACATTATGTTATTATCCACGGAGAAGGGCCTAAAATGCTCGCCAAATAATTGAATTGGTACAAAACTATCATTCATCCATCTTTCGTCCTTCAAATAACCATGACTTCAACCTTTTGACCCAAAAAATACATACGCCGTTAATTTTTTCGCTCATATTTGTTCTTATTTTTAACAGTTCTCCTAAAGTAAAAATATTAAATATTTATCTATTATGTTGCCTAATTTGATTGGTCCAAATTTAAACCCTTCTCAAATAAATAATAGAAACCACTTATGATTCATATTTTGACCCAATACATTTGAAAATAATATTAAAAAAATTATTAATTTCATGATATTTTCCTACTGACCTATTTTAAATCAACCCCCAATTTATTATAATCTAATGCATAACTAGGGATCCCAGTAAAATGCATACTCGTCCCATTTGATGATCCATCTAAAAAAAATATTATTTTTATTAATATAAAATTATCTGTCAATTATCCAAACGTCTTGTTCATTTGCTCTTTTTATTTCTTTTTCTTAATATCTTATTCTTAATTAGAATATCAAGGATTGAAACTTAAAATGAACTTACATGTTTACATTCTTTTAATTTGTATTATTATCATGGTGGGGTGAGGTTAGGAAAAACAATTATTTTCATTCGTTTATTTTGAATGTTTGGATACACACAAATGAAAAATGCAATATACTTATATAGGTTCTTAATAAAATCATCTTTTATTGAACTGATTATTTCAATATGAATGTGGTCATTATTTTTCGGGCAAATCACATAAATCCCACTAGTTTAGGTCTTAATTATTAAGATTCTCAATAGTTTCAAATATTACTTCCTGTACCATATTTTATGCTTAGGATACATGAGTCTAAATCCATGAGATACATGCAGTATCTGTCGAATTTTAAAATTGAGATACAAAATTTATTTATTTAAATTAATTGGTTGGAACTGATTTCCTTAATTAGAGGAGTAAATGAGGATTTTCAAAATACATAGTTAATTAATTTCATTTTATTATTCTTTGAAATAGTAAATTCATTAATATTATTAATATAAGATAAAAACATGTATATCTTGGTAATGCAATTTGATTAATTTCAAATTATTACTCTTAAAATAATAAATTCATTAATTTGATGTATCTATATCAATATATGATGTATCCAACAAACTAAACACTTAGATACATGAGTGTTCTGCAAGTACATTCATATGTATATCATAGAAGTATCTAGCATTAATTTCATGTATTTGTTATAGGTATCTAGTATTAATTTTATGTATCTATTTATATATATATATATATATATATTAATTTCATGTATCTTTTATATGTATCTAGTACTAATTTGATGTATCAAGTATCAATTGCATATGTTATATCCAAAAACATGTATCTTGAATACATAGTAAGCATATATATTTAATTATGTGTATCTAAATATGGAATATACAAAAAGAAGAAGCATATACATCTAATTATGTGTATTTAAATTTCATACATTATATCCAAAAAATGTATCTTGAATACATAATAAGCATATACATTTAATTATGTGTATCTAAATATGAAATGTAGTTGAATCACGTGAATTTAGAAACAAATCACGACTGTAGAGTATCTGTCGTATCATTAATATCATCGTGTTGTTAAAAATCATGTATCCGAAATTTAATGGTGGATACATATACATGGTCAGACACCCCATTACTAAAAATACAACTCAGATCTTAATTAAGATTACTACTTATTGGATACACATGTTTCAAGGGTTATATCAAAGTAATATTGGTACTACCAAATCCATGTAACGATAACCAAAGAAAGCCTTAGAAGAACACCAGCAAACAAAAACTCTCTACAATACTCCCTTTGATCCTTTTGCGTTGTGGCATAACATAATCAAAACTAAGATTCATTTCTTCCGGAGACAAACAATCAAGACCCACTCTGAATTAAAGTTTTCTCTGTAGCAGTTACTTTGATTTGATCTAGTTATAAATGAACAATACAGAATAATATTTGGGTTCAGGAGAATTTGTCGGTGATGATATCTTGAGAAGAAGAGAGTAGATTAGCTATTGTTGGAATGAAATTGTACGATGAAATTCCTGAATCATAAAGGAGGAGACATAATTGAGTGATAAATATAGGAGTGGAGAATTAAGAGATAGTGGTTGATTTGGAGTGAAAGAGTTAATTAAGCAGATAATTAATCAATCCTAGTTTTAAGGTATGTGGGTATCTAATAATCTAATTGTATCTTCAAATAATACATTAATATATGGTATAAAATATTAAAAGTGGTAATATATGTAATTGTTTGAAAGTAAAGATAATATTAGTATATATAGTAGTGATGTATGTCTAATAAGGTAGTTTATCCTTATTTTTCTCCCTTGTTTTGTCATAAATTGGAAAAGATAAATTAAAATATGGTGGACAAGATCCAAAAAAGAAGTGGAAGTGAGAGGAAGTGAAAAAGAGGGGTGGGATGGGTGGGTGGGGATGGAGGATAGTGGGGGAGGTGAGTGTAGAGAGTAGAGGAGTAACCTTTTTTTATTTTTAAGAATTCAAAATTCAGGCCAATCATATGTGCATGTATATTATGTAATTTTGAAATTACTTTAATGAAAAAGAGCCTAAAATGCCCTTAAACTATGAGATTTGGTGCAATGCACTCCATCCACTTTATGAGTATGGACGTTAACTGTTTTATTAAGTCGAAAAATTGACGTCAGAGGTATTTGGGAGCAAAAAGTTGGATGAAGGGTACTTTTGCATCAATTCAATTAGTTGAGGGGCATTCTAAACTTTTCCTAGGAAATGAAAGGATGGAAAGAAAGAAATTAAGTGCACGTTTGACCATATTTTCACTGTAAATTACTTAAATTTTTTTTAAAATAATTCTAATTTATATTCATGTCAGACACAATTTTAAAATATCACTTTAACTTGAAAATAAATATTATGTACTTTAAAAAAAATTACAATTTTTATATTCGACCGTTCACTAAAGAACAAGAACTAGTGAAGAAAGTTTTCCATTTCTCCCAGATGTACATTCGGGAAAAAACTCAGAAAAAATACAAACATACTTTCGAACTATCATAAATGGTACATAAATATCCTCTATTATACTTTATAGTTACATATGCCTTTACCTTCAATATTTTGGGTTATGTATATCCTTAAGGCTAACAGGCTGATACTGTAATAAGAGTTAGAGAGGTAGATGTAGATCGAAGAAAAATGGATAGAGGAAGGAGAGGTGATTAGAAATGACATGAAATAACCTTAGCCTATTAAATACATGACCCTAGATAGGAAGCTATGTAGGTTAAGGACCAGGTAGAGGATTAACAAATAACCAAGTGTTATCGTACTTTATACGGGAGAGACCCCGTCTCCTCTTCCACTCATTAAACCATTATTTAGTAATCACATAGTTGGTTATTTTTCAATGTATTACTGTCTTTTGCTTTATTTGCTTTATATTTTCCTATTTTGCTATCATATTTTTCTTGGTAACTCTCCCCCAAAGACTTTTGCTTTGAGCCAGTGTCATTCTATCGGAAATAACTTTCTCTATCTCACAAAGATATGAATATATAAGGTCTGCATATATCCTATGGCCTTAATTTCTAGACCACACTTCATTTCAAATCTAGTTCCTCGACCAACACGAACCCTAATTACACGTTCAGATATGCTACATTTTTTAGTTATGTGATTGTCCGACATTGAAATTAAACTATACAAATAGATACAAAGTCTTACAACTACATATGAAGCCAAGTTCCCTTGAAGAACTTCCTGTACTGATGATCCATGTAGGTAGAGGCGTTACATCACTATAACAAAAAGACTTTTTAGCAGTAATAAATATACACATTAACAAAAAGTGATAAATTTTTTACCGCCATTAGTTAATTGCCATTGGATTCAGTGTTACTACAGGCTTTAAGGACATTTACAAAGAGTGTTAAATGCCACTAAAATATATTTCTAGCGGCAATTAAGCTATTGCCGTTAATTAATTATCGATAAAGATCATTTTTGATGTAGTACGTAACAATTAATACAAGCTTATATAGTGCGATCAAAAGTAAAATAATATTAGACCTCAAACTATCGTTACCTTATGTTCGAAAATTGATTGGCAATTTGAAATCCCTTTATTATACTCATCGTTCTCAAATCTCAATCCTTACTCCTTTGAGATAATAATTTGTCTTCCTAGTCTCAAATTTTATTTCTAGAATAGTAACTTGTTACCAGAGGCGGAATCATGATGTACACAACTTCGTTTTGGTTCAATTTTTTAATTATATCATGAGCTTTGATTTTTTATTTTTAAGAAAGTTGTTTTAATTGGGTAAAGTTTAAGTAATTATGTAGAATTTTTAATGTCGTGAAGCATCCTAGATTTTTTTTCACTGATGGGTCGATCAGAATAGTCTAAGTCAAAGTCATGATCGATAAACTCCGGTTTTAATTATTTTTGTTTCTGAACTTGATTTCATATTAA
The DNA here is from genome assembly GCF_900185275.1 of Solanum verrucosum. Lineage (NCBI taxonomy): Eukaryota > Viridiplantae > Streptophyta > Magnoliopsida > Solanales > Solanaceae > Solanum > Solanum verrucosum. Next base: position 859,766 of record NW_026019984.1, on the reverse strand, counting down.
TTGTTAAATTGTGAATAAATTCCGCTATAAAATAATTGGGGGTGCAAATTCTTTTTTAAAAGCAATTATAGACGTCGATCATAAAACGATAAATATTCTTTTCTTCTTAATTAGTGATCTCAAAGTTCAAGCCTACCCGTATTTGTACGGTCGGGCTCCAATTTTTCTGAAGCAAATCAAAATATAGTCAAACCCCAATACTAAACATCAAATTAAAAAAATACATAAATAAATAAATAAATAATAATAATAATAATAATAATAATAATAATAATAATAATAATAATAGACGTGTTTCCAAAACTCTAAACCATCCCCACTTGCTGATGGATGTATTTTAAATGAGTCCGGAGCCTAAAAGTAAAAAAAAATTGACAAAAATTTCAAAATGGCACATCAAATTTTTTTCTAACCAAAATGGCAAAATCACTATTGATGTAGCCATTTTGTTTGACACCGTTAAAAGATCAAAATCGCTGCCCTATCAGCGATTTTGTCCAACTTTGTTTTTTTCTTTTCAGAAAATCGCCGCACGTGCAGCGTTTTTGCGATTTAAAAAAAAAAAATTAAAATCGCTGCTATAGCAGCGTTTTTATAAAAACAAATTTATTTTATTTTTTTGAAAATGGCTGCCTTGGCAGCGATTTTCGTTAATGTTTTTTTTTTAAAAAGAATTTAAATCGCTGCTGTTGCAGCGTTATTATAAATTTTGTGGAATTTTTTTTTTTTTAGAAATTGCTGCCTTGACAGTGATTTTGGTAGAACTATTTTTTTTATAAAAAAAAAATCGCTGCCTTGGCAGCAATTTTGGTGGATCTATTTTTTCTTTTGATTTATTTTTTTTTGAAATTTCTGGCAGCTAGTCAACATCTAATTATTAAAAAAAAAATTATTTTTAAAATCTAATGGCAACGATTTTGGTGGAATTTTTTTTTTCCAGAAAATCGCTGCCCGTGCAGCGTTTTTGCAGTTTTTTTTAAAAAAAATTAAAATTGCTGCTATGACAGCGTTTTTATAAAAACAAATTTATTTTATTTATTCTAAATATATATATATATATATATACGAAATCGCTCCTTGGCAGCGATTTCCAAAAAATTAAAATAAATTTGTTTTTATAAAAACGCTGTCATAGCAGCAATTTTAATTTTTTTTTTAAAAAAACTCGCAAAAACTTTGCACGGGCAGCGATTGTCTGAAAAAAAATTTAAAAAATTCCACCAAAATCGCTGCCAAGGGCAGCGATTTCTAAAATAATAATATATTTTTTTCCACAAAATTTATTATAACTCTACAATAACAACGATTTTTTTTAAAAAATATTAACAAAAATCGCTGCCAAGGCAGCTATTTCCAAAAAAATAAAATAAATTTGTTTTTTTTTTATAAAAACACTGCCATAGAAGCGATTTTAATTTTGTTTAAAAAATAAATCTCAAAACGCTGCACAGACAGCGATTTTCTGAAAAAAAAGAAAGAATGTTGGACAAAATCGCTACGTCAGTGGCTATTTTGCCCTTTTGGTTAGAAAAAAATTTGATGTGCCTTTTAAAAAATTTTGTCAATTTTTTTTGTCCTTTATGCTCCGAACTCTATTTTAAACTTGGAAATAGCTGTATCCACATCTTAATTGCCAATAACTTTTTAATAAATACTACTCCTTTGTTTGTTTCAATTACTATTTACACCGTCAAAATATATTCTCCTTGATTTTAATTTCTTAAATACTTTCTAAATATTTTAAATTTTTTAATCATATATAGTGACTTAGCTTATAGAACTTCTTATGAATTTTTTACTGATTTTTTCTAAAAAAAATTGAAGATTTTATGTCGAATTCATATAAAATATTAGTTAATTAGTTTGATCTTCATTCTTCGAATCAAGCTAAGCAAATTAAAACAGAGTGAGTACTTACAAATTATTAGAGTACTAAAGTTACTATACAACAACAACAACAAGAAGATAGACCACATAAAATTTCATGAGTTTGGAGTCTGAAAATGATAAAATGTATGTAGATCTTTCCTTTGTCTTAGGAGGGTAGAATGGTTGTTTTCGATAAATCGTTCGCTTAAAGGAGGACTATTTGAAGCAAGGTTATAAGAAAATATGACAATAAATATCAAGATACAAAGAAAATAAAACAGCATTAAGTGTATTAAATATCTATTAAACACGGTTATTAAAGAGGAGAAGGGATAATTAAGGCTAACCTCATGTCTCTCCCGCATAAATTAAAGTGTACGATTATAATCAATTACCTACTAACCTTTTACTTGAATCCACGATCTTCACTAATGCCGCATCACGTATCGATTATAATTATAATTCAAATAATAGAGCTCTTATATCCATTTAAAGGTTATTTCTCAGATATTATTTTCCAAGGTCAAAGGTATGTGTACTTGCAAATTGCCGCACGTTGATTTTGTCCTTGTAGAGTAGGTAGAAAAAGACTTGTGATTAGGACCTTTTTTTTAAATTTTATTTTGTATATACCTTATATTAAACTGAAGAATATGACTCTTAATTTTAATAATCATATTGCATAAATTAAATAGAGGCGGAGTTAGGATTTCAATTTTTATGAGTTTGGAATTCTTAAATAATAACTTCAAGTGGTGATGATCAGGTTCTAAATTTAATATTTGTATATATTTAATAATTTTCCTTACAAATATATTATTTGAGGAAAAGCTACTGAATTCGATTGAATCTGTATCAGGACTTCTAGCTCGACCCTTGTCATCATAAACCAGTTAACAAGGTCAACTCATGATGATCCGTAAACTTTAGCTTGTTTAGATAAAATTAATTGGTAATTAGTTGATCCAATCTGATAAGTCACTCATCATAACTATTAATTAACATTAATTAATTACTTATGTTATAGCGGCAAGTAATGTTTTAAATAAAATTCTAAATGTTGCTGATGAAGGAAAAAGGAAGGGAAGGAAAAAAGAGAAAAAGAAGAAAATATCGTGTAGGCATATTAGGATAGATATGATTAGGAATGAAGTTATATTGGGCAAGGTCGAAGTGACTTTCGTAGCGGACAAGATGAGGGAAGCGAGATTGAGATGATTCAGACATGTGAAGAAGAAGTGCTACGAATGCATGAATAAAGAGGTGTGAGAAGTTGGATGTAGTAAGAGCTAGAGTGATAAGGTAGAGTGTAGACCGAAGAACCGGGGGGGGGGGATGATTTAGACAAGACATGAAACGACTTCAGGCTACGAAGGAATTAGACAGGACATGAAATAACTTTAGTTTACGGAGGACATAATCCTAGATTAGGAGGTATAGAGTTCAAGGATCAACATAGATGATTAGTTAGTATATAGCTGATTGTTGTCGCACTGGGAAAAGCCCCCTCTTCCCCTCATTAAGCCATTATTTAGTTAGTAATCACATAATTGCGAACTATCATTATAATTTTTTATTAGCAGGAACTTGGTACTAAATCACATTATTAACCACAGTTAAATAATAATACGGTCTCTATCCTAATTTATGTAATATTCTTTTCTTTTTCAATTGTCTAAATAAGAATATCACATTTCCATAATTAGAAATCCTCTTTACCCTTTAATAAAATAATTTATACTAACAACTTAAATATCTCAAGTTTGATTTGGACCCTAAATTTCAAAATATATCTTGTTATTTTGTAACTATCTTACGTCAAACGATATAAGGCAGTATTATTGATACGCCCAAGGTTTTCTTTCAATAAACCATGTCAAAAGGAGAAGGCCATAGATATAAAATATATCTATTTATTAATTAGGATTAAACAAAACAAGAATAATTAACAATTAAACACAACTATTTTATATAGTGGACATTCTTTAAGATTTTTATATTAGAACGTTCACTGAAGAACAAGAGCTAGTGAAGAAAGTTTTCCATTTCTCCAAGATGTACTTTCGGGAAAAAATTCAGAAAAAGTAAAAATATACTTTCGAACTATCATAAATGGTACGGAATACCCAATGTTATATTTTATAGTTACATATGCCTTTATCTTCAATTTTTTGGGTTATGTATACCCTTGGCTAACAGGCTGACACTATAATAAGAGTTATTAGAGAGGTAGATGTAGATCGAAGAATAATGGATAGGGCAAGGAGAGGTGATTAAACATGACATGAAATAACTTTAGCTTACCGAATGCATGACCCTAGATAGGAAGCTATGTAGGTTAAGGACCAGATAGAGGATTAATAGATAGCTAAGTGTTGTCGCACTTTATATACAGGAGAGACCCCCCTCTCCTCTTCCACTCATCAAACCATTATTTAGTAATCACATAGTTGGTTATTTTTCAATGTATTACTGTCTTTTTGCTTTATTTGCTTATATTTTCCTATTTTGATATCATATTTTTCTTGGTAACTCTGCCTTGAAGAGTTTTACTTTGAGCCAGTATTGTTTTATCGGAAACAACCTCTCTACTTCCACAAAAATATGAATATATAAGATCTGCATATATCCTATGGCCTTAATTTCTAGATCACACTTCATTTCAAATCTAGTTCCTCGACCAACACGAACCCTAATTACGTTCAGATATGCTACACTTTTTTATTTATGTGAACATTGAAATTAAATACAAATGGATACAAAGTCTTACAACTACGTATAAAGTCAAGTTCCCTTGAAGAACTTCCTCTACTGATGATCCATGTAGGTAGAGGTTACGTCACTACAATAAAAAGACTTTTCAGTGGTAATAAATATACAGATTAACAAAAAGTAATAAAGATTTTGCCGCCATTAGTTAATTGACATTGGATCTAGTGTTACAATAGGTTTTAGGAACATTTACAAAAAGTGTTAAATGCCACTAAAAATATATTTTTAGCAGCAATTAAGCTATTGCCGTTAATTAATTATCGGTAAAGATCATTTTTGATATAGTACGTATTAATTAATACAAGCTTATATAGTGCGATCAAAGGTAAAATAATATTAGACCTCAAACTATCGTTACCTTATGTTCAAAAATTGGTTGGCTATTTGAAATCCCTTTATTATACTCGTCGTTCTCAAATCTCAATCCTTACTCCTTTGAGATAATAATTTGTCTTCCTAGTCTCAAATTTTATTTCGAGCATAGTTACTTGTTACCAGAGGCGGAACCATAATGTACACAACTTCGTTTTGGTTCAATTTTTTAATTATATCATGAGCTTCGATTTTTTAGTTTTAAGAAAACAGTTTTAATTGGGTAAAATTTAAGTAATTATGTAGAATTTAATATCTTGAAGCAGCCTACATATTTTTTTTTCACTGATGGGCCGATCAGAATAGTCTGAGTCAAAGTCATGATCGATAAACTCTTGTTTTAATTATTTTTGTTTCTGAACTTGATTTCATATTAATTGTTAAATCGTGAAGAAATTCTGCTATACAAATAGTTTGGGGCGCAAATTCTTTTTAAAAAGTGATTATTGCGTCGATCATGTTGTGATAAAGTAATAAATATTTTTTTCTTCTTAATTAGTGATCTCAAAGTTCGACCCTACCCCTGTTTGTACAGTCGGCTCCAAATTTTCTGAAGCAAAATAAAAATATAATCAAATCCTAATATAAACACTAAACATCAAATTAAAAAGATACATAAATAAATAAATATTATTATTAATAATAATAGACGTGTTTGCAAAGCTCTAAACCATCCCCACTTTTGCTGATGGATGTATTTTAAACTTGTAAATAGCTGTATCCACATCTTAATTGCCAATCACTTTTTGATAAATACTACTCTTTTCTTTCATTTCAATTTGTTTATTTCGATTACTATTTAGATTGTCAAAATATATTCTCCTTGATTTTAATTTTTTAAATACTTTCTAAATATTTAAAATTCTTAATTATATATAGTGACTTAGCTTATAGAACTTCTTATGTAATTTTTAGGGAAAATTTCATTTTAAAATACTAAAGATTTTATGTCGAATTCATACTAAATATTAGTTAATTAGTTAGACCTTCATTCTTCTAATCAAGCCAAGCAAACTGAAACATAGTAAGTACTTACAAATTATTACTAAAGTTACTATACAACAACAAGAAGAACAACATACATGCATCGCATAATTTCATGAGTATGGAATCTGAAAATGATAAAATGTACATAGATCTTACCTTTGTTTTAGGAGGATAGAATAATTATTTTCTATAAATTTTTGACTTAAAAAAGGAGTATCTGAAGCATAGTTATAAGAAAATATGACAATAAATACCAAAAATACAAAGTAAATAAAGAAACATACATGATTTCTCGATCTTCACTAAAACCGCATCACATATCGATTATAATTATAATTCAAATAATAGAGCTCTTATATCCATTTAAAGGTCATTTCTCAAATATTATTTTCCAAGGTCAAAGGTATGTGTACTTGCAAATTGTACGTTGATTTTGTCCTTGTAGAGTAGGTAGAAAAAGACTTGTGATTAGGACCTTTTTTAAAATTTTATTTTGTATATCTTATATTAAAGTGAAGAATATGACACTTAATTTTAATAATCATATATTGCAAAATTAAATAGAGGTGGAGTCAGGATTTCAACTTTTATGAGTTTGGAATTTTTAATATTTGTATATATTTAATAATTTTCTTGATACAAAAATATATTATTTGAGTAAAAGCTATTGAATTTGATCGAATCTGTATCGGGACTTCTCCGCCCTTATCATCATAAATCAGTTAACAAGGTCAACTCATGATGATCGGTAAACTTTAGCTTGTTTAGATAAAATTAATTGGTAATTAGTTGAACCAATCTGATAAATCACTCATCATAACTATTAATTAACATTAATTAATTACTTATGTTATAGCGGCAAGTGATGTTTTAAAAAAAATTCTAATGTTGCTGATGAAGGAAAAAGGAAGGGAAAAAAGAAACAAAGAAGAAGAAACCATCGTGTAGGCATATTAGGATAGATATGATTAGAAACGAAGCTATATTGGGCAAGGTCGAAGTGACTTTCGTAGCGGACAAGATGAGGGAAGTGAGACTGAGATGATTCAGACATGTGAAGAAGAGGTGCTACGAATGCATGAATAATGAGGTGTGAGAGGTTGGATGTCATAAGAGCTAGAGTGGTAGAGGTAGACCAAAAAAAGGGGAGGGAGGAGGAAATAGACAAGACATGAAATAACTTCAGGTTACGGAAGCCACAATCCTAGATAGAAATGTATGAATGTCAAGGATCAACGTAGATGGTTAGTTGATAGCTAAGTGTTGTCGCACTTTATGTGGGAGAGCCCCCTCTCCTCTTCCCCCTCATTAAACCATTATTTAATTAGTAATCACATAGTTGCAGACTATCATTATTTTTTTAATAGCTTAAACTTTAAGATGAAATGATCACATATTTAAATATGACACCATAGTAGACAAATATCATATTTTTTAAAAACTTGGTAGTTCATATATGAGGTGCATGCAATGAAAAACATAATTAAGTAAATTTAGGTAATAAATCACATTTTTAACTACGGTTAAATAATAGGCTCTCTATCCTAATTTATATGATATTCTTTCCCTTTTTATTATCTAAAAAGGAATGTCACCTTTCCATAATTAAAAAAGAAAAATCATCTTTACCCTTTAATAAAATGATTATACTAACAACTTAAATATCTCAAGTTTGTTTTGGATCCTAAATTTCAAAATGTCTTGTGTTTTCTGAAACTTTGTGTTACGTCAAACGATACAAGGCTAATACGCCCCAGGTTTTCTTTCAATTCAAAAGGAGAAGGCCATAGATATAAAATATATCTATTTATCAATTAGGATTAAACAAAACCATGATAATTAACAATTAAACACAACTATTTTATATAGTGGACATTCTTTAAGATTCCTTATAATTAGGATCCTTTGGGATATACTATAAGGTTATATTAACCATTTGGAATCTCCATTGGTTAACTTAAACCCCTAAATTGTCAACTCTTTTTTACCTATATAAACACCACCTAAATCAATTTCACAAAATTAAAACACATCCTTAATCACCTTTCTTGTTTAATTACCATTTTAATCACTTTTTTTTTTTTGGTCTAAAATGGGTGATATTGAAGGATCACCAGGAAGTTCTATGCATGGTGTTACACCAAATGTACCAACTGATACAAATGCCAATTTCAAAGTTCCTGTTGATTCTGAACATAAGGCTAAAGTTTTTAAATTTTATTCGTTTTCGAAACCTCATGGCCTAACGTTTCAACTCTCATGGATTTCATTTTTCACTTGTTTCGTATCGACTTTTGCTGCTGCCCCTTTAGTACCTATTATTAGGGACAATCTTAATTTAACTAAAATGGATGTTGGTAATGCTGGAGTTGCCTCTGTTTCGGGTAGTATCTTGTCTAGGCTTGCTATGGGCGCGATTTGTGACATGTTAGGTCCTAGATATGGTTGCGCGTTTCTCATAATGTTATCTGCCCCTGCTGTTTTTTGTATGTCTTTTGTGTCATCGGCTGGAGGGTACGTTGCTGTGAGGTTTATGATTGGGTTCTCACTAGCAACGTTTGTGTCATGTCAGTATTGGATGAGTACGATGTTTAATAGTCAAATTATTGGATTTGTTAATGGGACAGCTGCTGGATGGGGGAATATGGGCGGTGGTGCTACTCAACTTATTATGCCTCTGCTCTACGATATAATACGTAGAGCAGGGGCAACCCCGTTTACTGCTTGGAGAATTGCATTTTTTATTCCTGGATCACTTCATGTTATTATGGGAATTTTAGTGTTAACTCTTGGACAAGATTTACCTGATGGTAACCTCGCTTCTTTACAGAAGCAAGGCAATGTTTCTAAAGATAAATTCTCAAAGGTCAGTGACATCGTCATATCAAAATTAAAAAATATGGTTAACATTTACATTGAGCTAACATTTGTTTTCTGCATTTTTTCATAGATATTATGGTATGCTGCAACAAATTACAGGACATGGATCTTTGTTCTGCTCTATGGATACTCGATGGGAGTTGAATTAACTACAGATAACGTGATTGCAGAGTATTTCTTCGATAGGTTTGATTTGTTTCCCTGTACTTAATGTTATACGAACATCAATAGTAAGAATATTGAATCAATTTTTCTGATTTTTTTTGTGTAGATTTGATTTGAAGCTTCATACAGCTGGAATCATCGCTGCAACGTTTGGTATGGCTAACTTATTAGCGCGACCATTTGGAGGATGGTCATCAGATTTTGCAGCAAAACATTTTGGAATGAGAGGCAGATTATGGAATTTATGGATTTTACAAACAATTGGTGGTGTGTTCTGTTTACTTCTTGGAAGGGCTGATACACTTCCTCTGGCTATTACTTGGATGATCATATTTTCAATTGGTGCACAAGCAGCATGTGGTGCAACGTTTGGAATTATTCCCTTTATTTCACGAAGATCATTAGGTATATTATCTGGTATGACAGGAGCTGGAGGGAATTTTGGTTCGGGATTGACACAACTACTGTTTTTTACGAGCACAAAGTACTCGACAGGAACAGGACTAACGTATATGGGGATGATGATCATCGCGTGTACACTTCCAGTATCTTTAGTTCATTTTCCACAATGGGGTAGTATGTTTTTGCCTCCTACTAAAGATCCTATTAAGGGTACTGAAGAATATTATTTTGGTTCTGAGTATACTGAGGCTGAGAAACAAAAGGGGATGCACCATAACAGCATCAAATTCGCAGAAAACAGCCGGACAGAGCGTGGGAAGAAGCGTGTGGGTTCAGCATCTACTCCGCCTAATGTAACACCAAATCGCGTGTGATGGGAAAAATAAAATACTTACTCGCAGTTCATGTTTGTACAACATAAATAACATGTGATATATGTATGCCTTTTAGTTTGAATGAGGTTTCATTACCTAAGTGTGATGTCTTTCTTTTCGGGGAGTGTAAACTTTCATCTTGTCGATGAAGGTTCGATTTCCATTTTGTAATCCCTTCCTCCACACCCCCCCAAATTTGAAAAAAAAAAGTGTGATTCGTTATAATATGTACTTTTGCTTTATTTTGTGAGGCTTAAGATTAATAGTTGATTTTGTGTAAACATCCATCATTATTTGTATAATACCTATTGCAATTTGTTGTGTATGGTATCGTCTATAACAAAGCTTGAATATCTATGTAGAAATGTATTACTTTTTAGGACTGACGAAAAAGAAAGAATGTCACACAGATACGTATAAAAATTAAATTTCGAATCCATTTCAAATTCTTGGTTGTATACATTACATATACATTCATTGATAATTTCGATACTTCTATGGAAAAATTATGCAGAATAACAAACATTTAACCTATACTAGGTACTATAGCAATTGTTTATGAAAATTGTAATTCATGGCTTTAGTTTTCCCAATTCTTGCTATTCGCTTGATTTGTATAATTTGCCTGATTTACAAATTCAGAATTTGTATGATTCGGTTCCTGATTGTACAAATCTAAAATTTTGTATATGCTTAACCTAGTTATTTGTATACGATTTATGAAAAATTCATGATAAATTACCTTGTCTTTATATTGGCAAGCGAAATATAACAAATGCAGTTCTAAAAAATTCCTAAATGTAAAAATATAGAATTTGTATATACTTACCCTATTTGTATATTCGCAAGCAAAATGGAGTATACAAACAGACAGAAATACACAAACTGCAACCTACATAGCAAATAGAACTATAACTATGAATCACAATTATCAAAACTATAGCTATATAGCCTTACTATGTCTATTATGTTTGCTATTTCTAAAATTTCCTCTACTTTTATTTTTCAAGCATGTTCTGGACCAGTAGAGTAAGTTGAAGTGGCTATGGATGTAACAATTTGTTATTTCCACGTTACGAGTGGCTATTTTCTGCAAACTTAAACTTGCACGATGTAGCCCTTTTGTTTTTCATTTTCTGACCATTCTGATCCATAATAATTCTTTTCATTGTATTTTCTATTATTCGACGCTGGAAAAAATATACTCCCCGCAAATGACAATTACCTAAAATTCGAAAAATAAATAAATAAAAATGTTAATTTTTAGTTAGCTAATTGTAAATAGATAATATATAGTAAAAGTATTCTTATATAGTTATAAAGTCTATCCATAAGTTTTGATGAACGTATTTATAGTCTTGAAAAATATATATAAACTTGAACGTAAGGTTTATATCCCCGGTCCTCTTCTAGCTCTTGCATATTTTTTGGATGAACAAGATAGGTATCAAGTTGTTTACATTCGATGTTTAGACTAATCCAATAGAAAAATTATAAAAATTATCTCCATCCGATATTTAGACTAATCTAATAAAAAATATGACACATGTCTTCGTGTACTCTATTATGACTAAAAAATAATCAATTTAATACATACGTTATATTTCCACATTAATCTATAAACTTAACCATGATAATTAGTATAGTTTGATAAAAATATCGAAAAAAAAAACTTTGTTTGGTTTAAGAATATTCAGGTTTCAAGCACTTATATAAGACTTTCCCATTATTTAGTACAACATATTGTTTTATACGTTAATGGCAATGCAAGTTGTTCTGATTAATTAGGATTGAAACTTCATTATGAGTTGGATTATTCATGAAGTAATTAATCTAATTAAATAATTAATAGGTTATCAAAAGAACATGGTTGATAAGTTGACCAAAGAATTCTTTATTTATTGCGTGCCATCAATGGTGCATTTTTTTAAAAATAAGGATCAATTAATCACTTGAAAAATCTGTTTTAATTGTCAAGTTGCAAAAATTTATGAGTTTATTATATGTTAAAAATATTTTGAATAAAATAACGTCATATAATATGAATCGGAGGGAGTACATGGACATCTCATTTGGTGTAACAATCAAATGGTTAATTTCATGAATACTAACTCAAAAAAATTTTACATTAAAATTATTAAATTATTTTTTATAGTGAAAAAATTAGTCAACTTTATCAGAGGACTATGGAAGTCTATAATTTGTATGATACATAAGCAATGACGAATCTAGAGCATAATCTATGTGTTAGAATGAAGTAGCGTGTTCATGTCTTATGGGCAGAGACAAACCTTCGAAATCAAAAGTCAAAGCAATTGTTAACTTGACCCCATGGGGTGACTAGCTAGTTCACCTTTGGATTGTAATGGAGGTAATAAGACTCTAGTCGCCCTTTTTTTTATATCTCATAAATAACACAATTCAAATATACTGAATAACTCTATTAGAAAGGAAAAATACAAGCCTAGGGAGCAAGCGAGGTCATGTTCCATAAGCACCTCCAAGGTCATTTTTGTAATTCACTAATGTGCCTAAATTTAAGTACACATACATTTGATGAAAGGTTTAACAAACTAATTTGTCTATTAACGATAATCTTATTACAAAAATTATAGAGAAATTTGATGGTGAAACACGTAGAGTATTAAGGAAATTTGGCATATTCTAAGGAATAAAGTATCAAAAGATATATAATTAATAAAAAAAAATATAATATTTAGATATTCACTTTAATTGAGGTACGGCCATACACCGTTCCGTACCATTTCAATTTTAGTAACATAATGACAACAAATTATGTGTGGATTACTCTTTGGTTATACGTCTAGTTGGGTGTACAATTTTGACTAATCAAAATCAATGTTTATCCCAATATTTTTTTTTAATTCTATAATGAAATGTTATAATAACGAACATATAATATTTTAAACATAATATGAAAATTGACTTAAAAACTCAATTATAATTATAAAATATTATCATAAAGTAATATATAAATGTATTTTTTAACTTGACTTCAGCTGATGCCGGATAGTTATGTCTAATTTTGATTGTGCATTAGTAAACACTTAAATTTACATAAAATTGAATCTGTAGTCACACATGTCCCTATATAATAATTTACGTGAGATACACTTGAACTGATTTATAATTGTCATGTAGGACACATATTATGCCATATATAAAACGTGTGTGTTTACGTATTTAGTTTTATATAAGCTTAAGTATCTACTTGTATATCGGCTTAAATCAAGTTAAGAATATTATGAATGACTATTATAAAAAGATTTAACTGTACTGCGAATGACCCTCCATCGAAAGCATTTTATTCTTCATGGATTTTACCAAACACTTGCATTTAGTAGCCTAATACGACAACGAATTAAAGAAATATTTTTTGTATTATAATTTATAGCCTTCTGGTTTCTTGCTAGTTTGCATGTGAGTTTCATAATTAGTTACAAGATGCTAAGTCAAAGAAAACTACAACTAGGTTTAAAATATTTTGGAAGAAGAAATTAAATTAATATAAGTACGGATGATAACTCCATAATGCTATCGCAGTTCATATATACGTGTATTATAATTTATATATCCTATGATTAAAAAACAAATGAAATTGAACTCCACTTGCATATTTCTTTTTAGTTGAAAAAGTAGTAGTAGTAGTAGACGTAGTTGCTTCCTTGAACTAGACGTGTAGTTGTCTTAGTTTTAAGGGCGGCGGGTGATTTACAAAAATAACTTTAGAGGTACGCGTATAGTTTTGAACATGACCTTGTTTGCTCCATGGGCTCGTGCTTTTTTTAAAAATAAATAAAGTTATTCAGTATATTTGAATCGTATTATATTTATGAGATAAAAAAAAAGGCGGGACTAGAGCCTTATTACCTCCGTTACAACAAAAACATAAACTAGCTAGTTAGCCTTGAGGTCAAGTTAATAATTGCTTTAACAGTTGCTCCGTTGAGGAGGTGCAAGAGGTTGAGTATGATGAGAGGTATATGTAGATCGAAGAAGTCTTGAGGAGAGCTGATTAGACACTGAGAATATGACCCTAGATAGGAAGATATCGAGATCGAGGATTATGGTGCGTAGAAGCTAGGTTAGTAGGTAGTTGAGTGTTCCCTCATTATAGTATTGTTGTTATTACTCTCCTACTATCTTATTCCTCGATGCTTATAGTATTACCCTATTATTTTCTTTGCTTCAGTTATCGTATTATTTGTCTGTTGCAACTGTTCTCTTCTTCAATATTAATGTTTCTAAGACTTCTTCACTACTGTATTTGTTTTACAAACTTGATTTTTGATACGCGTTACTTCACTTACTTGAGCCAAAGATCTATCTTTCTTCATAAAAGAGGGATTAAACTGCGTACATACGACCTTCCTTAGTGGATATATTATTGTTGTTGTTCATCTTGTGAGTTGTGTATAGAACTCACATGTGCTCTCTTGTATATTGAGTTTTTTTTTATAAAAAAAATAGTTTATAAAAATATCATGCTAGTAAACGCATTGAGATCTGCATTTTAAACAACCAAGCAAACCAACTACAAATTTAATTTTTAAAAACATTGCTTTGTCGTATTAGACCACAAAATGGCGTACCAAATTTAAATAGCAAAAGTCCAATTTCATGATCCCACACAAACATTTTTAGTGACTTATCAATTGGTCAATTTCTAACATCTATCCTCTTATCCACCACTAATTTAAAACTTAAAACGCTTAAATTTTGAAACATTGTTGGGTTCCACATTTAAAAAAAAATTGTATTACTTTATGCTCATCTCGAATATCTATTACCTCTTATCGATAAGATAATCATGTAACTTTATCCACTAAAAGGTTGTTTGGTTGCTGAAGTTATGCATATCGATATTATAGTAATACAAATACTAGTTATACAGATTTAATTATTCATATATTAGTTATTTCATCTTCTGTCTTATAGAAAATAATATGACATAAATTGACTCATAACTTATACTCCATCCGTCCCATTTTATGTGAGGTAGTTTGATTCGGCACGGATTTTTAAGAAAGAAAGGAAGACTTTTAAAACTTGTGGTTCAAAATGAATGATAAAAAATTGTGTGGCTGTAAATCATTTCATTAAGGATAAAATAGATATTTTATAATTAAATTGTTACTTAATATAGAAATGTGTCATTCTTTTTGGGACTGACTAAAAAGAAAAGTAAGTCACATAAATTGGGACAGAGAGAGTATATGCTTTAGTTATGTGATATTGTAAACTAGATAAACAAATATTGTATACTTGATAGTAGAATTTGTATTCATAATAACTAAAATGTTATTAAACATGATACTTATTAGTTATAAAAAACATGACTAATTTTTTACTTCTTAATACTAGTAACCAAACTACCCCTAAAGTTTGATAGAAGGACAGAAGTTACATAAATTTTGTCTATTTTTGCTTCATTTTGGGGCAAAGATATAAGGTATCAAAGAAATAAAAAAGGCACCAAAGCACATGGTTGATAAGTTGACTATAATTTAAAGGAGAACTTTAGATGTTATTAAAATGAATAAAAAAAGATAGAGATGACACAGAAATCTTAGCCACCCCACTTCACGTTCGACAACAAAATAGGAGCTTTTAAGTTTTTAGTTATTAACTCAACGATAGAGTCTCACCTTGACATAGTCATTAGAACAAATCTGATTATTTTTATGTAATCAATGAGCTTTTTAGTAGGATTTGTTCCTTGTTGTCGTTCAATGAGACGGGGATAAGAGACTCACGGAATTAATCTGAGGGGCCGAACTTCACAGAATTGATGTGAGTGTATTCGAGATTGCTATTTTAATTTGACCTTATAACATTTAAAATTACCATCGAAATCTGACTAACATCTCTGGATCGGATTTGCTTCATAGAAAATTTACTATTGTGTGTTTCCTACACTCCACCAAAAGATGAGCATGTTATTTTTGAGAATATTCAAACTTGAAACATCTGATTATTATGAATGAATCTTTACCATTCTATCAAACATAACACTCGGTAGATTTATAAGTTGAATAGATAAGTTATGCCTTCCTTGATCGGTAGGTGAACATCAGTGAAACTTGCATTGAATTCCTAAATATTATAAGTAGACTGCACTTATATTAATTAGCAGTACTTTCTTTTATTTCTTTTATTTTACAAAAAAAGAAAACATACCATGTGATGCCAATGTGTAATACGTGTGATGTTTACAATGTCAACTCCCTAAAAAAATATTAAAAAATTCCCTAAAACTCCTATAAATACCATACACTTAGCATTTCCAAATAATCACAACACACTATCAAACATCAACCTTTAAGCCTTCACTTTTTGTTTTTTTGAACCAAAATGGCTAGTTTTGCAAACCCTCTAGGCAGAGAACAAACATTTGCATTTTCTGTCACTTCTCAAAATGTTTGCAATAATAGCCAATCCAATAAATTTGATTTGCCAGTTGACTCAGAACACAAAGCAAAATCAATCAAAATCTTTTCATTTGCACAACCCCACATGAGATCTTTCCACTTAGCTTGGATTTCATTTTTCACTTGTTTTATTTCAACTTTTGCTGCTGCTCCTTTAGTTCCAATTATTAGGGACAATCTTAATTTAACGCGTGCAGATATTGGTAATGCAGGGGTTGCGTCAGTTTCCGGTAGTATTTTTTCTAGACTAGTCATGGGTGCACTATGTGACTTAATTGGACCAAGATATGGTTGTGCATTTCTCAATCTTTTAACTGCCCCTATTGTTTTCTCTGTTGCATTTATCTCAAATGCTGAGGGATACATAGCTATGAGATTCTTAGTTGGATTTTCTTTAGCCACATTCGTGTCATGTCAATACTGGACAAGTGTTATGTTCAATAGTCAAATTATTGGACTCGTTAACGGTGTGGCAGGGGGGTGGGTGACATGGGAGGTGGTGTTACACAACTCCTCATGCCTTTTCTTTTTCATATAATTAAATTAACCGGGGCTACTCCGTTCACTGCTTGGCGTATCGCATTTTTTATTCCCGGATGGTTACATATTATTATTGGACTTATGGTCTTAATACTTGGTCAAGATTTACCTGATGGAAACCTTAGTGCTCTTCAAAAAAAGGGCGATGTTACTAAAGATCAATTCTCAAAGGTTAGATTCCGCCCCTGTATACACGTACAAATAAATATAGTCCTTATTTATTACTAACTCGATCGTTAGGAACATAAATGGACTGAATTTCATTTTTTTTATGTCTAGGTTCTTCGAAATGCAGTGACAAATTATAGGACATGGGTATTTTTCCTCCTCTATGGGTTTTCAATGGGAGTTGAGCTTTGCATCAACAATGTCATAGCAGAGTATTTTTACGACAAGTAAGCTTTTTTAATCTAACGTGTTATTTCAATTTATTGCACGTAAAATTTAACTTATATACACTATTAGTATACAATGTATACATATATACACTATTAATATACAATGTATTCATATATATACACTATTAGTATACAATTTATTGCTCTGTCATTATCTTATAAGTGATTTGATAGGTTCAATTTGAAGCTACACACCGCGGGAATGATAGCTGCAACATTTGGGATGGCGAATTTTGTGGCTCGTCCTTTCGGGGGCTATGCATCGGATTTAGCAGCACGAAAATTCGGGATGAGAGGAAGGTTATGGGTCTTATGGATAGTCCAAACAACGGGTGGAGCCTTTTGTATTTGGTTGGGCCGGGCTGAATCACTACCCATCGCCATAGTTTCAATGATCCTCTTTTCAATCGGGGCCCAAGCCGCGTGTGGTGCAACATATGGGATTATTCCATTCGTATCGCGAAGATCATTGGGCCTAATTTCTGGGCTCACGGGTGCTGGAGGCAATTTTGGAGGCGGATTAACGCAATTATTATTTTTTTCAACTACGCGATTTTCTACTGGTATGGGGCTAACGTGGATGGGTTTAATGGCGATAGCGTGTACCTTACCCGTGGCATTTATACATTTTCCGCAATGGGGGAGTATGTTTTTTCCAGCATCGAACGATGGAAAATATAATGAAGAAAATTATTATGAATCAGAATGGACAGAAAATGAAAAACAAAAAGGGCTACATCTTGCAAGTGTTAAGTTTGCAGAAAATAGCCGTTCTGAACGTGGGAAAAAACAAATTGTTACATCTATAGCCACTTCAACTCACTCTAGTAGTCCAGAACATGTTTGAATTATTAGACAATAGTGGCTAAATAATAAAATTAATGAATGTATTTTATAATGTTTAATTAGTGGAGTGTGATTGGTTGTTTTAATTCATAAATTCAACCATGAATCCATATACATTATTGTTTGTTTTTGTGTTTTTTTTTTCATGTAATGATGTAATTTTTTTTGTGTGTGTTGTAAATATAATTGATGAGCAATAACATTTCCCTTTTAGTATATGACTCATTTGGTTGACAGACTCTGATTGACCTGTACTAAAAAAATGTTTTGCAAGTTCATATCCACAGTAGGTTGGCCTTTGCTGAGTTTTCCAACAAGGTTTTGAGAAGTATTTTTCAAAAAAAATAAATATTTTTGAGAGAAGCGTGCGGTTTGTGTTTCTTTAATCAATTTACAAATTTATATTTATGCAAAATATATAGAACGTAGAATAAAAATATATGTATTTTCTAAACATAGATAAGAGTAAATAAAGACAAAAAGAGCCTTTAAATTAAGCAACCCCTCAAAATAATATTTAAACAAATTATTATTCACTACATAGCGATCGATCCCCTCTTTATTATTCAACAATTAAACAATTCTTGCGTTATAATTCCTACGTAACTCTGTACCCGAGGGATACAATAACAACAATGACATATTCAATGCAGTTTACAAGTAGAGTCTGAGGAGAGTATATTAGAGTCTACGCAGACCTTACGCTTAACTTGTATGAGGTAAAGAGGTTGTTTGCAAGAGATACAAAGTTATATATACAATACTAGGAAGTATAGCTTCTAGTTTTTGGGGAGTCCGCAATTTTGAGAGTTTTTTCATTGAGTTTTTTGAGCCTTCTTACTCCTTATCTCCACTCTCATACTTTCACTTTTCTCAATTTTATCATAAGGTTCTTTCTTGATTTTCATGGATGATCCTTTCAATTCATCTTCAACCTTATCATTAAGCTCTCTAACCCCATCATCATGTAAAACACTAGAAAAAAAAAACAGGAATTAGCGTTGACAAAAAATTTTTGTAGCTAAACAACAAAATCTTTCATCAGAAGGATCTTAATATTTAAAATTTCTTTCTTTTGTGCGATTGATGAGTACAAAGAAAAGAATATCAGACAAACATAATATAATTTTTTTTTAATTTTTATCGAGTTAGACCTGTTATAGAAGTTAATTTATTTAAATTATGAATGAAAGTATGGTATAATTAATCTACTATGATTGCACAATAA
Source organism: Solanum verrucosum (assembly GCF_900185275.1). Lineage (NCBI taxonomy): Eukaryota > Viridiplantae > Streptophyta > Magnoliopsida > Solanales > Solanaceae > Solanum > Solanum verrucosum. The sequence goes on along the minus strand of NW_026019984.1, from coordinate 840,481 downwards.
GGAAATTGTAAATGTTATTTAGACAAATAGAGTTTAGACTTTAGAGGATTTGACGATAAACAAAGTAACAAACACGAATAATTGATGTCTTCATCAAATGTAACATCGTGGTGGGGTGATAAATCTACTCAACCTTTAATAATAGGTCTTAGATTCGAGTGATCCTAAGAAAATGTAAAAAAAATTTATTGAAAGCAATTTATTTTTAAAAATGAAACTTCTTGATAAAAATTTAAACTAGTCAGTCCAAAAAAAGAATATCAGACACCGAAAAATTTGACGTCATTTGAGCACTAATAAGAGAAGTCAAAAGAAGTTAATTAATAAAAACATATTTTAAGATTGAAGTCAACTAAGGTACGGCGAATATGGTGCCGTACCGTTTCATTTTCGATAATTTAATTTGATTTTAAAGTGAGCAAAAGTAGCTTTCATGACAACAAATTATTTGATTATAGTCCAATAATCAACTTTTTAAATATTCTAGGTGGTAGACCAAATTAAATGAATTAATCATACTTGTTTATATGCAATATTATGACTAATGATCGTTTATTTCGACCTTTTGAGATTATGAAATACAAATTCATGAATTTGGTTGTTTACATGTTTATAAGTATATACTAATTTTTCTGAATTTGATTGACGAATTTCGTTTGACTTGAAATTGAATGTATTCTTCGGAAAGGCCTTAGTGACCAAAAACTCACCATATTCAACATTATTAACACTATTTATTTTGACGTTTCTAGGTCATGATATCCTAATTCATAATTTTAATGTTTTATTGTATGTATTATTAATACGTGTTAATTTTCCTTAATTTGGTTGACGGACTATATTTTAAACAAAGAGCGTGTAAGTATATGTTAAAAAGGCGCATAGAATTTTTTGTCATTCGTTAATGAGCTTTATTAAAAATTTGATACTCAGAAGTATTTGACTAAACACTTCTACACGTATCACCAAAAAATTTATAGATTATAGCACACGAAAAAACGGTAAATTTAGTTTTTTCCGCATTAGGACTCGTTTGAACTTGAAAACACGTTCGTTTGCCCTTCGGGACCAACTCACGCCATTAGTAAGGTAGTAACGAATGTCCATGACATATTAAAACAAGTCGGGATCACGTATCACAAAAAAAATCATAGACGCACACGAAAAACGACAAAGTTGGTTTCTCCCGCTTTGGGGATCGTTTGAACTTAAATATGCGTCAATTTTCTCCTCGGGACCAACTCACTCCATTAATAATGTCGTAATGGAAGTCCATTAAATATTTTGGCCGAAAACAAGTCGGGGACCCAACGACGGAAAAACAAAATTTACCGTTTTTCGTCTACTATATTCCATGAATTTTTGGTGATATGTTATCCCAACTTATTTTTGACGGAGATTTTTCATGGACGTCCGTTGCGACCTTATTAATGGCGTTAGTTGGTCCCGAGGGGAAAACAGATGCATTTTCAAGTTCAAACGAGTTCCAATGCGGGGAAAACTAAATTTACTGTTTTTTCATGTGCTATAGTCGATGGATTCTTGGTTTTTCGAATGTATTAGCACATGGATCTGCACCTCGGAACAACCAACAATAATTTCTGAAAAAACTTTATGAGGACCTCTGTAATGAGTTGGGAAAACATTACGTACAGTCCCACCATTTTTTTCAGGCATGTTTTTGCGTTTACAAACCAATTTTTAGAAATTACACGACTTTCTTGGTTTTTCGTGTATAAATGCCCATGGATCTACCATCTCAGAGCACCTAAATTTTTTTGCTGAAAAAACTTCATGAGGACCTCTGTAATGAGTTGGAAAAACGTTATGTACAGCCCCACCATTTTTTCAGGCATATTTTTCACATTTATAAGCGAACATTTAGAAATTATGCGATTTTCTTCATTTTTCGTGTGTGTATGCCCATGTATCTGGCGCCTCAGAGCACCCAAAATATTTTTTGTAAGAACTTTATGAGGACCTCTGTAATGTGTTCGGGAAGCGTTACGTACAGTCCCACAATTTTTTTCAGGCATATTTTTACATTTACAAGCCAACTTTTGAAATTACGCGGCTTTCTTGGTTTTTCGTGTGTAATTAGCCCATGAATCTAGCGCCTCGGAGCACCCCAATTGTTTTTTGAAAAACTTTATGAGGACCTTCGTAATGAGTTGGGGAAGCGTTACTTACAGTCCCATCATTTTTTCAGGCACATTTTCGCATTTACAAGCCAACTTTTAGGATTTACATGACTTTCTTGATTTTTTGTGTGTATATTAGCTCATGGATCTGACGCCTCGGAGCTCAAAAAAAAAATTTGAAAAAACTTTATCAGGACCTCAGTAATGAGTTGGGGAAGCGTTACGTATAGTACCACCATTTTTTTCAGGCATATTTTTGCATTTGCAAGCCAACTTTTAGGAATTATGCAACTTTCTTGGTTTTTCGTGTGTATTATAGCCCATGGATCTAGTTCCTCGAAGCACCCAAAATATTTTTCTGAAAAAACTTTATGAGGACCTCCCGTAATGAATTGGGGAAGCGTTACGTACAACCCCACCATTTTTTCAAGCATATTTTTGCATTTACAAGCCAACTTTTAGGAAATACGCGACTTTATTGATTTTTCATGTGTATTAGCCCATGAATCTGGCGCCTTGAAGCACCCAATTATTTTTTTTTGAAAAAACTTTATGAGGATCTCCGTAATGAGTTGGAAAAGCGTTATGTACAATCTCACCGTTTTTTAGGTACATTTTCACATTTACAAACCAACTTTTAGAAATTACGTGACTTTTCTTTATTTTTCGTGTGTATAATACACACTTATAGTGCATAAACTCATGCAGTTAATTAAAATCATCTTTACTTTATTATAAATCACTTAATTATCATTAATTTATATAATTTAATGTAAATATCGAATGCAGATAAGATAACTGTACGATGTTCAATCGCATTATTTTTCCCTTTATTATTCTAATGGAACAGTAGGAAATCAAAATAAAGCATTAAATAACTTCTGAACACCTATCGGAGAAAAATATTTTACGGCAACTATATAATATAAAAATAATGTTCCAAAATGTTAATAATAAATTAAAATTGAGTGTTTTTATTTTGAAGAAACCAACAAACCATGGACTCCTGGAATATTCAAATATAATGTACATACAAACATAACCAAGAAACCAATATGTAAATTTTTATTCGCTCCCGATGTTTACAAGTTATTTGAAGCGAGAATGCATACTATTTAACCATACATACAAAATGAAGGCTCATCTACAAACTACAAGACACGTTTATTACATTGATGCAAACATCGAGTACAAGTAAGTTTTTTTTCCATCACACACGATTTGGTGTTACGTTAGGCGGAGTAGGTGCTGAACCCACTCGCTTTCCACGCTCCGATCGGCTATTCTCGGCGAACTTGATGCTGTTTTGGTGCATCCCCTTTTGCTTCTCATCCTCAGTATACTCAGAAGTGAAATAATGTTCTTCAGTACCCTTAATAGGATCTTTAGATGGAGGCAAAAACATACTCCCCCATTGTGGAAAATGAACTAAAGATACTGGAAGTGAACACGCGATGATCATGATCCCCATGTACGTTATTCCTGTGGCTGTCGAGTACTTTGTGCTCGTGAAAAACAGTAGTTGTGTCAATCCCGAACCAAAATTGCCTCCAGCTCCTGTCATACCGGATATTATACCTAATGATCTTCGCGAAATAAAGGGAATAATTCCAAACGTTGCACCACATGCTGCTTGTGCACCTATTGAAAATATGATCATCCAAGTAATAGCCAGAGGAAGTGTATCAGCCCTTCCAAGAAGTAAACAGAACACACCACCAATTGTTTGTAAAATCCATAAATTCCATAATCTGCCTCTCATTCCAAAATGTTTTGCTGCAAAATCTGATGACCATCCTCCAAATGGTCGCGCTAATAAGTTAGCCATACCAAACGTTGCAGCGATGATTCCAGCTGTGTGAAGCTTCAAATCAAATCTACACCAAAAAAATTCAGAAAAATTGATTCAATATTCGTACTATTGATGTTCGTATAACGTTAAGTATAGGGAAACAAATCAAACCTATCGAAGAAATACTCTGCAATCACGTTATCTGTAGTCAATTCAACTCCCATCGAGTATCCATAAAGCAGAACAAAGATCCATGTCCTGTAATTTGTTGCAGCATACCATAATATCTATGAAAAAATGCAGATAACAAATGTTAGCTCAATGTAAATGTTAACCATATTTTTGAATTTTGATATGACGATGTCACTGACCTTTGAGAATTTATCTTTAGAAACATTGCCTTGCTTCTGTAAAGAAGCGAGGTTACCATCAGGTAAATCTTGTCCAAGAGTTAACACTAAAATTCCCATAATAACATGAAGTGATCCAGGAATAAAAAATGCAATTCTCCAAGCAGTAAACGGGGTTGACCCTGCTCTACGTATTATATCGTAGAGCAAAGGCATAATAAGTTGAGTAGCACCACCACCCATATTCCCCCATCCAGCAGCTGTCCCATTAACAAGTCCAATAATTTGACTATTAAACATCGTACTCATCCAATACTGACATGACACAAACGTTGCTAGTGAAAACCCAATCATAAACCTCACAGCAACGTACCCTCCAGCCGATGACACAAAAGACATACAAAAAACAGTTGGGGCTGATAACATTATGAGAAACGCGCAACCATATCTAGGACCTAACATGTCACATATCGCGCCCATCGCGAGCCTAGACAAGATACTACCCGAAACAGAGGCAACTCCAGCATTACCAACATCCATTTTAGTTAAATTAAGATTGTCCCTAATAATAGGGACTAAAGGGGCAGCACCAAAAGTTGATACGAAACAAGTAAAAAATGAAATCCATGAGAGTTGAAACGTTAGGCCATGAGGTTTCGAAAACGAATAAAATTTAAAAACTTTAGCCTTGTGTTCAGAATCAACAGGGACTTTAAAATTGGCTGTTGTATCAGTTGGTACAATTGGTGAAGCTACTGAAAATGCAAGAACTGGTTCTCTACCAGTAACACCATGCATTGAACTTCCTGGTGATCCTTCAATATCACCCATTTTAGGCAAAAAAAAAAGTGATTAAAATGGTAATTAAGGAAGTTTAGTGAGTAATTAAGGATTTGTTTGATGTGTTTAATAAGTTGTGACAAGTTTAGATGTGTTTATATAGGTGTTAAAAGTAACCAATGGAGATTATGAATGGTCACAATTAGTATAGAAAATTTGTTTATTTTAATTAGTAGAATACATTTTGCCGCATCTGATTATGAATAGTGTTTGTACTTATCGTATATCCCAAAGGTTCATCATTACTAAATATCGAGTTAATTTATCAGATGATTACTCAGCTAATAGTTATTATTGTTGAGTTAGAATGTGTTCGGTACGCAGGAAAACACTTTCTCCAATTTTACACAAATAAATGTTTGGGTTGATTAAAAGTGTTTGAACATACAACCCTTCAATAGAACTCAGTAGTTTCGATTCACATGTTTTATATTGAAAAATAATAATATTTTCTAAATTGAGGAAATCAAATGAACTATATGATTAGTAAAATACCGAACACACAAAGTTAAAATTCTGAATCCGTCTTTCTTCAAACTTTTTCTAGTTTATTTTCATGCTAATGATAACAAATACAACAAAAAATACTAGATTTTTTGCATCTGTCATAGTTTTGGTGAATGAGTTACTTGATATTTGTTGCTGATAGAAGGTAATAGATACCTCATCAAATTAATCACAGTATGTGTAAATTGATCCGAACATGAAAATATAATAAAAGGTACAATATTCAAAAGTAAGAGTTAGATGCATGATTACATAATGAAGATGGTACACAATTCTAATTAGTTATCATTAGTCTGACTTATCATTTCTATTTTTATTTTTTGGTTTAAAGAATTTCCCAATAATAATCGATGATATAAACTTTATTAGTTAGTTGTTGTTTACCTGGTCAATATTGAGCTCATGTTGCAATCATTAAAATTAAGGTCATTTCTATTTGGTTTAAGATAAGGTACAATAGTAAGTACACTGTATAAGGCAAATTACAAGTTTATCAAGAGCCAAGATAAGCACAATAATCATTCCTACTCCTTTGACTCTATATTGATCACACTTTCGAACCGTGAAAATAATAATAAAATAATTTTCATCTAACTTACAAATTTAAGTTGTTAATGTAATCACTAATATTTATTTTAGGGAAACTTACATAAATATACCATATTAAAAAAATATTTACCATTTATAGCAATAATTATTTTTTTTCACTTGATCACTTTTAATTCAATTTTAATACATATTACAAAGAATACTTTATTATTCACATATAATACATTTTAATACACTTATAATACAATGTGTCAATTTCTTACCAAACAAACATAATATATTTTTAAAAAAACAGTTATAATACATATATATTGCATACATAATTCACTTTTAATATATATTGCAGATTTAATATAGTATTGCTATAAATGATAATAAATAAAAAATATCGCTAAAATCAGTAATTATTTATTAAAAGATACTCATCCAAGTAATTTTTCATATTTATATTTATTACATTGTGATAGATTATTTCCATCAAAACTTTAGGAGTGTTGTCCCCTCCTTGAACCATATAGAAATACGAGAAATATTTTGTGCATTGTACTGCCTTAGTCATTCCTTTGACATTGGCTTCATCTTTGGAGGTTATCATTCTAGGGTGTGTTAGGTAATAGAAAATATTTTTTCGAAAATAATTTTCTTATTTATTTTATAAATAAAGAGTTAATCAAATTAAGTACACAAAAAATACTATTTCATAAGTATATTTTAATATAATTTATTCAAACACTGTGAGATGAAATCTAATGTTTCAAAATATGATCAATTAAATATAAAAAAAAATAAAAATATTCTCTTTGGTACCAAACACATCTTGAATGGTGAATGATTATAATGAATCTCATTAATCAGATGGGTACATAGAATTAATTCCCAAATTAATTAATTAACAATCCATGATTGAACTTTACTTTATTTAATTGAGTTGACAATTAGAAAAAATGAGATCAATGTACGGAGCCAAACAAAGTACATTCGACATACCTTTGACCTTGGCTTTTCATATTTGGGAAATTAATTTGAGAATTAATTAATAAGAATTTAATTTTATTGACGGCTCTAGGTGTAAATATTAATATTTATATATTATCATTATATTTTGATATGGGATATGTAGCAAAGCTAAATATTATTTTTTTACTAACTTATATCATCTGGAAAAATAATTACTTATTTTTTCAGGAAAATATTGCGCTTCTACCAAACACACGTTCACTAAATGTTTTTTTTAATTATTTATTAAGTTAATTTTTCAAACGATCATTCAACTAATAGTACTATTATCTTAGAAAGTCACGTTCTTTATTAAAAAAAGTTAAAATCAAGATGAAGGTTTATTTTATTTGATAATAACTAATAACTATTAAGTTGAGTACTGACCATACAAAAAATCAATATAAGTATGTGAATATCTTCTTCTTTCTTTTTCTCATAAGCCTAGAAAACGAGATTTAATAAAATAGAAATTCTCGTTTTAAGGATATTTATCTTGGAAAAGTCCTTAGCAAATATAAACTTATTGTTTTTTTTCTTATTATTATTATTATTATAATAATAGAGTTTATTTAAAGGAGCCAAACGCCTCATATATAAATAAAATAAATGAAAGTATTTGTTGACTTGTAATCGATAACTATCCGTATAGATACCGTACTTCATTTTATATTTTTATTATTTTCTCACTTAGATATTTTTATTAAAGTTCAATTACATTTAAATTTGCACATTGCAAGGCTCATTTTTTAGAGTGATGCTCTCAATAATATCTTTTCAATTTTCAGAAATTAAAATAAAGACTGCTGATTAAGAATAATCCATATTAATTACTTTATTTTATTAATTAAACTTTTAAAAAAGTTTCTTAAAGTCAAAAGGAATATTATATTGGCAATCAAGTTAGGCCTGCACAACGATGGAGGGATATGAAGACTTATGCGATTCCTTCATCTTAATCAGAGGTTAATTTCAATAGAAAGTATTTTCTTATATTAAGAATCGAATAAAAAGAAGAGTTACGTCTGGCATATTTAACTTATATTAAATGTCACAATAACATAGAATATGATGTCATAATCTTAATACTAATAAATTTACTACGCTATGAAATATGAAGAATTATTTCAAACTTTTTATGTGTATTAATCTATGAAATTTTCAAAATATATGTAATCAGCTCTATTTGAGCTCAAATTTTATGAATTCATTCATGACGACCTAGTAAATGATATTCATAGTTTTTTCAAAGGCAAATGTTGCCTTTTTTGGAGGTTAGGGGTCACAAAACAAATTCAGGACTATCACGACTTTTTGTGTGTATCAATTCATGAATTTTCCAAAATATGTGTTGACCAATTTTGTTTGAGCTCAAATTTTATGGATTCATTCGTGACGACCTAGTAAAGGATACTCATAGTTACCCTAGGATCAAATAGAGTTAGTCTGTCATATTCTAAAAAAATCATGAACTAGTACACACGAAAAATACTTAAATAATCCAAATTCCTTACAACTCAGGCATACCTCTTTTTGGTTGAAGTTGTTTGATATTCAAATCTGAAGTGTAGCATTCTATTTTTTTCTTTTAAGAGAATTAACCTAAATTGCCGCTCATCTAACCGCTTAAATATAGATAACCATCAAATAAATAATATATATGTGTGTAATTTATATATCATTAGTGCATAATCTATATATACCGACTAGAAAAACCAAACAGTAAATCTGACAAACTATTTGAATAAAGATACCTCCTTAGGATGAAGAGTATATAATTGTAAAGGGCATCATCACACATGATGAAGATAAGGTTATCAAACATATGCTAGAGTCTAATGCACAACAATAAAACTTTCCCAAAGTTAAAACTAACAGCAGACACATGACTAATTTTTTACCATACTACAATAGTAAAGTTTTCGAAACTAACCGCGATCTAGTATTGATTGTTCAAGTCCAAGGACGATCGCGGTCCTAATTTTATCTACTTTCACAACCAGCTGTGAAGAAATAAACGATTTCCTGCGGATCAATTGTTGTGTATTTACCTTTCTATCTATTGCTTCCATCAGAACAAACAATCAGGCGTTGTTGGTACTTCCTCCTCTCCTTTCAGCTGGTTTGTAAAGCACGACGGTAACAAACTTTGAGCGAAAACGAGATGTTACACCGACTGCCACGACTGGTCCCGGGGTTTGTCTGTCCTCGAGGTAGAGATGGTTTAGAACCACGTGTTGTGGTGATGGCAGCTCTGCAGATTGATCCCTAGTCACACTGTGGTGGTTCAATATGGTAGTGTGCAGCTGTGGTGGAACCATTGGTGGTTCACGTGCATCATCTTCGTTTCCAGGATGTACGTTGTTGTAACTTACATCAGGTGATCTTGGTATTTCGAAACCTGTCACAATAGCTTCATCCTGTGTGCATAACTTGGATTAAGGCATAGTTTTAACAAACAATAGTACAATCAATATGTATGAAATGTGCAACTTACTTGAGCTTCGCCATATCGATGTGCTTGATTCATGTTCACTTCAACGAAGAGTCGCACAAACTGAAATAGAGAAATGGAATCCTTTAATTGACATGATTCAGAGCCTTATAAATTGAACGTATACTTAAAAGACATGTATCATAAATGGAAACACAATTCAAATGAACAAAGACGGTATAATTACAATTACGTTTTCCAGTTATACATGGCACCTGCCGTGGAAGAGAATGATCGATTTTAATTCAAGATGACCAAATTCAAGGTTTCAACAGTGTTGTCAAAAGCAAAAAAGCTGTAAGGTCCGTTGAGGCTTTAAGCACAAATAAAGTGTTGGCTTTAACGCAAAAGGTGCAAAGGGAGAAAAAATACAAATATATATATAGGTTTAGTCCAAGACTAACAATCATAAGTATGAATGACAAACATACGTACAAAGAAATTGAAAAAAAGAACAAATAAATTGTTTGGTGTTTGCTTCTTCAGCAGAGACTTATTGGCAAAGAAAAATATGTCTTAGAGCCTTGATGATGTTAATAAAGCACACATTAAGAGAGGAGAAGTGCTCAACACAATTCCGACTCTCGCCTTCAATGCTTAAGCACGCCTTTGACAACATTGGGTTTCAAGCATTTCTTTTCTACTGTAGAAGTTTCTCATAAACATCTACAACAAGATCCTAATCCCCAGTGTTATCCAAGGCACTCTTAAGCCCTGAAGCGAGGCTCAAATCATGTCAAGCGCTTCGCCTCGCTTAATGTGCACTTCAGTGTTGTCATCAAGGTTCTAAGGCATAATTTTCCTTGCTAATGAACCTCTTCGGAAGAGACGACACTAAACAGTTGATATTTAGTAATTATTTTTCAATTTCTTTGTATATATATTTGTCATTCATGCTTATAAATTATTAGTCTTGGACTAAAACATATATATTTGTATTTTTTCTCCCTTTGCACCTTTTTGCATTAAAGCTCACGCTTTATTTGCGCTTTGCGCTTAAAGCCCCAACAGACCTTAGAGCTTTTTGCGCTTTTTGCTTTTGATAACATGCTAATCCTATACGTAGAATCTGAAGAAGGTATTTACCTAGGGTGAAACATTCATGCAAGATCTACAGAGCTATTCTCCGGAACATGTCAAATCGAAATGAGCAACAAATGATTGCAGCTATGAACTTGTACCAGAAGCTTCTTCAATGTGTATTCAAGAGAGAGATAAAAAAGAGTTTCACAGGACACTACACAAGATCAAAACTTGTTACTAATTTCAATAAAATAAGAAATAATGGTGCACACTATCCCCTTTGTCCTTTAAATACTAGAAAAAGTTCCTTCAAGCTGATACACACTTATCCACCAACTATGCTGCACCGGACTCGCACTCTCCTACCTTAAACTCCAATGTAGGAAATTCCCCTTAAACATAATCAAACTCATTCTTCCCAACTACATACCTCAACCTATCCAAAATCAAAGTATCATTGATCGAAGAACTTCCAACTCTGCCTTCACAAAGAAGGCTTCCAAACATAGTCAACAAACTAAACACGTCCACACATATTCTAAACTTAGATATCTAAACTTTAACTTTATTCTGAAAATGGAAACACATGAGCTTTAATAGCATTCTCCATTCTAGAAGTAGAAAAAGGAAGAGAAATCCATGTGGAAAAGGTAAGCCCCGCTTTCAAGCTATAATCCACATAAGAAATCCTCTCCCAGCTCCCAAAATACTAGCAGTAACCGTTTTCCAAGGGGGGGAAAAGGAGAAAATTTGTATGTTGTTACAGACGGGAGGCCGCACACTGCCAGACGCAGTTTTTTGGGAAAATATAGTGGGAAAAGAAGATTGAACTCAAGATTTTTAAAGGAGGATTCAAAAGATTGAGTTTCTTCTAAACCTTCTTCCCTTAATCTTGTGCTATGAACATGATGACTCTTAACTTTTCTATGATAGTTTTTACACCATAGCTTTCTCATAGTTGAGTTTTGATGAAACCTATGATTTGATTAGTGATTAATCCATGTGTGGTTATAAAACCACAAAGGGCCCCAATTCCATGTACTAAGAATAGATGTCTACTTTTACTTGTCCGGTTTAGAAAACCAAGATATAATTTATCACTTAGTTCCTAATTTATGCTTATTATTAACTAGTCATTTTCCAAAACATAAATTTATTATATTCAAAGGGTGATATTGTAAATTGTCATTCTATGTATTGCACCTTATACGGTGTGCCAAGTCAATACTGAACAAGCAAAAATGGATGAAGGGAATAAATTGTCTACCAAAAGTTTCAATTACAAATGACCACAAGTACCTAATTTATTTGACTTTATCTGGCCTCTAATATTCTCAAATATAAAAGAATGACCCTATACTAGTAATGCATGAAAACAAAGTTGAAAACATTAACTATTCCATCTTGACTTAATGATCAGCCGATGACCCCATTATGGCTTATACCATACACAAAAAATAAGACACTAAAAAGGGTTAATTTAAAAATAAAAGACCTATGTATAGATGGAACACGTACACAATTCCATACTCTTACCCCTACTTCCATAAATGCTTGCACTCCACACCACATTCCAACTGGTTACCTTAATAAAAAAATCCAAAACATGCAGCAATTCAAACTTCGACAATATCCCATATATTTTCAAATCATTAAAATATAAGTGAAAGAATCTAGGTTGGGATTGAGTCGTAGTTGTTATATTGTTTAAACTATCACAAGAATACTGCCAAAGATAAGAGCATGTCTTCGATTGTGACAACTCAACTAACAGTTTTTAATAACTGATGTCAAATAGTTAGAATTATCCATCCACGAGTTTGTCCTAACAAATTCAAAAGCCTTAGCTATTGGTTTAGCCTTTCCACTCCACCAAGCATCCTTGTCTCTCTTCTACCTCATTTCCATAAGCCAACTCATCTTAAATCATATTAAACCCTGCTTTTGTCAGCTTACTCAAATTGCTGGTCACATATCCAGATAAAGGAGTGTTGTAGAAGGTTGACCACCATCTAAAACTAGTTAATTTACGATGAAACAAAAAAATAACTATTCCACAAATTCTTCGTTCTGTTAATGTCGTTCCAAGAGCAAGGTTACACAAAAGACTTGCTGAAAGTTAATTGATAATGGCTCTCACCAGGAGGGTGCATGCACACCAACACACACACATATATAATTAGATTTGACTAAAATGACTAATCTAATTTCAGAAACTTCCTCGAGGACCAACTATGTTTATCATAAATTCTTTCAAACATTGATGACAGCAGTGCGTATGATAATCACCATCAAATCTCCTCCCTCAACTAACATTTGTAATCTACTATACAAATTTTTAACTCCTTTCAACCTATTTCTATTGGTCTTCATCTTTAAGCATCCACACTTTTAAGCAAACATCCAGTATTGCACTCTTTTAAATACTATTTTTTATTCTTTCCTGATAAGTAGTGCATTCTTCACTATCATACAAAGCAAGTGTACGCTCACAGCTCATTAGACATGTATAACTAATTTTACATGTAATTTAGGGGGAGAACACTTAAGCATGGAAACAATGCTCAAATGCAGATGCTGCATAAACTCTTTCCTTCTCCATTAAGCGCTAATAACTTATCTACCATCCTAAACACCATGTGCTTTCCGTGTTCAAGTGCAGATGCTACGTGAACTCTTTCCTTCCCCGTATTTAAGTACTAATAACTTACCTACCATGTAAAACACCACGTGATTTCCATGCTCAAGGGCAGATGATACATAACTCTTTCCTTCTCCATGATTAAGTGCTAATTAATAATCTACCATGCAAAACACCACATGACTGCATGATTCAATTACATTTCTGTTTAGCCCACTAGCTTAATTCAGAAACATTCATCATTCCTAAAAGTTCTTCAAACAGGTGATTGACGAAGAATCAATAATTCCTACTTCTTCCAAGTGCAGGATAACTCCAGAAACATAAAACCCACCAAAAGTGGAAAAAAGTTGCTTACTGGAAACTACACAATGTCAACTTGAAATATTAATACATTTCTTGAACAAAGATTTTCTTTCTAAAATAAGAATCAACTACTTTGCCAACCTCTAAAAATTTTATTCAACATGTATAAATAATCTATCCAGAACCACCACCAACAACAACAACATACCAGCATAATCCCACAAGTGGGGTTTGGGGAGGGTAGTGTGTATGCAAATCTTACCCCTACATTAGGAGGTAGGGGTTGTTTCCGGTAAGACCTCGGTAAGCAAAGAGAACTATGATTAGAACCCATAAACTAAATAACCTGGTTCCACCTTTGGTACCACCCTCCACCTCCCCTCACCCAAAAAAGGAAACCCTAAAAGGATCCAAAATCATTCACACAGGGAATCTACACAAATTGATTGTATATGTAATTTTGATTCTACAATCATTAATTCACAAACACAAAATACAACAACGAACTACAAAGACAAACATTCATAAACTAATCAAACTTCCACAAGTTACACTAACCTGATTCAACTTTCCTTTGGTTCTTCAATCATACACACAAAGAATTCAGCAGAATCAACAACCCATCTGCACCAAAAATCAATGGAAACACAAGAAAAATCAAAACTTTAATCCATCAAACAAAAAAATCCAACAAGAACCACTAAACCTAAAACCCCAAATTGATCCACATAACACAAAGCAGAAAAAAGATCAAGAATTTAGTAAAAATGAATTCTTTCAACACAAACTCTATAGAAACAGGCAAAGAAGCACATAAAAATCAAAACTTTAAACTTTAGATAGAGCAAAAAAAAGTAACCCCAAGAGCAAAAACAAAGAATTTCACCTGAAAATGCCAGAAAAATCAAAACTTTATAAACAAAAATCAGATAAACCCATCAAGAACTACTAAACTAAAAAACCCAAATTGATCCACAAGACACAGAGCAGAAAAAAGATAAAGAATTTAGTAAAAATGATTTTTTTTTATACACAAACTCTATAGAAACAGGCAAAGAAGCACATAAAAATCAAAACTTTTAAGTTTACATAAAGCAAAAAAAGTAATCCCAATAACTAAAACCAATGAATTTAACCTGAAAATGCCAGAAAAACAAAAGGGGTTCTGAAACTCAAAAACAAAAAAAAAAAAAACACTCTTTACAGCTTATATAGAGTATCTCACCTAGAAGATTCCGCCTTAGAATCAAAAGAATCAAATTTACAAAATCACAAGAATTGTATTTTAGGGAAAAAAACATAATTCTGTAGAGAAATAAAACTTTTGCCAAAAAAAAGATAAATAGGAACATAAAGATTAACAATTGGGCTTAAGCAAATAGAGCAATGGGCCAAGTTATAAAATATCCTAATTAAGAACATGTCAAATTAAGTAAATAAATGAATGGGGAAAATTTACGCGGATAAGTAAATATATACTAATTAATTAGCTATTATAGCTATAGTTTGAATTACCGCTCGCAACCTCTTTTTAGCTATAATTATGTGCACCTCTCTCCTCTCTTCCTCTCTGTCGTTTTTCTCTCATCTCTTATACATATACATATACAATTATATGACAGATATACAAATACAATTCGTCTCTCTCCCTCTTTGCCCTCTCTCGCTCGTCTCTCTCATGCCTCTTCCAATCCCACTCGCAAGATATACAAAGACATATGTATATCAGTTACATATATATGATAGATATACAAATATAATTCACATCTCTCTACTCTCTGCCATCTATCGTTCACCTCTCTTATCCCTCTCCCAATCTCGCTCGTCTCTCTGCCTCTAACATGTAGCTACGAATCGTAATTAGCAAACTATAGTTATGGAACCTAATTAAGTTGTTATAGTGGCTATTTGCGAAAATTCCCTAAATGAAATACTACATGAGATATGTACAATAGGATTGGTGTTGGCAAAATGAGTCCATATGGCGGGTTAAAATTCAATTCGTTTTTTTTTACAAATCATTTCAACTCGTCCAAAACTCAACTCAAACTGTCCATTTACCACCACAAAATATGATATTGAATTACGAATTAGCTTTGGACCATATATACTTATTAATCAAACAAAAAAATAAAGAATTTTATTTGAATACTGATATTGAACTTGAAATTAACCAAGAAAAAAATCACATAACTTTGTAATGACTTTAGACGCGTGTCACATCCGAAGTTAATTTTAACAAAGCCTAATTTTAGATAAATATATTTGAACGTTTTAAGAAAATGTAATTTCAGATATAATGTCTGAAATTCAACCTTAACTTCAAACACCGCTTATTTTAAAGTTTTTCGAATTAATAGACTTGACAATTTTACGTGTTGCTAATATGATTCAAATAGTGATTTCAAAATCAAGTATATGTGCATTTCGCCCACTAGGAAACAAACTCTATGAAAGACTATCATTAAGGATAAAAAGCATATCAACTATTTTTATGAGAGAAATTTCATAAAAGTATAGGTGAATATTATGTCGTTCAGTGAGATTTTTGCCATTTACATAATATTACTTTTTTTTTCTTTTTTTAGATTGTTGCTACTCCCTCCGTCCACAATTATTTGGCAGGTATACTAAAAATAGATGTCCAAGATTAATTGTCAATTTAAACAATCAAGAAGTAATTAGTCACTTTTTTCCAATTCTGCCCTTAATGATTGTGTAGTTCAATTGAAAAGTTATGTGGACTTTTGATATTCTTGATATAGTAGGGTTATATTAGTCAAATTATACCTTGTATTAAATTTTCATTGACGGATGTGCATAACCTTACCCTGACAAACAATTGTGGACGGAGGAAGTATTAAATATGCAAGTCCTTAATTGATGCGAGCAATCAATGCAATAATGTAACCAATCATATTAATTAACGAAATTTACATTATTGATTTGTTGTGAAGTTGTAAACAAGACAACAAAATAATCTATAAAAATTTCATAAACAAAATCTGATAATTTTTATTTACCCTATTGACTTCATTTTCTTTTTGTTTACCGGGGGTTGTGGATGAAGTATCAAAGTTAATATTGTTGCGGTGTATCAACTATATATATTAACCGAGTCCGGAGCCTAAAGGGCAAAAAAAATTGTCAAAAATTCCAAAAGGGCACATCACTTTTTTTTCTAACCAAAAGGGCAAAATAGCTGCTGCGTTAGCAGCGATTTTTCTCTGACAAAATTGCTGCTACAGTAGCGATTTTGTAAAAAAAATTAAAAATCGCTGCCACAGCAGCGATTTTGTTAATTTATTATTATTATTATTATTAAAAATCGCTGCCATTGTAAAAATAAAAAAAAATGTTGTGGCAACGATTTTAAGTCAGAAATTTTTTTTTCCTTACACATCGCTGCAGGGGCAGCGTTTTTCATGCCGAGTGCTATTATTTTCATGCCTATTATTACTTATTAATAATATAAAAATGATAAACAAGACGACAGTATACTCAATAAAATTGTTGAAGCATGAGGAAAATTGAATTATATATCATAAATAATAATAATAAAAGAATATTAAATTCAAAAAAAAACTTTTTTAAAAAAATTCTTAACCAAATTCGCTATAGCAGCGATTTTGAAGAAAAAAAGTTTTTTCTTTTTTGAGAAAATATGCAGCGATTTTTATTTTTGTTTTGTCAGAAGCCCTTTTGGTTTTTTTTTTTTTTGATGTGCCGTTTTAGTTTTTTTTAAGAAAAAACAGCGATTTTTAATTTAAAAAAATAATTTACAAAATCGCTGCTGTGGCAGTGATTTTTAATAAAAAAAAAATTATTTTTTTCTTTTTACAAAATCACTGCTGTGGCAGTGATTTTTAATTAAAAAATAATAATAATAAAATTTAGACGAAATCACTGCTAGGGCAGCGATTTCGTCATTTTGTCAGAGGAAAATCGCTGCTGACTCAGCGATTTTGCCCTTTTGGTTAGAATAAAAAGTGATGTGCCCTTTTGGAATTTTTGACAAATTTTTTTGCCCTTTAGGCTCCGGACTCTATATTAACCATTTAAGTTTTGATAATACATTTCAGGATTTGGAACGCTAACAACAATTCCTTAGATAATTGATGGTATCATGATACCTTTCTGATACATTACATCATGATACCATTTTGATACACAATGCATCATGCATAAAACCATTTTGGGAGTCGGGGGAGTTGTATGTGAAATCTCACTTTTTTTTGCACATATATTGGGCATTTAGGATCTATTTTACAGGAATTAGGCGATTTTCTATGTTTTTCATGTATGTTGGCCATAAATATTTTGGTGATATGGCTTCCAAACGATTTTTTTGCCAACCTTTACGGAGGCATCCATAGGGAGTTGGGGGAGCAGTCGGTAAAGTCTCACCATATTTTGCACATACTTTGAATATTTAGGAATCATTTTATAGAAATTAGGTGATTTTCTAAAATTTTCGTGTGTGTTAGCCTATTATTAGTTTGGTGATATGGCTTCTGGACGATTTTTTTAAAAATCTATATGGAATCCCCCGTAAGGAGTGGGGGAGCAGTACGAGAAGCCTAATCATTTTTACACATATTTTGGACATTAAAGAGCTATTTAACGGGAATTAGGTGATTTTCTCAGTTTTTGGTGTGTGTTAGCCCATGAATAATTTTGGTGATATGACTTTCAAGCGATTTTTTTGCAAAACCTTAACAGAACCCTCCATAGGTACTTAGGGAGTTGAGAAACCAGTATATAAGTCTCACCATTTTTTGCACATATTTTACGCATTCAACATCTGTTTTATAGAAATTAGGCGGTTTTCTCAGTTGTGTGTGTTAGCCCATGAATATTTTTGTGATATGGCTTCCGGACGATTTTTTGCAAAGTCTTTATGGAACCCTTAGTAGGGAGTTCGGGGAGCAATACATGACGCCTCACCTTTTTTTGTACATATTTGGACATTTATGAGCCATTTTAGAGAAATTAGGCGATTTTCTCAATTTTTGTATGTTTTACCCCATGAATATTGTGGTGATATGACTTTTGGATGATTTTTTTACAAAATCTTTACGAAACCCTCCGTAGGGAGTTGGAGGAGCCCTACTATAAGTCTCACCATTGTTGCACATATTTTGGGCACTTATGATCCATTTTACAGGAATTAGGTGATTTTTTCCATTTTTCCTGCATGTTAGCCCATAAATTTGGTGATATGACTTTCTTAGATAATTATTTTAGATAGTTTCAAATATATATATACAATAAAATAATTAGTTTACAACAAATATAGCTACATTTTATTTACATAAAAAAATTAGCCAAAAGTCATAGGAAGTATACATTGACTATATAATATAGTTTGTCAAAAGTCATGAAAAATATACACTGACTATACATTATGATATACTCAAATTACTGAATATAGCTTAATTATATATGAAGTGTATATTGAGTATACATGAAGTATACACTGACTATTCAATTTTGATCAACTCAAAAGCACCTCGAAACAGTCTCAAAATTTAGATATGAAATCCTCTCGATGTGTCTGGTCTTTTGATATAAAAGAGAAGAAGACGACAAATGCGAAGAAGAAGGACGAAGAAAATTACTAGTTTTTTTGTTATAATTAAGTTTGTCGAATGTTCTTTTGGAGTAATTAACCCTTTTTTAAAATAGAATTTTAAGGAATAAGTATAAAGTTTATGTTTGCCTAGTTGTATAAATTTTCCTTTATATAAACATCCTTACATAATTGGGATTCAACTTTTCATGGTATTGGGCCAAGAAACTATTGGGTTGTCCCAATTTCTCTAAAATATATGGTAAGATGAATAGGAAAATATATTGTAAGAAGTACGTACTAGGAAATTTAATAACTAAGTAGTCCTAAAATATATGGTAAGTGGAAGAGAAGATATATGATAAGAAGTAGGGAAAATTGTATATAATAGCAAATTATTAATTTAAATTAAATGTCATAACCATAGTTTGATTTAATTGTACCCCGTAGCAAACTGTTGTTATTTCACCTCTCTCCCTGGTGAATCTCGCTCACCACTCTCGGCAGTCTCTCCTTCGCCTCTCTTGCTTTTATACAAACGCAAATGTATAAAATGTGTTTATGTTTGTATAAAGCGAGAGAAAATTATATGTATACATATATTTTCGTTCCCTATCTCCCCTCTCCCAGATCTCGCTCGCCACTCTCACTCGCCTCTCTCACTTTATACAAACACAAATGTATACATTGCGTTTGTTTGTATAAAGCGAGAGAAAATTGTATATACAAATACAAATACATATATTTTGGTCCTATACACTTATGATTATACAAATACAGATTTTCCCCTGCTCAGTTTTGTTTTGTCTTTCTCTCTTTTCTCGCTTTTTACAAACACAGATTGTACAATTGATTCTTTTGTATATGTATACCGAAACAGGTTATCCAATTGCTTCTTTTGTATTTGTGTATAGCGAAATATACATTAATAGTCATAGCAAACATAAAGTTTGTTGTGGAGCGCAATTATACAAACTATAGCTATAGCATATAAATATGATTTTTGTGTTTGCTATATGTGAAAGTTGCTAGCTCTAAGAAGTATTAGTAAAATTAATAATTAAGGAATCTCAAAATAAATGATAACAAATACTTAGAGAATTAATAATTAAGGAATCAAGGAGTCCTAAAATGTACGGTAAGAGCAAATGAAAAATATGGTAAGAAGTATTAGACTTTTTAATAATTAAGTAGTCCTAAAATATATAATAAGAAATATTATGAGAATTAATAATTAAGAAATCAAGGAGTTCTAAAATACATGGTAAGAGGAAAATATATGATAAGAAGTATTAGGAAAATTAATAATTAATAAATCCTAAAATATATGGTAAAAGTAAGAGGAAAATATATGGTAAGAAGATTATGGAAAATTAATAATTAAGTAGTCCCAAAATATATGATAAGAAATATCAAGAGAACTTATAATTAAATAATCAAGTAGTCCTAAAATATATGGTATGAAAAGGTATTTTGTAAGTGAGATTTGTGAAGGATAAAATTATATGCAAATCTTATACTTATTTTTGTAAAGTAGAGAGATTATTTTCGATGAACTCTTAGCTGAAACGAGAAGTTATTCAAAGTAAAATTATATAAGAATTTTTTGTAGATACAAAGTAAATGAAATAAAATATAGTAAAATGCATTGAAAAATAAGAAATTACGGAGCTATTAAATACTACTACTAATAAGGATGAAAAGAGAGGCGGCTAGCTCTGCACCCTTGCCTCATTAAATCATATAAGTGTACTCCCTCTGATCCATTTTAATTGTCGTGATTACTTAGTAAAAACAAATATTTCAACAATAATTGTTGTTTTAGAAAATTAAAATTTAATCAATTATTAGTTTTTCCTCTTTAGTTTTGCTCAATATAAAGAATGATTAATGTGCTGAAAAAGTATAATATTTAAATGAGATAAAATAATAAATAAGGATAATTTATTTAAATTGTTTTTTTATTTATGTTTCCACAATAAACATGCAAAAAAGAAATGACAAGTAAAATAGACTAAAAAAAAGTAGTACAATTTACAAAAATTGATGTAAACACCTAATGGAGATAAGTTTTACCCCTTACGAGTTTTATCTTTCGTTATGTGGTAAAAGTTGAATCTGATTATATAATATTCCACTCCTAATTTGTCTCTCCCTCGAACTAAATTATACTCTCTTTGTTCAAATTTATATAAGAAAATCTTAAATATAAGGATCAAAACGTTTAATTTTAAGTATAAATACTTTACTTCTTTTAAAAAAAAATATACATATTAAAAAATTACACGGATAATACCATAAATTAACATAGCTAACAATTTAAACTATTTTTAAAATATTATAATAAAAAATATCTAACTCTTCAAATAATAACACCTTCACATAAAATGAAACAAAATAGAAATAGTTTTTTTAAAACATAAAATAAAATAAAATCCATGTCCACACTCTTATAGATAGTAAGTAGGGGGGGTGGGTTGGTGAGCAATCGAAATGCTTAACTTGACTTTAGCCCACCTATACTACTACATTTCAATTTGTTCAATTTGACGTATTTTGATTGGACACGAAATTTGAGAAAATAAAAAAAATTATATTTTATATTTAAAATAAAAATATGTTAAATGTACCAAATCGTCCTATCTTTTGTTTTTAAATATGTCAGGTGAAAAATTGAAATTTAAAAATTGTTAAAAAAAGAAAAGAGTCATTCTTTTTATACACAGACTAAAATGAAAAAGTATATCAAACAAATTGAAACGAATGAGGTATATATTTTATTAAATATATATAATTAACAAATTATTCTTCCAACAAGTTCACGTGCTTCCCACGTGAAGGTAACCCTACTAAATTCCCATAAACTTTATATCATGAAAAATACAACACAAAATGTGTATTTATTGATCTTTTAGTACCTTATAGTCCCCACTCTCTCACTTTTAGGCTTTTAACCCCTTTAGGACCTTACCTACTTAAATTCCATGCAACCCAATAATGACTTTTTGGCATCCCCTAAACCCTTGAGGACCATAAATTCAAAAATATTTATTTATATTCGCTATTTATATTAAATTATAAAATAAGGATACATGAGTGGAGCTACAAGTTTAAAAATCTATATTTGATTAAACTCAATACTTTTTATTTAAATAACATATATTTAAAAAAATTAAAATTCAATTATTATGATTTGAATTTGTCAATTTATAATTCAGAATTTATTAAATTTAAAATTTTGATTATGCCTCAAAAATGTGTATAGTTATTATAGTTTAGTGATTACCATTTGAGGCCTATCTGCCTCATAAATAATGAGTTCATAGGCGATGACCACTTTCTCCATTTAATAGTCATGATAAATAATACAAATTGTTGTTATTTAATATTAATCTCTTAGACTATATACACACACCAACTATATTAAAGTGAGAATATGTAAGAGCAAAGCTAGATGTTCAGAAATAGGGTGGATCGAATTCAGTAATTTTATTTAAATAATATATTTATAACTTTAAAATTTTAATTATCATAATTTGAATTTCTCATTCTAAAATTTAAATTACATAAGATTAAAATTTTAATTTTACTTCTAATAACACGTATAGTTATTATAGTTGAGTGACTACGATCAAATGTTATCTACCTCATAAATTATGAGGTCATAGGATATGACCACTTTCTCCATTTAATAATCATAGTAAATAATACAAATTATTGTTATTTATTAAATTGTTCCTCCTATGTATATGCTAGGTTACATTAGATTTGGATCTCTTAGTCTTATATCTACAGACCAACTATGTAAAAATAAATAATTACTTAATGTAAACTATAGTAGTTCATATTTATGTAAATAGTCTTTAATTAATTGGGCAAATTACAGAAATCACATATTTTTAAGGCAAAATTACTATTTATCCCTTAAAAGTTTATAATTACAGAAATCCCTCAAACGGATACAATAATATAACCGCTGATACATTAATCTGATGCGCGAGATACATTAATCGTTAAGTAAGATACATTACATGTTATACATGATACACTAATCTGATGTACATTTTATACATGATATACTAATCTGATGCGCGAGATACAATAATATAAGTGTTGATACATTAATCTGATGCGCGAGATACACTAATCTGATGCGCGAAAATGAGGAATTTTGGAAATTTGTAAAACTTATAGGGGATAATGGTAATAAGTAAACTAAAAAGTGGGATTTCTGTAATTTTTCCTTAATTAAAAGCCTCGTATTTGAATTATGATGGTAAATTCATTTTTTATGAAGAATATTTCATTCTTAATTTTTTACGTAAATTTAAATTAATCAGGTTACACTGCAAATAAGTATCGAAAATCGTGTGGGAAAAAATTACTTTTATTTTTCTGACATTAAAGAAGAAATAGAGAAAGTAACTAGCTAGTAAAGCTTGTAGTTGTCTGTACGGACAAATGGATCAAACTTCAGTAGAGTGTTGTTTTTTTTTTTAAAAAAATAATCTTATTATAAAGTTCAATAAATTTTACATAATAAAATTAGGTTAAAAACATCAACAAACACTTAAACTCGTCAATGAATTTTACAAAGTCATTCATATTATGATTTAATTTAATTGAGCAATTAAATACATTTTAAAGTGTTCTTATTAAATACTTTCGACTTAAATTTTTACAAAGTTTATTTTTGTATGTATATTCCATCGCCCTTTATGTATCAAAATTAATAAAAATATGTTTGAGTTTTACAACTTATCAAAATTAATCTGTATAATCAAATAAGGAGGTTACATATTTTAAATAATTGACTTATCTATATAATAATCACTTAAAAATACATACATAAACATTTCCATAATTTATAACATAAATACCTTTTTTAAAATTTTTTTTTTATCATATGTTAAGTGCTCCACTGTAACAGTTTGTAATATAAAATGCATACAATAACTACAGGTTAGTGACTTTTTAAAAAGGATAACAGATAATATTTTTTATGACATAATTCATAAATAAAAATGGAGGCTTTGATGGCAGAGAGAATCTAAAATAAATCTAACACACCTTACACAAAAATATATTTAATTCATTCAGGTTTTTTTTCTGGTGTGACACCGTGAAAACAAAATTTCTTGTCTCCACTTTTATATTATTATTTTTTCTTATAACAATAGATTCATAATTTAGACGTTGTGATTATTATAAGTTGCAAAATGAGGTATGAAATATATATAATTATATTTTTTTTATTAGACTAAAAAGTAAAAAATAAGTAATTTTATCTTTTCTCGTGTTCTAAATCTTTTCTCATCAATTAGATAAAAAAGGAACGGATTCTGTAATCTATCAATTTGAATTTAATCGAGATTCAATACGAATATCATACCTAGAGTAATATATATAAAAAAATTCAGTAGCTTTGTGAGTGGGTATCACATAGGAGAGTTTTAGTGGATTTCGAAAAGATTATAAGACAAAAAAAAAGTACCTTATATTAAGTGAGTGGTTCAACTTCATTTGTTTATCAAAATATTCTGACCAATTATTGAAAAATATCTTGCCTTAGATTTGATCCCTCTTTTTAAATATATATAGGAGTATATATTTTTTATTCCCATGTTTATGGTTCCCTTGTGGAAAATTGCTTTGTTTAATCTTTTTCTTTTTGATGTTGGGGTCGTTTAGTTGTTGATTAGAAAGTGAATTATATTCATATATTAAAATTAACATAATTAATACCATGTTTTGAAAAATAGTCCCATATAGAAAAATCACTGGAAAATAGTTGTTTTCCTTGAATTTCAGCTATATATGGATGGATGTCGATGTTATTTACTGAACTTTTGTCATATGTAGCTTTCACCATATTTGTCGTCTAAAATTAGATTTGATAAAACATGATTTCAAATAACATATGGTTAAAGTTATTTCAAAATAAATTAGGTGTGATTATCTTTTTAAAATTAAATACAAATTAAATAACGATATCCAAATAAAATACTTGTATACTAGAATAAACCTAAGGAGGGTACACATTTTTCAAAAGAAAAAAATTAGGGTTTAGTTAAGATGGCAATGTGTAACTAATGCACTCATACTGAGGTATCAACCTCACACTAAAAGCATGGGCCCATCCAAGAGTTTCACAAGAAAATAATTTCAAAAATTAAGAATATTAAAAGAAATTCTAAGTTTAGATGAACCCGATAATTCAATATTTCAACACAAAATATAAGTGTATATACAATATGTAAAAATTACTAAAATTGCAATACATAGTAGATATGATGAGCTTATAACTTTGAAAATATATCGAGTTCAACGCGAAAAACCTCAAAAGCTTAAGATGTTGAATTTAAATTCTAGATCCGCCTCTAACAAACGATGAATCTACCTCTTTGAGTGAGAGTGCACTTCTAAGAAAATAATTAGGGTTTGGTGTAACTACTGCAGTATGGGCCAATCCAAAAGCTTTCACAACAAAATTTAAAAATAAATTAATATTAGAAAAATAAAATAAAAAAGAAATAGCATCATTTATGTGTATATATATATCCCCTTTTCTCACTGTTACCATCTCTATGAGCTTCCTAACCCCTCTTTTCTCATCTTTATCTTCTCTTATCTTTCATTAAAAAAATGAAAATAAAAAAAAATACTACAAATTTTTTGGATCTATGTAGTATGGTTAATTTCCTTTATATTGCATCTTATTTTATTTTTTTGAGCTATTTTTTTCTATATTTATTTGCTAGTGATCTTGAAATATATGTTTCTATGAGTTTTTGTTTTTGTTTTTGTTTTTATTTTTGATTCTATGTTTTTTTTTCTTAAATCAATTTCTTAGTTTTTTTTTTTAGCTAGATTTCTCTTTATTTGCTAGTGATTTTGATAATTATTATGTTTTTAGATATATTTTTCTATATTTATTTGTTAGTGATCTTGAAGATATATGCTTCTATGAGTTTTTGTTTTTATTTTTATTTTATGTTTTTATTTAATCAATTTCTTAGTGTATTGATTTAGCTTGCTTCTTCAATTGAAAGATTGTGGTCAAGTTATATATGATGGAATTTTTGAACAAATCCAATCTACATATAAGTTTTTTAATTTTATTTTTTGTTTTGAAGTCTTAAATAGTGTAGATTCTTCTTAATTTAGACCTTTACTTTTGTAGCTAAGAATATGTATATATGTACTTGGATTTTGTACCCTATAAATATATATCCTATGTGAAACATTTATTTAGGGTTTGTGGTTCATTTTGTAGACATCCAATAAAATTGAAACGGTACAGAGAAAATAGGGTTTTTGAATTTGAATCAGGCTTATCGATCGATCAAACAATTAACAACAGTTGTTGTTTGCAGATGTAGCATCATCAAGATTCATACATGAAAATTAAGAGGCAAGGTTATATATGTAGCTTTAATTGAAATGAAAAAATATAATATATCATGACCATCGTCTATTTATTTTAAAGTGAGAATCTTGATGATGCTGCATCAGCAATAAATAACTATCAGTGACAGAGTCAGGATTTTTAAGGGTTTCTAATATCCAATAGGGTTTTGTATATAAAGGGGTTCGGATGAATCTCTTCTGCCTCCGCTCTAAACTAATTATGAGCTGTGGAGACAGAATTTTGAAAAATTCAACATCTATTTTATATATATATATAACGATATTTTCTTGACTTTTCCATATCATCCTATTTGATTTTTTTGGTGAAATGAACCCCTTTCGTTCCTCTAGCTTCGCCCCGTCACTCTCTAAGCAAAGTAAGTAGTACGGATGCTCAGTTCATTTGTACCTGGAGATAGATGATTAAATGGATTTAATTTTCCTTTATTTTATTTTACTGTATTTTTCAGTACTTTATAGTAAATATTCTTGTCAGTTATATATCTATTTATATATGTAACAATTTTTTATTTTTATTTTTTAAAATTCTAACAGGTGAAAATTAGATTCTTTGTTTATTTTGAGACTGCAGATCTGTGGCCACTGAAGTTCTCATAGATCAGAACTTGTAATTTCTCTATCTTACACAGATTTGGTACGAAAAATATATTTACACAATCAGATCATTTATTATAAGGTATGCAATTATACTAAATTTTATTACAAGCACTCATCGATTGATTACCTAGTTATTATTTGGAGTTTATGTGTATAAAATTAAAGATTTTGTGTCTGAATTCATGAACAACATTGTTATACTTCAAATCAAGCTAAGATAGATTAAAACAGAGGGCGTAACATGTTAAAATACATTAATCAAATGGTTTATATTGTTAGTATATATAACTTTTTTAAACCTAATTTTGTTTTAGGTCAACGAATTGGAGAAAACTTCTCATGGGAAGAGGTTAATTTGAGTTGCCAAGTTTTTTTTTTTTTTCAAAAAAGATTCAAAATATAATTTTAAGTATTTCATGGGAAAATGAAAAATCATCTAAGTTATGTTTTTTGTCTGTTGAATCAATGAAATATTTTATATGGGAACTTGCTGCTTCATGGATTTTTGTGACTTTGAGTGTGTGCAAAATCATGAATTTAGTGCATGTCAATGTCATTATTAGGTTGGATTTTGCCTCAAAGAGTTTTTTTCAACCATAAGAAGAGGAGTTTTGGAGGAACGGAACAAGTACTTAGGTCAGAGTAGGATCAATGCCTACATTATACTGATCTCGATCACGCTCTTTCCGAACCCTGTATATATAAATACAAAATGATTTTTTCATTAGATTGCTATTTTGTGAATGTATGAATGAATAGAGCAAATGCAACACATGATCTACACAACTTGCTAGAAAATGACCTAGCAAGTTGCTATACGATATGAGTATAGAGATGTCAGAATGATGGTATGATGCTTGATTTAATTTACTACCTTCACCATATATTACTAAAGGTAGCTTGGACGTATGCACGCATGACAAGAAAAAGCTAACTCTAGGCTTTGGTGTCCATAATGCTCGATCGTGTGAGTGATACACAATGAGTATCAAAAATTGATGTATCGAGTCACGTGAAATAACTTAACATGATAGAGAAGTTAATGAGTACGTAAACAAAGTTTACATTCATAATTGAAAAGATTAAAATGTTATGTATATATGAAATAATGATGTGAGACTTTTTAAAAGAAAATATACGAACTCATCTCAAAGCGGACAATATTATTAAATAACAAGTTATGCTCTGAATCTTTTCTAGTGTAACTAATTAATCATCTTAAAAGAGTTGTATTAGATTCTCAGTCAACCTTTTTAGTCATGTCATTTATATATGCTTGATATTTTTGCGGAGAAATTATATTAATCTTTTCTGTATTTTTCTAATTTTATCGAAGGTCTTAAAGGGACATCATGGCACTTGTTGACTGAAGTGTAATTGTCACCTTTCAATTAAATCATCCCAATTGCATGAAACTGATTCACTGATTTTATAATTGCTTTCCCACTTTCTACTTGTCTTTTTCTTTTGTCATAATGCAAAATTCCCTATATAACATTTTTAGTATTTCTCTTCCTAATTTGTCTAATTTCTATTTGCATAAAAAATATACAATTTTTCTCAACACAAAAATCTGATTCATCAATCCATTAAGCACTAGGTTGAATTTGTGTTGTAATAAAATCTAGCCTAGCAAGATCATAATTATTTTTTTCTTGTCATGAACTTTTATGGTAATTCCACACTGACATAACTGTATGGAAGATTTTTTTAAATAATCACAGCATTCGGATCAGTTTTCGCACATCTTGATTAATTTTACAGGATATTAGTCATCTGTCACCTCCAACAACATATAGCAAGTAACTTTGTCTATCAAATTTAAAACATATAAGAAGAAATCACCTTATATACACGTTTAAACTAGAAAAAATTAAATGGGGTTTTAGAAGTTAAGTTTGTAATGGAGACTGTTGAAATGTAGGTTAAAATTAAATGTAAAGTGAAAGAATAATATTTAGAGAATTCAAGATCTAAGTTTTATGAGTTTAATATTTAATTTACACATAAATTTATGTTTTATGTAAAAAATTATTAGTTCCAAATTAATGAGCTTGAGATATTTTCTACCTCTCAGCACTAGATGTGTTTTTCTAAATAAATGAAGGCAATATGCGTCTTTTACATACATATTTATCACTTCATCATAATTAAACTATATATAGCCTTACTTTAATTTTTAACTGTTAAAATTATTTGAATTGCCGTAAATATGGTTCTCAATAATGCATGGAAGTAAAATAATTAAGAAACATGGCACTAGTTTCCTTCTTTCTTTTTCTTTATGGGTGTGTTTGGTACGGAGGAAAACTATTTTTTGGAATTACTTTTTTCTTATATTTAATTGGTCAAATTTTTTGAAAAATATTTTATCTAAGAATATAAATTCCTTACAAATGACAAAAAAAATCTTCCTTGATTGAAGTAGGGAAAATAAATTTTCACAAGCGACATTCCACATTATGTCCTCCCCACCCTGCAACACACCTCATCTTCACCCCACCATCCCACACCTCTACCTCCACATTACCGATCCCTACCTCCAATAATATCTGTCTAGACTATATACAAATGTTTCTAGACTAAGATCAAAGATTAATTAGACACATTACATGTTGTATACAAGAAAATGGACTTTGATACTTAAGAGCATTTGGCTTAGTTTTTTTCTTTGTTTTTATTCCCTTACGTCCACATATATATAAAGTGAAAGGAAGCAGAAACAGCAGTGGTACGTAGTACTAACTGGTCCATAATCCATTATATTTAGATTGGGGTGGGGGGGGGGGGGGGGGTTGTGGTCCATTGATTTGAAAAAGAGATGACAATACCAATAAGGTCATTCTAGGAGATTTTGTAGTACATATTTAAATCCTTTATGTCTAAAGGCATTTGATATTAGTATACTACTTTTTCCAGCCATACAAATATTGAGGTACATTTTATATATATATATACATACATACATCCAAGTTATTTAAAATAATATAATACTAATAATAATAATAATTCCAAAGATCGTGATGTTGCTATTAAAGGAAGAACTAGATCAAGCATGGCTAAAATTAGCGTAGAAATTAATCTCTCTAATAAATCGAGACTGAATAATCATGTGTATGGGTCTGGCTGCAAAATAATACTAATTATTTTGCTACAAGGATATGATCAAAAGATTGAATATGAAGGGGTACCCAAATATTGTAACCATTGTAAATATAGACTATGATCATTAATATTCTCTTAATTATGCAAATTGTTTTGCGGCAAAAAGATTTTATCATGGTTAAATTGTAATTAACGAATATAAAAAAGCGTATTTATATAGATAAAAGATTAAATTACCTTATAGACATATATCCATACCCATATTTTAAAATAATTACATATATTTTCCAATTTCCACTAATTAAGATTTCGTATCATGTTTTAAGTTAGATACATAGAGATATATCATTGTCTAAAAACAAGCATAGATTAGAATAATTGAATATCTGAAAGATTATGTATCCCGCAGTTAACACCTTCATCTTAATCAATCTGATTTATCTCATCAACCTCCCTAAATTAGTGTAATTTGTGTCGTTTACCCTAGATAAAATCATCTCATTATTTGATGAAAATGAACTAGGATAACAAAAAATTAAAACAATTTATGTGTTAGTTAGACTAGGTATATTATATAGAGTTATTTAGACACACTATAACTATTTATTATAATACATGATTCACAATCAATAAACAAAATTAGACTAGGTATATATCATATAGAATTATTTAGACACACTATAACTATTTTTATTTAGCTTTGTGAATATTTTTTTTCTTTTATCATATTCTCAAGTGTTATAAGCTTCCTTACTATACCGTAAATTACATAACAAAAGTTAGTATTTCATATTATCATAAAGATATTTACATTGATATTCCTACATAATATCATTGATATAGAACCGTAGAAGAAAAATATTTCATCAGAATTTTTATATTTGAACTCTTATTATATCAAAATCACTGATTTAAGATCCTCTTTTATATATATAAATTTAAAAAATAAAATTGTGTGCAGTTTTTAACTATTTGAAAAAAATATTTTGAGAGCAAATACAAAAATTTGTATTTAATGTGTGGGGACAGTTGGTGGAAATGGAATAAAGCTTTTGGGATTTGTTACCTTACATAGAAAATAGAATAGTTAATTTGTTTCCTTATTATATCATGGAAACAAATATTATGAGATGGTATTACTACTTACCTTACTTCTTAAATTCACTTTTTTTATATTAAATTACTTACCTTACTTCTTAGATATACTTTCTTTATATTAAATTACTTACCTTACTTCTTCGATTTACTTTCTTTATATTATATTACTTACCTTACTTCTTAGATTTGCTTTTTGTCTCAATGTTGTTTTTTTCCCTATAAATTCAACTGTTAAGTTATTATTGTTTACAAGTTACAAATCAACTATTATATTGAAGGAGTGCATTCTGAGTTATCAAGTTTTGAGCTAGGTATGATTAATATTCTACCTTTGTTTTGTATGTTTTTCTTATATATTATTATTGTTGATATTTTTATTTTACAAGTATAATATTTTTATATTAGTAATTCTTAGAATTTTTTTTGATTTAGAATCAATCTGATTTTTCAAAAAGAGAAAGAAAGAGCAAGTGATTACTTGTTCTTTAATAAACGAGTAATAACCAATTAGACTTAATTACTTTTCAAATACACATATTATTAATAGAATAATGTTAATTGTACTATCTGTTAATTTAACCAAAATGAGTTTTTGAAAAAACTAACATTGATAAAATCTTATTTAAGATCAACAAGGTTTCAAGAGAGATTGAATGTATTGAATTAATTATATTTTCTATTGAAAAAAATTTACTAAAACAAATGGATTACAAAAAAAATGACTTCACATTTAAGACAACTAAAAAACTAGACTTTAAATTAAAAATATATATGAAGATTTTCTTAAGAAAATAATTTAGGGCTTTTCTCTAAAATTTGGCTTTAGATTCAACTCTTAGTTGGCCCTTGGAACTAACCTAAACTATTTTTGTTTGTGTGTTATTCTAGTTCATTTTCATCACTATTTATACGTTTTGATATTGAGAACCAACATTACAAAATTTTACTTTCTTATATCAGGTTTAATCATGGCAAGGTCTGGCCGCAAAAAAATTCGTATCGAGAAGATACAAAATAAAAAGAAAAAGAGTGTGACATTCTCTAAAAGGCGTACTGGCCTTTTTAAGAAAGAAACTGAGCTCTCCGCACTTTGTGATAGTCCAAGTGCTATGGTGATTTTTTCCCCTGATGACAACAAATCTACCGTATACTCAATTGGATATCCATGTGTCAATTCAATTATGGATAAGTTTATGGAGGTGAATCCTCCAACAAACATTGATAACACTAACTCCCTCACTGTACATCATAAAAATGCTATTAGAAAGGTGGGTTTGGAGCTAATCGAGATTAATAGAAAGCTTGAAGAGGAGGAGAAACGCAAGAAAAGGCTTGACGCCACAGGACATTCATATGAAAATTTGAATTCTATGCAGTATCAACAATTGATCGAAACTATTGAAATCAAATTCCTGGAAACGGAATGCATAGCTATCCAACTAAAGGAGTGTAACATGCCATTTCCCTATAGTACATTCGGAGATGCCTTGGCTCCTAAATAAAAATTTTCGTTCTATTTCAATGTTAAACTATTTAAATTTTGTTAAATTTGTATTATGCTTTTTATGAAATAAAATAAACATGTTTTTTGTTTGGTATGTTGTAATTTGTTATTCATTAATATTAAATTTGATATGTAAGTGTTTAAAGCAGAATAGTTATAAAAAAAGGAATAACAGAAATAAAATCTTGTCAAATAACTTTAAAACACTCTCATACACTAATATGATACATTATAAATTAGTACAACAAATTTTGTATCTTACTTTTAGTTTAACCACCTGATTATTAATTAATTTATTTAATTTTCTACACTTTGTCTTTAATACTTTTTTTTTTATTCTTAGATGTTTGTATATTTAACAATTTGAAGAACGTCCAAATTAATTACTTCTACACCTAAAGTAAATGCACACAAAAATTATACTTCAAAATATGTATAGTCATTATATATTCTCGTTAATCAGAAAAAAATATAAATAAATATTTGGATTGTGACATTCATAATTCACGTTCTAAACATATTAATGTATGATACAAACTAAATAATATTACTTTATTATAAACATTAAATTTCAATATTATTAGCAATAGATTCAAATCATTTTTATAAGCAAATCAATTATAAAACAGTAACTAATTAGACTTCGCATCTAAAAAAAATAGAAAAGTAGATTTTTTAATAAAAGTATATATGATGAAAAAAAAAATATTAAGGCTCTTCACTTTCGCTTTAAGCCCCGGATACTCTATACAATCATTGATAGTACCACAAAAAAAAAAATATTCATCAATTTTCATGTTTGAACTCTTATTCTGCCAAAATCTAATGTAAAGGGAAAAAAGAAAAAATTTAATACAAAATTGAAAATTCAAGATTTTGTAGCTCCAAAAATTTCTCAACGACGATAAAAAAATTATATCCTAAAGCCTATAAGGACCTTAGTTAACTATTTGAAAAAATATTTTGAGAGCAAATACAATAATTTTTATTTAATGTGTGGGGACAATTGGTGGAAAATGGAATTTGTTACCTTACATGGAAAATGAAATAGTTACTTTGTTTCCTTATTATATTATGGAAACAAATAATATGAGCTGATATTATTACTTACCTTACTTCTTAGATTCACCTTTTTATATATTATTACTTGACTTACTTCTTAGATTTACCTTCTTTATATTAAATTACTTACCTTACTTCTTAGATTTACTTTCTTTATATTATATTACTTACCTTACTTCATAGATTTATTTTTTTGTCTCAATATTGATTTTTTTCCCTATAAACTCAACTGTTAAGTTATTATTGCTTACGAGTTACAAAGCAACAATTGTATTGAAGGAGTGCATTTTGAGCTATCAAGTTTTGAGCTAGGTATAATTAATATTCTACCTTTGTTTTGTATTTTTTTTCTTATATATTGTTATTGTTGATATTTTTATTTTATAAGTTATAATGATTTTATATTAGTAATTATTAGAATTTATTTAATTTAGAATCAATCTGATTTTTCAAAAAAGAGAAAGAAAAATCAAGTAATTACTTGTTCTTCAATAAACAAGTAATAACCAATTAGACTTAATTCTTTTTCAAATACATATATTATTAATAGAATAATGTTAATTGTTTCCTATCTGTTAATTTAACCAAATAAGATTTAGAAAAAACTAACATTGATAAAATCTTATTTAAGATCAACAATGTTTCAAGAGAGATTAAATGTATTAAATTAATTATACCTATTGAAAAAAAAATTGCTAAAACAAATCGATTATAAAAAAACAATTAATGACTTCACATTTAAGAAAGCTAAAAAACTAGACTTTAAATTAACAAATATATGAAGATTATTTTAAGAAAATAATTTAGGGGTTTCTCTCTCAAATTTGGCTTTAGATTCAATTCTGAGTTGGCCATTGAAACTATCCTAAACTATTTTTGTTTGTGATAATTTGTTATTCATTAATATTAAATTTGATATGTAAGTGTTTAAAGCACAATAATTATAAAAAAAGGAATAATAGAAATAAAATCTTGTCAAATAACTTAAAAGTACATATGATCTCATTTTAATAAAATGAACTCTATGGTGCTCCTTTACCTACATCCGTTTATTAAAGAAATTATTCCTATACTTTATTGAGATAGATGGAACTTTCCCTCTAAAGATAAATTTTATTTTTCATGAATAACTCGAATGCTCTTCTTTCTGACAATAATACCAAAATATCAAATTGACACAATCAATTTTATCTTTATTTTGATACTTATGTACCCCTTTTACATTGAATTTTTAATAAAACCCAATTGGGTCTAGTGTAAGAATTGTTAGGTATACACAGAGTCTGGTGTACTAAACTCCAACTATACATGTGATCTAGAAAAAGATCGAACCACATTAGTTCTTGTGTACAATCTCATATACAATACAATCATTGAAGGTCTCAACAACAGCAAACTCCATGTAAGTCCCTATAAGTGGGGTTTGAAGATGATAAAATCTATGCAAACCTTGCCCTTTTCTCGTGAGGTCGTTTCCGATAGACCCTAGACTTAAAATAAAGTATGTCCAAGCAGTTAGGAAAAGGAAATGCATAATTGAGAACAGCAGCAAATCATTTAAGGTCTCATATATCAAATAGTGGCTGCCAGGGGTTGGAGTGAAGCATTCATTTCAAGTTATTGAGATGGAATACTCAATAACTACGTTGGAAGTGTCATAAATAATGACAGTAATGGAACTTCATATGAAAATGAACGTAAATTCGAGAATTTACAACGACGACAGACCTATATTAGTGTGAGAGAATTGTTATGCCATCGAAGATCTGACCATAGTAAGCTATAAAATCTACGTAAAATGCATAATGATGGCTGGTTAACATATTTTCTTAACCTGTTAGATGAAAAGAAGTTTTTCAGCGTACTGGACAAAGTAAACAACACATAATAAACAGGCATTCTCTGGCATAATTTATGCAGATGCACTTTCTATACACAGAGGTAATACCTCTTTCCGGTAGTTTCACAGAGCTAAAAACAAAGACAGGTTCTACGCAAAGTCAAAGACGAAAGAAAGAAGGCCACAAGGGAAGCAAGAAACCATGCTTCAACTGCACAAAAGGAAACAATAAAACAAACCTACGCTGTTACCTAGACATTCCTTCCGGGATGGTGGAACCATTTATCAATGCCCCATGCTTCCCCAAGGTTGGAATGCTGTTAGAACGTTTCTTTACTCGAATGTTGCCAGAGGTTGGGACTCTCTTCTCGTTCTTCTCTTTGAGAAAAGAAGTGTAGTTCCCGAGCGGTAGCTCCAAAATTACAGCACTCTTACTTCTGAAAGATTGGTCGATGCTCTTCCTATACGTCTCGAAACCTTCAGTTAGCTGGTCCCCTGAAACAGGTACAACCTTAGTACTCAACTCCGACTTATTGTATATTTCTTCATTAACATCAGTCATATAACCATCTTCTTGAATATCTAGCATGGCAAGATCATCATACTCCTCATCTGATTTAGTAGATTCCTCATCCACTGAGCCTTCCTGTGTGCATAGCAGCAAAGAGGTTGATTATTAAACAACAACAAAAAATTAGCGTTAAATCCCCAGTTGCTAGTTGAAAATCAATGAAACATGGGCTTCAAATTAATTCAATGGAACTTGGCACGACAAGTATGATGGTTAGGCAAGAAAGAGGATTTGAATACAGTCGCATATTCACTAAACAAACCAAAATGTATGATCTTAATAATTAGTTAAGACCTAATCATCTAGAAATGACATACTTCCAACGATATGTAGCAGCTTCCTGATGACATCAAGTATATAAATCATTCAACATACCTCCTCATCAACTCGTTTGGAACCATCATCACTAAGATCCTCGTCACTGTCTCTTTCAAGTGGTTCATCAACCTCTTCGTCATCACTACCATGCACTGATTGTTCCTCTTTGAGCTGTAATTATCGTGAAAAATGGGAATGCATCAAAGAACTTATGGAACTAAATGGAAGACACAAGTAAATAAGTAAAGAAATATATACGACCTCCAAACTCCATAAACCAAAGGCTAATACAGAGAAAAGTGTGCATTATACATTTAGTTTATGGAAACCCATCAGAACTTCTAGGCATACCTCTTTTGCATGTGCTTCAGGCAACCTTGGTGAGCTGCAGCAAGAGGAATAGTACCTGCTGCCATTGTCCGTCAGCTCACCCCTCGATTCATCTACACTACTAGCATGACTGGTACCACCAACATCACTGGGCCAAGCACTGATCCCAAAATGGCCAAATTGCAGATTAATAGGTTCAGCCTTGCCAATCTGCAGTGGTCCATACATAGGGGTCCCTATTCCACTCGCAGCGGAGTGATCCATAATAGGCTTGCCATCATTGCCCAAGGTGTAAACTGGCCAAGCTTTTGCTACTGATCCATCATTGTTCAGAAGAGCCATCAAGTGCCTAGAAGAACCTTTTCTTTGAATCAGTTGAAACATTCCCTTAGAGCTCACACAATTGGCAGCACACTGGTTTCTGTATTCCTCATCAATGACGACAACCGTATTTGTGACTGGATCATACAGTTGCTCCCCTGCATCACGCCTCCGTAGGCAACCGAAGACAGTGGCATGAATGGCTGCCACACTTTTATCTACGTTGGTGTTGTTAATCTTTGGCACCAAATGCTTGTCAGCTCTGTTACAGAGATATTCTTGTATTGTCCGGATGTTTCGAATATATTTAACATACTTGTTTTTAGCAGGATCAAGAGTCATGTACTTCGCACGTACTGCAAACCTTTCTAAATGTTTTTCCTCATTTGCAATGTAAACCATAAAAGGTATGACTGACGGATGCTTCTTCATTAGTCCCATCTGCAGGTATAAGAAAAAATCGGCTCCAACTTAGCCACCACACAAGAAAGTCCCTCCAGGTAAAAAGCAAAATATGCAATATTTAAAATTAATTATTACCACAAAATTAAGGCTCAAATGAACACCCTCCACAACGACTGATTCTTTCCGGTCTTCCCATGCAGTTATTAGCCTATCAAGACTATCAATTACCATCTCACTCTGTGCCTTAAATCCTTCAACTGCCATTTCTCTGGAACTAATCAAATCAACAGCATTTGAAATCCGCACAGGTGGAGATTTTACACCTTCTTTTTGTATTGGTGGGGTTGAAATTCCAGCTAACTTCTTCGCCCTTTTCTTCGCTTTAGCTTCAGAAACAGCTACAGGATCCAAATATTCCCCTGCATGGTAGGTTGAAGCCCAAAGTAAAGGGTTTTGCTTTTCATCTACAAAACTCCTCATCATATGTCGAATGGAGTCAGTGGACACCACAGTCGTTATACCCAACCTGCTTCCCTGTGAAGATAAATGGAGAAGAAAATCATACATCTCATGTCCCAATATACACGGCAATCTTCCATTTCAGGAGATTTAACATACCACAATAATACACGCCTCACGTCCCAATTTATAATTTTTTGAGATCATTCCACCAAAGATATTTTACTTATTTTATTGAGTTTTCTCACATAGGTTCAAATTCATTTAAACCAAATCAAATTTGAACCTTTGATATGATATTTTCTCTATCAAACTCCATGTTACTAAAAGTGATTGCTTTACCGCTTAAAGCAATGAGAAGCTAGGGATTATGGCTTCATGGGTGAAGTCGTTTGCTTCAAAGAATTACTGCAAAATAAACCTAACAAAAGACAAATGGTTCTTTGGATCACAACTTACAGTAGTTGGACTAATATCGGCATTATTGTATCTCAGAAACTGAAATCAATTATTTTGTTAGCAATTTGATTATCATAGTACAATATTACATACATGTTTGGTATTGTTTGATTTTCATAAATTATGCACTTCAACTTCGTATATGGAATTTTTTATTTTCCCATAAATTATGCACTTCAATTAAAAAACTGCACGGCATTTCACTTTTTACTGGTCACTTCAAAGCCCCACGAGCTTTGTAGCTTTTTTTGCATCTTTTGCTTGTAACAGATCAAACTAACTTTTCAATTAGTACATTAATATTTTCTTCCATCGTCACTTGGTATAGGACATACGCCAGATTAATATCAAGAGTCAATTAAATGGGACTGAGGGATTATGACATGAAAAATTAGGAGGTTAGTACAACAGCCAAGGCTATGAGAGAACTTATACCAGCAAAGCAGACAATGTAGATTTGCCACAGCCACTAGTCCCACACAATAGAACAGTTACAGATTCTTTTCTTTCTCGGATCCTGAAACATAGCAACAACTCTGTGAAAAATACAGAACAAGGTACACTGAAGAAAAATATCAGCAAAATGAGCACATCATCAGCTTCCTATATCAATCACCATGGACAGACGAATTAATAGGGCCATTATTCCCCTAACTTAAGAAGTGACTTAAAATGGAAACTTCTATTTTGCTTCTCTTACAACTTGGAGATTTCAGCTAAAACTTTTTCCAGATTAGGCTAAAGAATGACCAATATCTCAGAAAAGATTGGTTTCTTTTCTAAGTGGCTGCATACTAATAAAAACATCACCATATAAGTTAGGGGAGAAGGATGTGCTACAAAACAAGAATTCCCATGCGCTCCCCGTGTCGTTTTATAAATAGGTGTGATATTTTTTTATTTTCAGTGGGGGTACGAACAGTGAAACACACCTCGTAATACCAAGGGAGAGACAGCAGAACCTCACCTGCAAGCTAAAATTAAATCAGCCCTCTGGTTGGGGCCCATATACTTGTATTCGGTTAAAGCATCACAAACAACATCTAGGAAAGTCCCTCTCTTGACAATGACTGTCGTGCGCCTTTTGTACAACTCAAAAGGTATGCTGCTCTCACTTTGATTGTTCCCTTTAT
Source organism: Solanum verrucosum (assembly GCF_900185275.1). Lineage (NCBI taxonomy): Eukaryota > Viridiplantae > Streptophyta > Magnoliopsida > Solanales > Solanaceae > Solanum > Solanum verrucosum. The sequence goes on along the minus strand of NW_026019984.1, from coordinate 800,637 downwards.
CCATGAATGCATTCATAAAGGTACTGGACTCTCTATGATGAAGTCCTTTAGAGTTATCCTGTCCCAGTTGTGCTCTATCTGCTGAAACCAACTTATCACCCATACATTCACTTCTCATTTTGTCAAAAACTGTTCTGCTTATCTGTTCATGCAAACAAACAAAAAAAGATATAGTAATTAAAGAGCCTAAAATTTATATGTTCTAGAAGAATTTGGAAGTCACAATGCAAAAGAATCCTCTCAAGAACATCAAACAATGGACTAGTCGAATCTTATAAAAGCGAACTCTCATCAGCAGGGTAAAAACAACCATTCTTGCCAATCCGTAAAAGCAGAATCCCAAGTGAGACTTAATGTCCTTTAAGAAGGATACAAAAAAAATTACGTTGCTCAGATCCTCCAAAAATGACAGCGCACACACGTTTAATCCTCCAAAAAAAGCACAAATCTTGAGAGGATCCGACAATAACCTCACAGCATTATATGAACACAGAATTTTTGTATCTACTAAAAAGGAATCTCAAATCTCATTAAAATTCTGCTTTTAAGGATAGGCAAGAATGAGTTTCTTGGCAGCATTTATGGCTGATCCAATTCTCAAGCATATAATTTTAAAATAACACATTACACATGAGCTTTAAAACAAGAAGGCATTAATTTCATTCACTGGCAGAACACAATTTTTAGGGGAAAAAACTCGACTTTACCAAGATAGTCATTAATCTAACTTTCAAGCTTCAACCTTTTTTAAAAAAACAATAGATAGACCAGATATATACTTGATTAGACTTCCTTTTCATAACTGATCAGTTTGATATTGGCAGCTCACAGAACAAAGGAAAAATTGTTAACATCCCAACAATACTTTTACCATAATCAATTAGTGAGACTAACAATTATGAATGAGCAAGTTAAACAGTAAGGAACGAAAAACATTCCAAATACAAAACCAAAAACAGTACTCCATCCGTTTCAAATTATTTGACATATACTCCTTTTTAATCTATTTCAAAAAGAATTACTTTTTACTTTCCTGGCAACTCTTTAATCTGTTTTAAAACATTTTGATACATTCTACACATCTTCCGTTTAAAACCTGACCAAACCAGACAAACAAAACAAATTGAAACGAAGAGCATAAATCAGATCATAAAGACTGCACATTCTCAAAATAAATACCACATAAATCACCAAACCGAGAAAACAAAATCACCTTAAACGCATGTCGAGGTTTACATCCCATAAGTTGCAGAGTACTCTGCAGAACAGAACGCGTATATCTAAAAGAGTCTTTCCCTTGATCTCTCTTCTCCTCCACCTCCTCATCATCTACTACCACTATATACAACAGTTTCGTTACCTCTGTAGCCATTTCCTAACAATCACAAAACCGAAAAAAAACCTCAATCTCCGAGCCAAAAAAAAAAAAAAAAACAATGCATATACTAAATCGTCATCCGTACATCATCGATCATCAATTACAGAAAACAACAACAAAATCAGATACATTATAACAAAACGATTCTAATTCTAATAATAATAATAATGCCGGTTACTACGATTGATGAAATTGAACCTGGAAAGATGAATTCGGAGTCGTTTTCGTCTGTATATATCAAAATCGGCGATGACGACGACGGCGGTGGTGTACGGCGGCGGCGGCGGCGGCGGTTTAGGGTTATAACAAACCGGAGATTGATGAAGATGAAGAGAGGAATTTCCAACGCGATCTCGCCATAACAACTTTGCTGGGTTTTTCTCCACGCATCAAAACACGAGTGCATACACGACTACCCCTTTCTTCTCTATTTATAGTAAAAATATAAAATAAAAACAACAAAAAAGATCCTACGGGTCGGGTCGGGTTAAAATACCGGAGCGATAATGAGTTGGTGTTCACACGTGAGAAGGAACAGAAAGCTGTGGGTACCCACCTCTTTGCCTATTTATAGTAAAATCCTTTCGTCTCTATTAATGTAAACGTATTTATCTGAGCATGAAATTTAAGAAATAAAATGAATATTCTTTTAATCTTTGTGAAAAAAAATGAGTATTTAATAAGTTTTAAAAAATTAAAATTATTTGTTAATTTTGTAATTTTGAATATATCAAGAAAAGTAAAATAGAGAAATTGAATAAACTGAATATAAAAGTATGTTATTTCTACGAGATAGATTAGAAAGAAAAAAGTGTTAACATAGGAAAAAAGATAAAAATGTACATAATATAATATTTATTTTAGGAAGATCGAAAAGTTATTTTTGATAAATTCTCAATTCAAATAAAAATATAAATATATAAAATAATAACGAAGAAGTTATATTGAAAATAATGAAAAATGTTATGTAAATCAAGACGAGGAAAGTAGAAGAAAATGGACCACATGTTTTAGAGGAATACTGAATATAAAAATATGTTATTTCTACGAGAGAAAATAGAAAGAAAAAAGTCTTAACATACGAAAAAAGATAATATGTACATAATATTATCTTTATCTTAGGAAGATAGAAAAGTTATTTCTAATAAATACTCAATTCAAATAAGCATATAAAATAATAATGAAGAAGTCACGTTGAAAGTAACTGTGTCACGTAAATTAAGAGGAGGAAAGTAGAAACTGACCACTTCAACAGGTTTACACGTGTGAAGCACAGAAACAATGGTTTTTTAAATTCTGGGAAAAAAAGAAAAGACAAAGGTGGATCTGAATATGAGCAACAACTTTTGTCATGGTTTTAGAGGGGTATAATTGTCAATTTACATGATTAAGAATAGAACCAAAAAAAGACATTGAAAAAGAAATTAAGTAAAAGTAGAACAAGAAAAGGACTTGAAAAATAAATATGAAGAGAAATATTTAAAATAATAATAAAAAATAAAAATAATCTCTTTAAATGTAAATTGCAGTAGGTAAATCTAGTACAACATATTCAATTTAAAAGATATTGAGAAAAGATAGATATCACGTTATCTGTGTGGATGATCATATTTTAATCAATTATTTTGTTTGAATATGTTTTGTTTTAAATCGAAAATCTATCAGAAATAACTATTTATCTCTATGAAATAAGAATAAAATCTGTATATATTTCACCTTCTTCAGACTTGACTTATAGAATTACACAAAATTTATTGTTGTTACGATTGTACTCACTATTTACCTTCTTTCTTTCTTTTTTCTAATTACTTAATAATAAAAACAAACTAAATATAATATATTTAAAAATCCATTTAATTTTGCCTGTGGATTTTGGGCGGTTTAAAGATAGCGGAAGACAGAGAGATATATCGGTCAAGGACACAAGTCCCAAGACAAATTAAGTTAATTTCGTCATCATTATTTTTAACCTTTTTTTTTTTTTTTTTTGCTTATATACATTTTTAAAAAGTGATTTCCTTTTTATTCATTTATTTTCTTTGCCACCTTTATATCTCCGCAAAAAGTAGGGATAAAATTTATATACGTTTTATTTTTAAAAAAAATAATTTGTAGAATTATAGAGTAATAAATGTTATTGTTAAGAATTATTTTATTTACATCCACTTGTACTATTTTCTTGAATATCAATAATTAATCATATGCTAATTCCAAATTATATTTTTACTAAATGTAAAAATTTTAAAAGTCTTTGTAAGGAACATTTTGGTATTACCAAATTGAAAGTGCAGTGACATAACATGTTAAGACTTAAGAGGCACATGATGTGTTAATTAGTTGGATTATTAGTAGGTTAACTAATTTAATTATTGTTAAGCTTCTTTGTTAGAATTAATTGTAGTCAGTTAAATAAATGTAATACCCGTAATTGGGTAGAAAAGTTACACATGTCACTAAATAAATTAAGGAGCACCTATTAATTAGACAAGATATAAAGTATTTTCAGCTTACCAAAACATGCATAACCTAAATAGAAGAGTTTAAAGATTGAGAATTAAGGAAATAGATAGTTGAGTGTTTTTTTCACTTCTTAGTGATATAGCAGGATTTTTAGTCTGAAACGCATATTTATCGCATCTTAGCTTTTTACTCTCACATTCTTTTTTATTTATTTTTAAAAAAAATAATCTTGAGTCGTAGATCTAGCATAAACAATCAATCTACCTCACAGAGGTAGAAAATAGAGTCTGCGTACATTTTATTTTTCTGGAACTTCACATATGAAACTATATTGAATATGTTATTGTTTTTTTTTTTGTTTCCCATCCGGTGTCCGATACCCACATTGGAGCCCGACTAAATTCGGATTCACGCCGAGAAGTCCCACATTGGAGGTAAAGCGCTCCCTAACAAAAGTGACTCCGTACCCAAGGGGGCTCGAACCCGAAACCTCTTATCAGTACTCCACCACAACCCTTGTTGGTGAATATGTTATTGTTATTGTAACATAAATAAGAAGGCAACATACTAATCTAATAATTAAAATACAAAAAACTGACTCGAACACTATTAATTAAAAAAAGAGCACACGTTAATTGACATGATTAAGAAAGAGATTAGCACCCACTAAAAAGGAAAGGTGGTGGCAAATTAAAGACCCAAAAGTTAGATACACTTTAAATTATTTTTCAATGATTTCCACTTCGCGGCGTTTTAATATAACGACTTTATAACTAATTAATTTCTTTTTAATTTGCAATTTGCAATAAACCCCATTAATGTAATGGGATTTTTATATTTATACTACTCATAGACATCATTTTATTAAATCCCACCACAACAAAAAGAGACTCAATAGAATGACAAAGTCAATACAATTTTTATACATTTTTATTAATCCGTGAATATGTTTTATCCAAGGTTACCTTCGTTTTTCTTTTTTGATTTTTCATCCCGTGTTTGATATTTGTATTAGAGTCCAACTATTTTAAATTTGTGTCGCGTAGGATCTCATTCAGAGAGAAGTGCTCCCTACCAAAGATTATCCAAGCCTCAAACTCGAGACTTCTAGTTAGAAAAGGAGCAACTCCATCCGCTACACTACATTCTTTGATAGTTTGTACTAAATTACATAATTTCATTTCACTTGATATGTTCGAAGTCTATCAAATGACGTATAAATTCAAATAAGTTACGAGTTTAGTAACAAATTCAAAAGCTCATAAAATTTAAATTTCATTTCACTTTTTATCATCATCGAAAAATATAAAATATCGCCATATAAAATAAAAACACCATAGAATATGGTACTAAAGTAGGTAAGATATTTATTTATCTTATTATATATGTACCTAATTTTGTCGGGTCAAAAACGTGTACGTAAAATGGAGCAACAAGACATAAATGTACATATGAACAACGACGAGGCATCAATAATTTATTGATTTGCATTAATTTTACGAAATATTTGCTATTTTTTTTATTTCAAAATATTACTCTATTTTATTATGTTAAATATTTCATCTTTTTTAGTTATATATATAGCAACATTAATTGGATACTATGTTATGGTTTATTGAGATTATTGATAACGTATCTACGTAATAAGTTTTAAGGGTACACATACAAAACTTTTACAAAATTTAAGTAAAAAATATCTATGAAAATACTTATTATAATGTATTACTAAGATGTTCAAATGAAATATATATAATTTACATATTTATTAAAAAATTATAATAATTTATCAGTAAATTTTAAAAGTTATTGATGTATTCCGAAAAAGATAAATAGTCGTAAATTACTATTTGTTGAATTGATGTAGTCTTGCTTTACAAAAAGTTAACAAATTAAGAATTTAAGAATATGGGTCCATAATGGGCACGCAATTTAAAATACTGTCAAGTCTTCTAGAAATATTAATTTAAGATTCTTTTTTCGACTTCAAACTTTGAATTATACTTTTTTAAAATAAAAATAATAATAAAAAGAGTAGTTATTGACCCTTTTATTTTATACGGAAAAGAATCTAAAATACCCTCAAACTATTAGAAATGGTACAAAACTACCCTCCTTCCACCTATTAGCCCTCAAATATCCCTCACATCGGACTGGAAACCTAAATAAGCCACAAAAACATAAAAGTGACCAAAATAAGTCACTACTTTAGGAAGTAACTAAAATAGGCTTAGTGGAAGAAAAAATTCCACTTTATCTAATATTCTAAACGTTTTCCGTTAGTCTTATAACGTGTATATTTTAATATATAACGGAATTATTTTCTACACTTTATAAAGTGGAAGAAAATCTCACACTTTACAAAGTGGAAGAGAAAATTCCACTTTACAAAGAGGAATATTTTCACGTTTTTATCTATTTTGCAGTGTTTGTCATACAATTATATTGATTTGACATATCATAAAAACGGAAAAAATTATTACACTATGTATTTTTATTTTTTTATTCTGAAAAATCCTCCAATCTCTATTTAAGGAGGACATTCAAACATTAACTGGTAGCACCTACAACATACTTTCTATATTTGTTCATTTCAATCTCAAAAAAAAAATGTCTTCTAAACCAAAAGTTAGAGTTTTGATTTATTGGGATGGCGAAATTATACATGATGGAAATACCGTTTATTATAATTGTCCTCCCAAACACAATGCTAAATATTCAATTAATGTCCGATATCATAAATTTCTCTCATCAATTTATAAAAGAATGAGTATAAACAGTACTATTTATAATTTGATTATAGTCGTAAAATACCCTACTTCATTTTTATCACAAGGACAAGTAAATTTTGGAGAGTGGATTATCTATAATGACGAATCGTTGACCAACTTTTTGAGGGTTCCAGATGACTACATAGATCAAATCAAGTTAACAATACTTGAAATCTATGTTAGGAAGGAGCCTAAGACTAGTCAACAACGTTCTCCTTTATCGGTCAATGTCCATCCACTTTATAAAAAGTGTAATAAAAAGTTCCACTTTATAAAGTGTAAGAAATAGTTCCATTTTATAAAGTGTAGAAAATAATTTCGTTATATATTAAAATATACACGTTATGAGACTAACGGAAAACGTTTAGAATATTAGATAAAGTGAAATTTTTTCTTCCACTAAGCCTATTTTAGTTACTTCCTAAAGTAGTGGTTTATTTTAGTCACTTTTATGTTTTTGTGGCTTATTTAGGTTCCCAGTCCCCTCACATCTATCTTTGGGCTCCATATTGCCCTTATTTTTAACAGTCCTCAATTTAAATTTAATTACTAAATTCATTAATAACGTGTCAATCATCTATTAGTCACCCTATAATTAACCTAAATTAATTTTAAAATATTCCACCCATTCAAGTCAAATCAACCTGCCCAATCAAATAAAACCCGGCCCGAAGACCAACTCAAATGAAGAATTTCAGACCCATTTGGAGATCATCAACATCACATTTCTCTAAGACTTCATCAAAACATCAAGCATCAGTTCTCTCCATACCAAGACGCATTTTTATTTTTGCAGCAAGTGACTCAAGAATTCTTCAGCTAATATTGAAGACATGCTGAATAAATGTACGTACCATGTATCTTGAGTAAAAAAAATTGACTTATTGACTATATTAGTATCCGTAAATTTGCGAGAAATTGATGGAAGAAACATAATTTTCTCATAAGAAATTGAATTTAGATATGTCGTTTTTGGAATAAAATATAAATAAGTTGTTTGAATAATTCGACAAATATGGTAAACTTGAGAACTTTGATTCACAATCGAAAAGTCACAAAATTCCATGATAAAAAATCTCATCTTTGTGGACTTTATACATTCCTATTTCATACTTAAAAGTTGGTCAAGTACACAATCTGAAAATTCTGAGCTATAATTAAAAGCAATAAGAAATCAAAAAAATCAATTGAATTTTTTTTCCTCAGTGAGCAAAAAGTACAGAGAATTACAATATTCAAAGTATGAAATTATCAAACAAGAAAAAAGAAGAAGACTAAACTAGGGTTTTGGATAATAGAAAATAGAAAGAGATGAAATGATAAAGCAAAAGAAATAAAGAATGGAACCAATAGTTGAATTTTCGCCGGAGAAAAAGACAGTGATAACACAGTTAGCCGCACTTGGAAAAAGAGATGGAAAAGGGGTAAGTTAGCAGTTAATTTGGGGCTGATGGGTCAAATAGATTGGGGTTGATGGGTCAAATAGATTGGGGCGGGTCGATTTGATTTGGGAATTAGTGGATTTTTAAATTAGTTTAGGTTAATTATAGAGTGACCAATTATGATTGTCATGCCATTAATGAATTTAGTAATTGGATTTAAATTGAGAAATGTTAAAAATAGGGGTAATATGGAGCCCAAAGGTAGATGTGAAGGGTATTTGAGACCCAATAGGTGGAAGGAGGGTAATTTTGTACCATTTCCAATAGTTCGAGGGTATTTTAGGCCCTTTTCCGTATTTTATATTTTACTATCTTCTTGAAAAAAATACTACGACTCTTTCTTTATCCTAATGATTCTTCAATTACTACCTTGGCTCAATATATCTTTGATAATTTTCACTTTACTTTCGTTGGAGGTTTATGATTTTTCGAGTCAAATGAAATCGAAAATATTTTTAAAACTTTCAAGTTGTGCTTGACATTTTAATTTTAAGAATCGTCGTAGTGAAGTTAAATGTGATAGTTATTTAAATAATAATCTTTAAAGGTGTCCTTTACATTTTAATTTGAAGAATTGTCGTAGTAAAATCAATATGATAATTATTCAAACAGTAATATTTGAAAGTTATTGTGAGTAACAATATTTTTATTCCTTTTAGGAAACAAATATAACAACTAAAATATCAATATTTTTGTGAGATAAATGATACAATTAGACTTCTATTATAGTTGTGATTTGAGAATTTTACGTGCAAAAAGAATTATTTTCAAAAGTAAGCACAATGGTTTCGTGAAATGAGTGATAGATAAAATTGTATTTGGTGAATCTAATTATAGTTGTAATTTGAAAATTTTACGCAGCGAAAAAAACTTTTTTCAAGAATAAGCACTACAAGATTTCACGAAACAGGTGATAGAAAGAGACTTTGTTAGATTTCACATTTTTAACTTGATATCCAGAATCTCAAGTGACGAGAAAAACTCTTTTAGAAGTAAATATTGTACGATGTGGTAAGATTGTGATAGACAAAATTATTTTTACTAGACTTGAATTTGATCGTGATCTAATCTAATGCGGCGAAAAAACTCCTTTAAAAGTAATAAGTATTGTACCTTTTAGTGGAATGGACGACAAACAAATAAATGTCTTTATCATGTATTCTCTCATTTTGACAATCTTACGTGGTGAAAAAGCTCTTTTAAAAGTAATAAGCATAGTATGATTTTGTGAGATGAGCGGTATATAATAAAGGGATAATTGTAGAGAATGACAAACTTATAATCCAAAATAAATGGAGTAGCTATTGTTTGATTTAATTGTTCTCCGTAGCAAACGTTTGCCAATCGCCTCTCTCCCTCCAAATTCTCGCTCGCCACTCTCCCTTTATCGCTCTCTCCCTCTGTGCTCGCCTCTCTCGCTTTATACAACAGAATTGTATAAATTGCGTTTCTGTTAGTATAAAGCGAGAGAAAATTGTATATACACATGCAAATACATATATATTCGTCCTATACACTTATAATTATACAATAAAAATATTCCCCTGCCCAGTTCTCTTTTGCCTTTCTCTCTTTCTCGTTTTATACAAACACGGATTATACAATACAATGTAAAATTTATGTTTGTATAAAGTGAAAGAAAATTGTATATACACATGCAAATACATATATATTTGTCTTATACACTTATAATTATACAATACAAATATTCCCCTGCCCAGTTCTCTTTTGCCTCTCTCTTTCTCGTTTTATACAAACACAGATTATACAAATATAGTGTATAATTTATGTTTGTATAAAGCGAAAGAGAGAGTGATTTTTTATATACAAATATTTTTGTCAACGATTTATACAAACGAGAGGCTAACATCAAATTATACAAATGGTCTGCCAGCGAAATTATACAAATCTGAAGAGGAGCCAACGAATTACACAATTACTTCTTTTTGTATATATGTATAGCGAAATAAACATAGCTTTCAATTGTATATGTATAGCGATTATACATATATGTTTGCTATAGAGCGCAATTATGCAAATTTTGCTATAGCATACAAATATGATTTTTTTTGTTTGATATATGTGAAAGTTGTTCTATAATAAATGTTTTATCATCTGATCTTAATCTTTCTCGATTTGACAATCCTATGCAATGAAAAAGCTTCTTTAAAAGTTTTGACAACAATATGGTCTAATGAGATGAGCGGTATATAACAAAAGTTTTTTATTAATGATTCTGATACTTTTTCGATTTGATAATCTTACGCGGTGAAACGTACTCTCCTATCGAGAGGCGTATGTAGAGGGGGTGCCGTTGGTTCACGTGAACCCATGCTTTCCTCTCTAAATCATATATAGTAGTATTATAATTTTTTTAAAATATTTAAATATAAATATGTGAACCCATGTTCAAAGTATCATATAATAATACGATGATGATTAGATTCACCTCTCTAACTGAGGATAGAAATTTAAATCTTATATCTATCTTGTCTTTTTGAGTAACACCACTCCAAGTGGTTATCGGTGACACTTTTGACGTTTCAACTAATTTTTTTTAATATATTTTTGCCTTTAATCTTTCAAAATTTTCAAGTGTCTATTGAAAATTCCTAGAAAATTAAGCACTGTAAATTTTTTATATGATTAAATCAATTGTGTATATTAAAATTTAAAATTAATAGTATTATATATTTTGAATCTATAGTTTTTAAAATTTAATGGTTCATATTTAGAACGTAAAAGCCAAATGATCAAATTTATATTTAAGATACATTTCTTCGTAATCGTGCACCCATCTAGCCGAAATCTTGAATACGCCTCTGCTCCTATAATAGGAATCCTATCGTGTCACATTCTCTATGGCGAACCCCTATATTAATCCATCTTATTGGTGGGATTCTCTTCACGTTCCATAATTGTTGAACTGTCTCTTGATTTTCAGTTCAAAATTTATAGTCAAATTGTTCTTTTCACCAAACATCATAAGCCAAAAAGCTAATTTATGTCATTTTCAGCATATAGTTGGGACAATATTAGTGGTTTAGAAAATAACAATAATGACATCTCAAGTCAAAATATTGTGAACTATTTCACGTAGAATCAGATTCAGAAAAAAATTAAATAGAATGTTTTCAAAATTTAAAAATAGAATGGTTTCAAAATAAATTATAAATAGAATCGAAAGTGTTGTTTATCAATTTAATCATGAAACGTTTAAAAACACTAGTCAAATGCGATAAAATATTATTAGAAAAAAGATGTCTTAAAATATGTTATCGAATTGAGTTAGAGTCTCCTTTTGTTCCTATAACTGAACCCCGGAAATTGCATTCCGAAATAAAACTTTTAGAGAAAGTTAATACTAGTAGGTAATAAGAATTCAATCTTCCCTTGAATACTATATATGTTCAACTAATTAAATTTCTAAAATTAAAAGAAGTTGAATAATAATGTGAACGTATACATTTAAAAAAAAAACCATAATTTTAGAATATGATTCTGAATAACGTGTTTAAACAACTTGTTGAAACCTTTTTAGTTTTTACTTCCCCCCCACCCATATAAACAAGAACAATAATAACTTTATTATTATTTATTTATTTGCAAAAAAAAAAACAGAGATAAATCAAACGTGGAGATATAATAAGAGCAAGAAACTTTTTCTAATTAATTAATTATTAGAGATCCTGCAAGAAGAAAAAAAGGGAATATGCCTTCACACTCTTCAAACAAATTCATTTTAAAAATTGGGGTGCTTTTTATTTTATTCTTTTAAAAAAAATATATATATATAATAAATTATGGGATTCTTTTATTACAACAACAACAACAACAATAATAATAATAATAATAATAATAATAAGAGAAAAGAATTGAATCCCAGCTGTATGTACAAGGAAAGTATCATTTTCTTTACTACTAGTGTGCAATTTGAGTAAAAGCACTTTTTTTAGTACTTTATTTTATTTAGTCAATGTAATGGGCAATTTTTATTTTTGTTGATTCTCAACCTAGTGTCTAGAACCCGTATTGGAGTCCGTACTAAATTTAGATCGCACACTGCAAGGTCCATTTATGGGTGATGCTCCTAACATAATCTTCTCCATACATATTCGGATCGCACTCAGGATGGAGCAGACCCTTCATTCTACAATGTAATGACACTTTATATATATATAGAGAGACTTTTTTTCCTGTTTTTAATATTCTTGTATTGTAGTATAATGTATGTAGTTCATAGATACCACTGCCTGCATATATTGATGAATAAAGCAACGAATCAATGCATTTTTATTTTAAAATGTTAATGGCATAAAAAGTATGTGTATTTATTAATTATATAATATATAATTACTAGTGTATTATTCAAATTGAATTAAAAAAAAAAGTTTTACTCTTTTAGTGCAACTTTCCATCAAGAATTCAAGATTATGGAGATTTGGTTTTGTATACAAACTTATACAAGAAAGTATTTTTTTTTAAAAACAACCTTGAAAATTAATATTTAGAATAACTTAATTATTCTCCAAAATTCATCCCCCAAAAAACTAATCAAAATATACAATTTGATTCGACCAATCTTGAACCAACCCATCTTGAATCAAGAAAAACTTTGAACGAGTTATGATCCAATCCGTTTATCAATTAAGTCGATATTTCTATTTTCTCATTGACCCATATGAAAAAGGTAAGTCACCTTTGTCCATAAAGAATACTAAAAACGAAAATCTTTAGACTAGTCTGGGTCTATTATGGAGAGATGGTCGCCCATAAAGCTATTTGTACATTATTTGACGTCTCGATTTTCTAGAGTCCATAGAGAAGGGTATGAAGCCTCGCCATTTATTTACTATGAGCGATAACACAGTGCAAATTCAAATTAATCATATGACACTCTATTGAAATAGTCAAGCTTCGATATAAATATCAGACAACAATGAAAAAAAAAATCCTTTCACTTTCACTAGCTCTTAAATAATTACAGGATTGATACTGACGGATGAGAAATCAATGCAGTGGGAATCTGTGCTTTACTAATTCCCAGCCCCAATTAATTTATTAATGGTCCATGGTTTTTTTTTTTTTATAATTATTATTATTATTGATACTCGATTAAATTTAAATTTATGTTGGTAAGTATTGAGAATAAACTTTTCTAAAAAGTAAAAACGACTTCACACACATCACGCTTGAACTCAAGAGATTTCTTAAAAAATTAAAGAATATTTATCACTCCAACATAATTATATTACTTTATTCATTTCAATTTATTAAATCCGTTTTGATTCGACATGAAATTTTTAAATATGTAAAATGTATTAAAATGAAACAAAAAATAGAATGAACAAATTAAAACAAAAAAATAATTGTCTGTGGTTCAATGTTTCTTCTATAGTGGATTACTATTATTACATATAATTTAGATTTTTTTTAAATCTATTTTTTCTTGCTTTATTTTGATATTAATATGAATCCAATGGAAAAATACTATAAAAAACATTTGGGACCACTTGCCTATATTCGTATATAGTCACATATACTATTTACCTTTAGTAATCACATATTTTGAAAAATAAAATCTAGATGAGATTGTGATTGACATATCACGAATCTAGCTTTTCATATATAAAAAAAGGAATTGCCGATAATTGTAGTATTTTAAAAAACATGATTTTCTTGAGTTGGGAATCTATTGAAAAGCAATATCTCCACCTCATAACAGTTGTGGTAAGGTCACCTATACCTATCTTTCACAATTTCTACTTATGAAGACATATTGAATATATTTTTAATAATGTAGATTTGATTATGAGTTCATAGATTTTATACAATATAGTAACATTTTTGTTTCAAATTCTACACGTATGCCCAAAAAATAATATAGTCAAACTTAAATATCATAATGACTATTTACGAAAATTTTCCTTTCTAATTAAATGAAAAGGAAAGACCCTAAAATAATCTTATAGTAACGACTAAAAAGCAAAATAACATTCCCTCAAGTATATGTACACCTGATCTTTATTATGTTTAATCATAAATTAGTTAGCTCATGAGCATACTACTATAATGAAAAAACTTACCTAAATCTCACTAGTTAATGGATTAATTACACAGATATACTCTAATTTATAATATTACGTATCATATTAACTTTTGATGCATCCAGATATATGTATCTCGGAACACATGAGGTCAAATTAGATGTTATTTTTTCTATTTACGTTGTATACAAGTTGATTCACATGTATCGGGGATACATAACACTCTCGCTTGCCTCTCTCATCTCCTATGTAACTGGTATCCCAGATACATGTGACTCACTCCATATACATACATATACATTAGTATTTATCAAGTGTAATGTTTTAAAAGGCGGAGACGTGAGGCGAGGCGTAAGCCCTGAGACACGGGGCCTAAGTCCCATGGATCTACAGGGCGTAGTCTCATGTATATTCAATTTTATAGTTTTATTACTAATAAAATAAGCAAAAGTAAACCTTTCAATGATTTTACAAATATTTTTTTATAAATAACCTATAAAATATAGAAATTATATTATGATTTTTATTTGAGATAACTATTAATAATCAATTATGAAGAAAAAAAGTATTATAATTACTATTTGAGAAATATCATTATTCCAATAATAAAAAAATTTGATTTAAAGCAAAAAAAGTTCAAAAAATAAATTAAAAACTCCCGAGCCTACATTTTTACGCTCAGGAGTCAGGACTTATGTTTTATGCTCGAGGCTTACTCCTCAATTTTTATAACTTACGCATTATGGATCTACGTCTTTAATTTACGACCCGGAATGTTCGTGGTACGCCCCGCCCGAGACTCGCCCCAAAAACGTTTTTGAAAACACTAATCTAATGTGATTTGCATGTATCTGAAATATATAACAAATCTCGCTCGCCTCTCTCCCTATTTTAGTGAATCTGGTAGCAAAAAATACATGTATCTAAGAGTATCATCCTCGATATATAATAGGAAACTCATCATAGTGGTTATATATATAATATTTTAAAAATATAAATAAATAAAAATGATATATACATGATAGTATTTCTCCTACTATAAACCAAAAGAAATAAATTGAGTATTCAAGTCAGAAGTTTTAGTAGATGGTGTAATCAAATGGTAGGATTTGCACTAGAAAATCGATTTTACATGTGCTATTTAAATTACATTAAAAGTTAAGACTTGATATTCCCAAACTTCAAATCTATACAAATTAAAATTCTTACTCCTATTCAAATGTCAAATCTTAGATATGAAGTTAGACTTGACAATCCCCGCATGATCGAATTGAATTTTTTCTGCACCCAGAGGATGTATAAGTCGACCTTGGACTTTGAATTGTCATTTATATATTATATAAAAATAAAATCAAACCTCTCTATAACAACAATATTGTACATAACATGAAAATCGAGAAAGAAGTAAAGCTCATTTTCCTTTCGAGGTAAAACGGCACACAAGAGAAGGTTGGTCCATCAAAAGTCTGATTCCTCCACGAACAAAGCTAACTAATATTTCATTCCATTTTTTTTATTCGCAACGAGGGGGAGAGAATGGAATTCTTTACGAAGTTAAAAAAAAAACTGTGGCTTTTTCTCCGAAATTGAACGATAAAGTACACCTGATTCTAAGTGCAGGAAGGACTAAATATGACGAGGCACTCGATTTGATTCAGATGTTCTTGATTATTCGACGTTATTTCTTTTAAGAGTAGCAAAACAATAACACAGAACATAACATATCGGTGCACAGGACACCGGAGACCCAGAATGCAGAATGTTTAAAGACCAACAGATGGAACTAAGACTATCCACGAACTGAAAAGGTAAAGAACATGAATAACTATTAGACTATTATCCGTTCTAAAGGACAGACATTTGCCTTTATGTTTACCAGAACAAGCAACGATGTTATTCAATCAATACAAGTTCTAACTGTGAGGGCTAAAAGCAAGCTAAAAATAACAATACGCTCATGTAGTTCTACACTAACCTTGTCCCGAACAAGCCAGCCCCACGTCAATGTTTATCTCAACACCAACAAAATTTCCTAGCAAAGATTGTCATATCGATCACACTGTAAGCCCTTGTGGAGCAGCAGGTGCAGCCACCTTAGGCTTTGCCTTCTCGACCACTATGGCCTGTGTAGTCAGAACCATTCCTGCAACTGATGCTGAATTCTGCAAGGCACATCTTATCACCTTGGCTGGATCAATGACTCCAGCGTCCACGAGATTCTCATATATGTCTGTCATCGCGTTATAACCCATCTCCCATTCGGCTTCCTTCACCTTCTCCACGACTACTTCTCCTTCAACTCCAGCATTTTGGGCTATCAAAGATGCTGGGGCTACTAATGCCTGCATGCCCGAATTGAAAATCAACAAAGGATTAACAGAAGCCCACCATACACAAACACACAACCAAAAAAGAACACTTAATTCCCCTACTTCATTCAGGACACATTTTTTTTCAAGTTTATTCCCAAGAAAACATCCTTGTATACTTGGTATCTGTTATGCTTCCAATGTGGCATGCTCTTATAGACATGAAAATGTCATTGCGCATTTGAAAGCACATGTTGTAATGGTACTTTTGGTTTGTCCAGTCAAACAATATCATATAAAATAAAATGAAATACATTTAGTTATTGATATTTGAGCATTCTTTACCTTTTGAATGATGTCAGCGCCCAATCTTTCATCTGCGTCTTCAATCTTCTCCTTAATGGCAGGGACATAAGTTGATAAATGAACAAAAGCAGCACCACCACCAGGTACTATTCCCTCTTCAATTGCAGCAAAAGTTGCATTCTTTGCATCCTCAATACGAAGCTTGCGGTCTTCAAGCTCGGCCTCTGTTGCAGCTCCAACCTTTATGACGGCAACACCCCCAGAAAGCTTGGCAATTCTCTCAGCAAGTTTCTCGGAGTCATACACTGAGTCCGTCTCAAACAGCTCCTTTTTAAGCTGAGCAATCCTAGATTGTATCTCATCCTTTGATGCTGCATCAGCGATGATGGTTGTTGAGTCCTTGGTAATTGTCACCTTTCTGGCAATTCCAAGTGCTTCAACTGGGGTATTCTCAACGAGCAGGCCCAAATCAGTTGCCTGGTACTCAGCTCCTGATATAACATGACAACTTTATGGTAAGGAAATGCTCAGTCTTAGGTAGATGCATTTGAGGACAGAAAATAATCCATGCAAGGTATCACAAATGGAGAGTACAGTGGACAGTATCCATGATTATGTCTGCTTAAAAAGAAACGGCTAAACTAACACCAGGATGAACGTTAGGGATCCAAGGAAACAAACTTAGGACTTGGTCTCTCAGGGTAACAATGTTTCCCTTTACAACCCATCTTTATCAGGACGAAAAGAAGAGAAATAAGATTTCTTGTTTCTAGATCAAGCTCAAGCATGACAATTAACGACTTCTACAATATTATTACCAAGTCCACAATTTCCCCTTTTTTAGAAAATTATTGACACTAAATAAGCTTACAAAAGTTCTGCTAATATGCTTAGATTCCGTTCCAAAATAATTATCGTTCCATAATGCATGTACTTTGATATTAAATAGTTTTAACAGTATTACCATGTTTTCGTTTTTTCAAGTAGACTCATCAAAGGGAGTGTTCCACTCGAGTAGGCCAACCAAAATGAGTGAAACTCCCAATTCTCTCTCTCTATCCTTCAGGCTCAAACTCAAAACTTTTGAAGAAACATGTAAATTTTCTTCATAGTCTTTCTTACGATTTTTTTTTTTGTTTCTATTAACTAGGACCAAGATGAACATAAGGATTCAAGGAAACAAACTTTGGACTCAGCATCTGAAGATAACACTGGTTTCTTTACTACTCTACATTAATCAGGATAAAAAGAAAGAAAAATGAGTTTGTATGTCCAGATCAGCATCGATCTCTCTCGCTGTATACACAACACACACACACACAAAGACTGCTTCACTCTGTTTTTTTTCCGGTTAAGCTTGTTTCTATTAATTTTGAAGTCCAAACATCAATGCCAGAAACGGGATATATGTTAGGCAAGATCCTCTATCTTATGACTGACAAAGGAACAAAGGAGATCCAGGAGACTAGTGTACTCTACACTATCATTAATATTTCTTTGAAGAGAGCTGAAGTTAAGTGAGTTTGAGAACCTGTCACAATGGCAATATCTTGCAGAAGAGCCTTTCTCCTTTCACCAAATCCAGGAGCTTTGATGGCAGCAACATTCAGTATACCCCGCAACTTGTTCACAACAAGAGTGGCCAGAGCTTCCCCGGTGATATCCTCGGCAACAATGAGGAGAGGGGCGCGTAATTGAGTTGTCTTTTCTAATAGAGGGATAATATCCTTGATAGCAGAGATCTTCTGATCAGTAACCAAGACTCTAGCATTCTCAAATTCAGTAATTAATTTCTCAGAGTTGGTGACAAATTGTGGGGAAATATATCCTCTATCAATCTGCAATGAATGAAGTAAAGGTTGTCAATAAAAGATGGAAGCTAACCTTAAGAGACAAGACACCGTAAAGAATATAAGTCATAACGAACCTCCATTCCTTCTTCAACATGAACAGTTGTCTCTAAGGAGGAGGATGACTCAATGGACAACACACCATCTGGACCAACTTTGTCAATTGCATCCGCAATCATGGTACCAATACTTTCATCATTTCCAGCAGAGATTGAAGCAATAGCTGGTGGAAGAAACCATTCAAAAAACCAATCATTAGCTTGTCACATCAGATGAATGACCTATAGAGTCCTCAAAGAAAAGCAGCAAAATATTACCTTTGATGTCGTCACGACCTTTAACAGGTCTAGCCTTCTTTTCTAGCTCTTCAATCAAACCCAGTACAGTTTTGTCAATGCCCCTCTTTAAAGACACTGGATTTGCACCAGATGTAACACTCAACAGACCGAGTTTAATGATTTCCCGAGCAAGAACAGATGCAGTTGTGGTTCCATCACCAGCTGAATCATTGGTTTTGCTTGCAACCTTCAGTATGCATTTGAAAATAAGAAAAGGAAGATAAGTTCAACATATGTAGCAAATAATGCACATAAAGGAATACATATAGTGGACAAAATTACTGTGATCTCAAGTAGTAAGAATTGACAGAAACAACTAACCTCCCTGATAAGGGCAGCCCCAGCATTCTCCATAGCATCAGGTAGCTCGATGGCACGAGCAATTGTAACTCCATCGTTAACCACCTTAGGGGTGCCATATTCATCCAACACTACATTCCTTCCTGCAGGAAAGTAAAAAGGACTTCAGGACTTCAACCAATCATAAGAAGCATAGTGACAGCCTCAATCAAACAAGTGGATCGATTATTGAAAATCAACCAACCATAGCATGAAATCACAGTCCAAGGTAGTTAGGTAGTTAAACCACAGCTAAAAGAAACAGAAGCATAGAAGTAGAGCATTCAAAATGTTCCACTGATGTATTGCACCACTTGGGACAAGAAATTCAGACACAGCACAGTAATGCTAAGCAGTAATCAGGGATTCTATCACATTCAACATACATATACTACAGAAATAATCAGTCAATGTTCGTACAAAATGAAATATATTCAAGTGCACTAGATAATTGACTGGATCCACCACGATTTCTTTAAATCAAAAACAACATTTGCCTTTAATTCTGTCACAGCTGACAACATCACCCGCCTCAATCTTATCTACTTTGGCTCTAAAGAAATCAGAACTAAATAAACAAACATACAAAGAGAGCTAAAATATAACTCCACAGTTTCAGGCCACCAATTTGCTTCATTTTCATTTCACGAGAAAAAGTAAATGACCTGAATACTCACAATTGATCAGTCAATGATTCGAATATGCAATAAAAACCAAAAGTTCAATCAGAAGTGCTGCAAAATATAGCAAGGACAAAGAGGAGGCAGCAGAAACATACCCCTTGGACCAAGAGTCAGGCCAACAGCATCAGCAAGCTTGTCGATACCAGCCTGCAGGGCACTCCTAGATTTCTGGTCAAAGGCAATTTCTTTAGCACAGGCTTTGACTACAAACCGGTTCTTTGCACCCTTGTTGCCAAATCTCTGTCCCTGCAATTGGCTGACCTTCCTATTCTTCAAACCGCCCTGCATCAAAAAGCCAAATAAATAAACAAATAAGCAACCCAAATTTATCACACAGTAAACAACAGCGAAGGAGTCGATGCTAAATGGACTATATCAAGCAATTGTACAAAGACCAACCAAAGATACAAAGAGTATACATACTAGCAAACACAACCCAAAACAAGACAACCCATATCAATAAATGGTATAAAAAAGAGTACTTTATAGTAAATGATGATACTCACAATTAGGATGACCTGTGTCAGCAAAAGGCACAAACAGCACACATAATAGCAAACACGACCCAAAACAAGATAACCCACATCAACAAATGGTATAAAAATGCATACTCTATAGTAAAACATACTCAAATTATGATGACCCATATCAGGGAAACTCACAAACAACAACAGAATTGCGAAAATAGACGGAAAACAGAAACACCCATATCAAGAAATGGTATAAAAAAACATACTTTACACTAAAAGATACTCAAATTATGCTGACCCATACCAGGAAAACGCACAAACACCACACAGAATTGCAAATAGACAGGAAACAGGAACACCCATATCAAGAAATGGTATAAAAAAGCATACTTTACACTAAAACATACTCAAATTAGGATAACCCATATCAGTAAAAGCCCCAAACAACACACAGAAGAGCTAACAAGACATGAAACAAGGAACACCCATATCAAGAAATGGTGAAAAAAGAACATACCTGTTTAGAAGGAGAAGGGAAAATAGAAGCAGTGGAAATAGCATTAGCAGAAGCCATTGCAGAGAAGAAGAAGAAAAGGGTTTTAGAGAGCTGCTATGTTATTGTGAGTGGATAAGGGGATTGGGTTGGAATGAAAAGAGTGACAAGTTTGGCGAAGTATACAAAGAGAGACTAGGGCTTAATATTTTGCATTTGTTTTTGGAAGTATTATTATTGATAGAGTGAAGGAGTTTCCAGAAGATTCTATCCTTTCCAGAACCATTGAGACTTTAGAAAAAGCAAAATGGGTATTTGGTTGATGACTTGTTTGCAAGTTCTAACCCATCCACATTGAATGGAACAATTAAGTTGCTAGCCAATTTACTCGGTTTTTCGAAAATAGCCTCTTTATATGAAATATGGAAAAATTGTACTTTACTTCTTCCAGATTTTGCTTATTGAATTACAATGTATTGGGAGACGACCTCCCCCACGGTAGTATAAGTTTTCTCTATCCTTGATGTTACACAGAATGCACAATGGGGTAGTACAATGTGCTAAGTGCCGCCGAAGCAGCATAAGCAGACTTCTATTACTGCATAACAATAAAGCGAGATGGCATTTTGCGCCCACATGTTTGAATTTGAGGGTAAAGAAGGAATGTTGTTGCTGTTATTTAGTTTCAGAAAAAAATGCTCCTCCCAATTCTTTATGTCAAACAAATTTATGTATTTAATAGTTTAAGAAAAGACACTGATTTTGAATGAAAATTTGGTCTTAATTTAACCAGAAACATATAAAAGCAAACTTGTCAACTTGTTTTGGTTGAAGTAACTATGGAATTTACTGTGGATATATTGTTCTTGTTATTATTATTATATAATTTATAATTGATATAATGTAAGTTTCTGACAAAAATGCTCCTTTCTCTTATTTAGGTTGAATAAATTTATGTATCTAATAGA
This sequence comes from Solanum verrucosum, assembly GCF_900185275.1. Lineage (NCBI taxonomy): Eukaryota > Viridiplantae > Streptophyta > Magnoliopsida > Solanales > Solanaceae > Solanum > Solanum verrucosum. Next base: position 778,786 of record NW_026019984.1, on the reverse strand, counting down.
AAAAGAACACAATGCTAAATTTTGAATGATAAATTGATCTCAATTCGATGAGAAACATATAAAAACAAACTTGCAACTTATTTTGGTTTATGTAACAATGGATATTAGCTTATCGAAGTCTTGGCACTAAGAAACATTTCATTTTTATTCAATTCGATTTTCCTCTTGTCATGAATAATACTCGAGTTAAAGTAAAAGTGAATACTTTTGACTTGCAACTCCAAACAGAATTTTTTTTCAACTTAAATTTCGTAAGTTTAAAGTTAATTTTGAAGCAATTTAACTCATAAAAAAGTTATATATATTTCGATTATATCTTAAATAGCAGTCACTATGTGGCCATTTGGCCCATTATTGAATTCGTCCGAACTCTCTGGGCTATGAATTTAGAACTTTGGATAGTTAAAATCATTTGTGCAACCTAATACTTCTATGTTCTTAGATTACGTTGCTTGGATTTTTTTAAAATATTACTAATACATGTGAAATTTTTCAAAAAAAATATTAAAGGATTGAATACGAATACAACAAACATTTTTAAAAAGTTCAAATAAGTTCATAGATATTGATCCATATTGGATAATGATATCCTAGCCCATTGGGCTATAACCCTAGGCTCAGAGGTTGAAGAAGAAAAACATATATTACTCTCTCCGTTCACTTTTTAACTTGTTTACTATTTTTAAAATATATTTTTAATAGAATATTAAGAAAATATGATTAGTTTTTCAATTTTATCCTAAACATTAATTATTTATTCTCCAAATCAGTTTTCAATACCTAAGATTATATAATAACTACTCCAAAGGATGTAGTGCAGTAAATGATGTTGTTTTCCCTTAGATTTCTCAGGTTTGAGCCTTAGGCCTGTAAAAATCTTTGATAGGAAGCACTTCCCCTAGAATGGGAACCATACAAGCCACATATCCAAATTAGTCGGACTTTCATGCAAATACCGAACATCGAATGAAACCAAAAAAATATAGTAACAACTATATGAGTATATATATATATTCACAATGAACATGTAAAAATAGAAGGAGAGAGAACAGTTTTAGGTTGAAAAACATAAATAATAATCAAATAATTAAATGTGCTCATAAATCTTTTAGATACCCACTTAAGCTAGCGCTTCACGATAAATTTTGGATCAAATTTTTAAAATTATCTTTAAATATTTAACCATAAAAGTTAAGCAGATTTTGAAGATATAATTTTGAAATATTTTCCAAATTTCCAAAAACTAACTCACACTAATTTTCAGGCTCACAGAACTCTAAATGTTTTTCAAATAAAATATATGTCCAAAAATAATTTCAATACAAAATAAATTTATAAATCCACATGACCAATCAAGTGCTAAACTAAATAGGTAAAAATCATCCTAATGTTTGGTCAAATGTCATTCCAATTATTTTAATAATAAACTTAGATAAGTATTGCCCAACCAAGACTCTTGTCTATTGGTTCTTGTGACTAAAATGTACCTAAAGGACAATATGATAAAACATACTCTATTGGATAGTATTATTTTTTAACTCTATTAAAAAGAATGTCTTCTTCAATCTTTCAGCAATTATTAAATTCTATTTTTTCACTTTAAGATATTTAAGATTGCAATACTAAAAATATTATAAGCAATCCATTTAACATATTTTTAGTTTATAATTATCTAATTTAAAATTATTTTTTATTTTCTTAAATTTCGTATAGATAAATAAGTTAAAACATAGAAAATATATACTTTCAAAGTGTATGTAATTTTGACTCTTAAGACCGACATGAGTTGTTGACTTGTCATTTAGTGTTGAGACTACTTCACCCTTAACCAGAAGGTCTCAAATTCGAGTTTTGGATATGGAGGAAATCATGTTGGGCGCGTCACCCCGAATGGGACTGTAATGCACGATCCAAATTTAGTTCGAACTCTAATGAGCGTTTTGAACACTAAGTGGGAAATCAAAATAAAAAATAAAAAATTTTGACTCGCCAAAAATAATATTTTCTCCGTTTTAATCCATTCAACATACTTTCTTTTTTACTTTGTTAAAAAATAAATAAATGACTTGCTATTTTTAGTAATTACTTAATTTGAACTTTTGAGTGGTATATTTAAATAAATGACTCATATCAAATTAAATTAGACTAAATAAATAGAAAAGAACAAACAAGTATTTTGGGATAGAAAAAAGTAATTTAGATGGAAAAAAACATGTACACAACCCAAATCTAAACAACAAACAAAAATTCACCCCTTTTGTGAAACAATTACTGAAATTATAAGAACAAGCAACACATACACTGGCAGATAGTCTAGATCCGACTCTCGACTCTTGACCTCGATTCAAAAATTAAGCTTTTTTCAAAGAAGTTATAGTAATTGAAGCCCCCAACGCCGACGTACCAACGTCGACGTTGAATGTATCGTAACGGAGAAAAAACTCCGTTACGAATAACCTCGAAACCATCACTACAAAATCTTTTCCAGCACACTGTTTATTCCCCACTGTCGGACTTTCCGTTTCCGGTCCATTAGACCATAATACATATTTCAATAACTTTTCTCCTTCTTCTCCGACGAACCGATCGGCGACGAACTCTTCCGGCCGGTCAAAAATTTTCGGATCCTTCGTTGCAAATGGTTGGTACCCGAACAGCATTTCACCTTTTTTCACCTCGAAAACGGCGTCGTGTGATTCGATCTTAAGGTCCTGTTTGGCTCTTCCGTATTGTGAAGCTACCGGAGGATCAACTCGTAAAGCTTCATATACTACTGATTTCATTAACGGCATTTTCTCCATCGCCGACATCGTGATCTTCCCGCCGGCGGATTTTACTTCCGATCGGATCTCGTTTGCTAAACGGGTATGGACCTCCACCCCTGCTTTCGCTATCGATTTCATCATAGTCGGGAAGAAAATCTTCATCCCGCCGAAGGAATTGAAGCAAGTAGCGAAGAGAAGATTATGACAAGCTTCTTCTTTAGAAATGCCGAGTTTTTCAGCTTCGACGAATAAATTGGCGGAGTTGGTGTAAAAGAAATCGTAAAGTCTCTGGTAATCTTTCTTCACCAGAAACGGAGGTAACCGGAAAGTATGGAGGATTAAGTCGTCTAGAAACTTCGGAAGAGCGAGAGTAAGCACAGGATGAAGCTGAAGCAAAACCCATTTTCCGATCAATGTCGGACCATCACCTCCGAGTTTAGTTTCAACTGGGTTAACTCCGAACAACGATCTAGCTAAGAAATTAAACGCAGCTTGATCATTGCCGGAGTTTAAACCAGCTTTACCTTTTTCCGCCATTTCCTTATCTAGGGTTTCAAACAACTCTGTATAAGTTTCATGGAATTTGGGTATAACGTGATCACGACGAGAAGAAAGAAGGAAGAACATCAATTTTTTCAATTTTTCATGGTTTGGTTCAGATGGGTCAAGATAAGAAAGAACACGGTAACCACCGGTGAGTTCAGTCGACGGCATGTAAGTTCCGGTGAAGAGGTCCTTTTTTTCGACTTTCGAAACATCGAAAAGGACTGGGAAACTCTTGCCGTCGAGCAAAACAATAACCTTCGGATTAGAAGAAATGAATGGTCCCGGTGGCATGTTCGTTCTGAATATAGTTGATTTGTATTTCACTACTCTTGATTCGAAAAAATCGTTTTTGCCTTGATTGTAAAAGTAATCAAGCCTATCTTTCCATGGACCAAAACCCGGCAACCCATAGTCGCCGGGTATTGTCCTGGTAGATAATTTTGTAGGTTGGGTTACCACGATTGTTGGTTTTTCGGATAAAGAAACAATAATAGGACGAAATGTGGAGTATTTTGATGGAAATTGTTTGTGAAGAGAAGGAAGAGGAAGAGAAAAAAATGAAGTTAAAGCCATTGTTTTGAACAAAAAAAAAAGGTGGGTAATGTTAGTGATACAAAGGTGTTTGATGAAATGCCTTCCTTTAATGTAGTGGTAGGGACTAAAGAAAGATTGATGTATATATATATTGTTGAAGGTGATATTATTAAAGTGTGTATATATAAATAAATTTCACGTGTATAATTTTATATTATAGTCATCACTAGATTGGAGAGATTTTTCAAGAGATTTTGTAGTATAGTTGAAAGTTTAATACTTCAGATCTAATGTGGTGGTTGAATATTCAAACATGGATGGTGTTTGTAAATTATAAGTCACTAGTGGTATTTTATTATACGGTTGAGAATCATTCGAAGATAATATTTTTATTTTATATATATTTTTTAAAAAGGTTCTAAAATCATAACAAACCAAACTAGCTTGGTTGGAATTGGACCTCGGGTCCTAGGGTTGAATATTTCCTGAACTGGATAAATCCAGTCTGACCTCTTAACACTCATATACCCACACTCCTCAAAATCTTATTTATGGAAATAAAATTTACATATGCTCTACCGTCTACCCTCTTCAGATCACACTTGATGAAATTTCATTAGATATATTATTATTGTTGTTGATAAATGGTGGATTGGGATGGCTAAATATAAAGATAGAAAGTATTCTCTCTCTCCCTCAAATTAATTATAGATGGAGAGTTGTTCTAAATTAATTTTGATCAAAAGTTAGTATAACTAATACTTTTTTTTTATAGTTTTAAAATATCTAACTCTTAATTAAAAAAGATTAAATTAATCTAATTTAATTTCAATTTTGAAAAATACAGTTAAATTGACGAAATAAAAACGAGGTAACAAATTTGGGACAAAATGAATACTATTCCTACGTAGTCTTTTGACAATGTATCAAACTCTAATATTCAACATATTGAACTTCTTTCTTGAATTTAAGGTTCCAGCGTGTAATGTGAGCTGTTCAATTTGTGTACGCAAATTTCAATTTTCTTATGCACCAACCTAGATTAGGGCGGAACTATACTTACTACTCCCTCTGTCCCTAATTACTTGTCCATATTTTCTTTTTTAGTTGTCCCTAATTACTTGTCTATTTTGACAAATCAGGAAAGGACAAAAAAATTTACCTATTATACCCTCAATTAATTACTTTGAAAAAGGTATAACTTTTTGAAAATCTTAAATTTTTAATTCATCTACTTCATAATTAATAGGGGTAAAATAATAAACTCACTATGTCAATTATTGTTTTCTTAATAGGTGTGTCAATTCAAAAGTGGACAAGTAATTAGGGACAGAGGGAGTATTAGACATGAACAAACGTATATTTAGAATATAAATAAATTTTATAGTTTTTTATATTGAATTTATTACTATGTTTTAAAAGTATTTGTTCAAAATTTGTAGCAATTTTCTTAAATTTTGGCTCATCAATTTAGTGTTAGCAAGAACTAGCATTAGACTTCTTCCCCCTTTTTTTTTTAAGACTTTTTCTCTTCTTTTGTTTGTGCTTCCACCCGGACTTTTCACTCTGTTTTATATACTCAAGGAGATTCTATATAATAATAAATGTAGAAAGGTGGGGTGAGGTACTTTCCCCAGCATACAGAAAGAAAATTTAGGATGACCACTTTCAAAACACGAGTACAGGACGGGGAGAAGACGGCTAAAAAGGAGGCTCGACCTACATGGAGAGGGAGACTTTCGGAACCAATCAAGACTAGAAAGAACATGGGAATCAACACCATTCATAAGAGTGTTTTTGTTTTGTCTCTTCGAGACAACAAAACAAAAGGACAACCCTCTCTATATCTCGATTTTGATTTAGCATCATATATCATTCAGTAGAGCATTTTTTTTTTGTTGTAGTGCAGATGTTGGAGCAGCTCTCTATGCTATGTATTGGGATTGAAACGAATCCGATGAAAATATTTTGTATCTGCCTCTAACCTTACTAATTCAAACGAATTCAATGAGTTTACACAGATCTTATAGTTAAGAATAAAACTTTGAGAAAAGGCCCATTTATGCAATCTGTTAAAATTTTGGCTTATCTATTATCATTTCTATTTGAGAAAAGACTTATCCATGTCATTATTTCCTAACTAAAATGACATAAATGAGCAAAACTCTTAGCAGATGACATAAATGAGTCTTTTTTTCTCAAAGTTCATTGGCATATTTGAGCATTTTTCCCTTTTTAAAAAATGATTTAATTAATAACGTGGCCGAATCATAACTGACCGCATATAAATAATAATTTTGCAAAATCAGAAGTGTTTTCACTGAACAAATAATGACACGGATGAGCCTTTTCTCAAACGAATATGACATAGATGAGCCAAACTTTTAACAAGTGACACACATAAACTTTTCTCAAAGTTCAATGACATATTTGAGTCTTTTCACATAAAATAATTAACTAATTCGAATAATAATTTCATGACAAATTTTAAATTCATAAACTAAAACTTTGAATATAAAACTCATTATCTATAAATTAATATGAATACAATCCAAAATAATAACAACATATGTGTCAGATAAGTTGCTAAATCTATCAGATTAACATGAATACAATCCAAAATAATAACAACAATGTGCAATGCCAACAATCCAATCTTTAAGAATCTTGAATATAGTAAAGAAAACATAAAAGATAAACCTCTTTTTTTTTTCTAATTATTATTTATTATTTTATAAGTTTATAAGATAATCTTTTTTTCTCATTCATCTTTGAAATGTTCCTCGAGTTGCTACTAATATTTGGAATAATATATTTTTTCTTCCAAAACTTGATGAAATTATTCGTTTTATTTTTTGGTCATTTTTTTTTATCACTTGCACGACTCTTATAAGCACTATTACTATACTAGACTAGAGACAAAAGTCCGGATTCAACATATATTATTTTATAGTTTTAATTTTATAATTTTGTTGTCAATTATTATTATAATATTTTAAATGTATTTTTTAAATAATATATATGACACATATGATATTTTGAAAGTCTTAATATGCAAGAGCCATAATAAACCTAAAATGACTAAATTATTCTCAAACTTAGAAGATATTTTCGAGAAGCACATACATGTCTCGATCGACATGTGTTAATAGTGGAAATTAGATTGCCCAGTAATTAAAAGTCAATTAACTGTGGACCTACATAGATGTATGAGCAGAAAGATAAAATAAAAAATGAAAATATTCAAAATAAGATGAAAATGTCTTTGGTGGAGGACAGAATGTGAAAAGCCAAAATAAAATTATCACTGTGATAGTCTAACTATGAATAATTTAAAAAGAATTAAGGTCGTTTGGTTGGAAATAAGTTATTTCAAAATTAGTTATCTTAGGGTTAGCTATTTCGGGATAACTTATCCCAACATGTATATGGGATAACTTATCCTATTACTATGATATAAATGATGTGATAAATTATTCCAAACATGATAACCAAACAAGATACAAACATTTTATCCCATCACTATTTATTTTTATCTCTCACACCAAACGATCCCTTAATTAGTACCAAAGTTATCCGGTGTGAGAGTCTATTACCTCTAACTTAGAGGTAATAAACCGAGAAAACATTATGAAAATGATTAGATAAAATACGATACAATATCAGCTAACTGAGTATATGACTTTAGATAGAAGTTAGGGTGGAGGTAGGGGTGGGGGACATGTACTAGGATAGAAGGGCATTCATTAATAGTTATGCTATTTTACTCTGATAATTGTTTATCTATAAATTTATGTTACTAGCTGTTGTGTTAAGTATCTCGATTACTATTTTATTTTCTTGCAATTATTGTGCTATTACTATTTGTTGTTAGTTGTTATCTGTTATTTTTTGTATTTTTATACTATTTTAGTTTTTTTTTTTTTTTTTTTTGAGTTGACGATCTATTATAAATTTAATCTCTCTTCCTCTAATGTATAGGTAAAGATTTATATATTTTATCATTTCTAAGTTTCATTACGTGAAATTATATTGAATATATTATTATCATGGTATATTTTATCTTTCCTTATTTAAAAAAACTATAATTATAAATTAAATATTAACTCTACCTGAATCGAGGTGAATATCTGCTCAGCTACTGCCAATGTGGATTAGATTATTAAATACAGTAATTTCTATTGGCCAGTACTTAATTACTTTTTTTCTCTTAGATAGAAGAAAGTAACTTTTTGCATGGCTGCTTATTGGTCATTTAGTTGGCGAGTGAGAATAGTTTTGTCATTCCAACTTCCCAAAGTAAAACTCTATCCGTTCCTTTTTGTTTGTCATCTTTTTTTATAAATAGTTGATCTGTAATATTTGTTATTTCATAAAATTAATGCATAAATTATTATATTGTTTTCTTTTTATCCTTGTCAGTTATTAGCCTTGAAAATATAAATTTGACCAATCGAGAAAAGCTAAGTAAATGATTCATATTCATTAGTTACATTAATTAATTCATATTCATTTATTGAAAACTTGAGTTCCAAAAAAATAAAATAAAAATAAAATAGTAAACTTACTTTGTTTCTTAATGCACATTAAAATCCAAAATAGTGATATATAAATAAGAACAGGTGGAGTAAGTATTATGCTCATTCAAAGGGAGTATTGCAAGTTCAGTTTGCATAGAAAATTGTATTATCAGCCTTATTATCTGTGCCTTCTTAATATCTTTAGAAAAAGCCTACACTTTTTTAGTAAATTACAAATTGTGCCTACTGTCATTGAGTATAGTGAGGTCCATTTAATTTTACAATTAACACGTATACAATGATAACTTTATTGAGTTTCTATATATTTCCATTTTTATTCTTTACATATTAAATTGTTTAAATTTAATATAGTTAAATAATTTATAAAAAAAATTATTTAGCTTTTATAATCAAAACAATTTATTTTTTAATATTACATATATAATTAAATAACTATATAAGATAATTAATAGTCATATTTATATTTTTAAAGTATAATTAATAAAATTAATTTTTTAAAAATAAACTCCTAATAAATAATTTATTATGAAAACTAAAATTAATTTAAAAAGTATATATTTATTAATTCGACGTAAGTATTCAAATAAGATTTTACCTTTGTGAGATGTAAATACAATTCACCAATATTTAATTATTAGAATTTATATTCTACACATAATTTATCAACAAAAAAGAATAAGAAATCATAACATGTTTTTTAAAATATTTTTTTACTGAACTTTCAATACTTTTGCAAGAACAATAAGAAGTTTTTCTTATTGAAAAATATTGAATTGCTTTTTATTATTAAAATGACGTATGGAAAGAAAGAGCAAAAAAAATACTTCTTTCTTTTAAATAATTGGTATAATTTAACCAAATATACTTCTTTTATTTGATTTTTTGTGGAGTAATTTAACTAAATATTGATATACTTTTTTATTACTTTGAAATATTAGGGAATTTTACTTTGGAATAAAAAAACTCTATATCAACATAGTTGGGTCCATAATTATTATAGGTTCTCATGTACAAGATTTTGGTAAGTTAGAACCTTTAAAGTTAAAACTATTTTAAAACATAATAATGTTTTTTTTTTAAATGAAAAATAATGTCATAAAAAAAGTAATAAATTCTGATTTCTTCAATAAGGGGTTTGACCCTTACTCCCGAGAGAATTAACTATAAGGTTGAAAAACATCAATGCTTATTAATTCTAAAATATTCCTTCCGTTCCTACTGTTATGTCACCATTTTCCCTTTGCTTATGTAAATAAAATGTGCATACCTATCTTATAAAATTTGGCTCCAACAACTAATATATAATTTTAATATATATTTATGTGTCACACTTGCTATGTACTTAATATACAATCTTCATATATGTGTCACACTAGATATGTTGGCACGGGCCATCCACTTCTAGTCATGCTTATACTCGTGAAAGACAATAAATAAAATAATCAGAGGCGTATATACGTAGAAGAAAGAAGGACATGGTTTGCGTGAATACATATTTTTTCACATATATAATAATACAATGATAATATACTCTATAATTTAAAAAATGAAATTTGAAAAAAAATAAACATATACACGGATTTTATTCATATATTAAAAGGTAAAGAAGCTCAAATTTACTTAAATATATGTACCTAAACAAAAAAAATGTTTTATAGTGCAATTATTATTGAGTGCATTTTTATGGAATTAGGATTTCGATTTCATGTCTATCTTATATTTTTCCTTCTTTATTTTTTAAAATTAAGTTTGGAGATTTTAATTTTTTTAATTATTATTATTATTATAGTAGAATTGCACAAAGAAAAATTAAATTTAAAATTTTAAAACTGAAATAAATTTATGATAAAAAAACTTAAAGTCAAATTTTGAATATCAAACTAAAATTTTGAATCTACCTCTTCATACTAATAGACACATTTCATCTAATTTTCAATAGGCCACTATCGCCACGTATAAATTGACCTGAACACTATACAACAGATATTTACACATCATTGGATCCACCAGTGGTGCGCACATCGGCACATGTTTAAAGTCTGCACAATTCTTGATAGGTCCTAAAAAGTAGTATGTGGCTATTATGATCCCCATTAGTACCCGTTCAGTCTATTTTACTTGTACTATTTATTTTTTCCCACATTTTTTTAGAAAAATATATTAATTATTATATATTTTATATTTTTGATTATTCAGAATATTAATTTCTTTCTATTTATGCATATTTTCACATCGAATTTTTCCATGCCAATTAAGTATTTTTTATGCATGTATCGAATACCGGATAGAAAACAAGAGAGCAAAGATTGCCATCAAAAACCATATCTTCCTTTAGGGGGGTTGGGGGTACCACTACTCATTTATGTATACAGAAGGATGTAATACAACGGATGAAATTATTATTTTTAAAATTAATTTGAGATTCAATTCGAACTATCCATATGAAATATTTCTTGGTGAAAGCGTTTCCCTCAAATAAGTCATATGTACTTATGTAGTATGAATTTAAATTAATTAAATTCCAATACAAATATCGGATCTATGGAAAACCGATAAAAACTTAATTCTGTATTGTTTTCTTGTAGCTCGAGTTTTATGGACTGCATTGAAGATAATAAGGCGGATGTCGCCTCTTTATCCGGAGGGCGATTGGGAGCAACGTGGGGCTCGTTCCTAGGACCGCCACTGAAGTTGAACCTTCTTCAACGACAAAAATAGTAGGAGATGAAATCTAAATGAAATTTTACACTGCCTTTGAAAAAAAAAAATGGAATACTTCCTTGATGTGGACTTCTATTGTGACTCTAAAATATTTTCAAACCCAAAAAAAACAAAAAAACAAAAAAGAGACTCCAAATATTTAACTTCATTGAACTATTAAGTACTAGTATTACGCTTATATCTGGTATTTTGTGCGGTAAGAAAATGTCACCAATTCTTAAATTTAAGTTTTATAAAGTGACGGTCAAACCAACTATGTTGTAGGGAGGCGAAGTATTAATTGATCAAGAACTCGAACGTTTAAAAAATACAAATTGTGAAAATAAAAATGTTGAAATGGATGCGTGGGCATTCGACGAGAGAAATAAAAATGACGATATCAAGAACAAAGTGGGGATAACCTTCATGGTGGACAAGGCGAGGGAGGTAAGTCTGAGACGGGCCAAGCATGTGAAGAGGAGATGTACACACACCCTAATGAAAGGTGTGAGAGGTTGACTATAGTTGGAATAACAAGAGGTAAAAGTAAGCAGAAAACGTATGGAACGGTGATTAGACAAGACATGACACATCTACAGCTCACTAAAGACATGATCCTAAATAGAAAGATTTAGAGGTCGAGAATTTGGATCGAAGATTAGTAGATAGTCGAGCATTGTTTAATTTCCTTACAAGTATTGTTTTTATCACTTTTCTACTATCTTGTTCTTTGATCATAGTCTTCAAATATCATATTATTTGTTGTTGCTATTGTTCTTTTCTCTGTTTGTATTCAACATGAATTCTTCACTACTATATTTGTTTTTTAATACTTGATTTTAAAAATATTTTTTTACTTAAACGGAAGAAAAACATCTTTAGAGTAAGACTGCATACACACCACGATCCCCAGATCCCACTTGTAAAATTACATTGAGGATTTTATTGTTGAATTATTTTTATCTTTTACCCACTATGATAGTACATGAATCAAATTAACATTTTAAGTATGTCTTTGGACATACGATTTCATCTTGTGATTTGAAATCATGAGATAAAATCAACCTATGGACATGTGATTTCTTCTCATGAGATGAAATCTCAAATTCTCAAAAAAAAAAAATTGATTTGAAAATTTCATATAATAGATTTTATATTTTTCAAATATAAAGTTGACCCACCAGCTTATATTTTGTAAAAAGAAAATTCCACCATTTTAAACCTACCAACCATTTATTTTATAATATGTAAACAACATTTATAGTTGATATTATTACTCTTACCAATGAGATAAAAATGATATTTTCAGAAATCAGATACTCACCTATACATCTGACTCTTAAAGGTTAAGAGAAGATAATATGCACCTGAGTATTTATTTTATAGATGCATTCAAGGTAGACATACTTAAAGAAGAATATGGAAAATAATGTTAGACTTGCTGCTGGATTTAGCAAAGATGAATAGTGCAAGTTCAAAACCCAAACCAAATATTGCTCTTGGGAAAGAATGTCAAGAAAAAAAATGGCTTGCACCTGAGCTGGTTATCGGTAATTTGCAGAAACGTTGTGGCAAATATCATGTATTAGCTGCTAAATAACGGAATCAATAAATTAGAAGTGGTTAGAATAATTTTAAAGACTGAAAATGTGCAGAATATGTGAACTGTTTAATACCAGTCTATCATTGGTAACCATCTTGAGATTCCAATTGTTCATTTGAAATGGCTAAGTACTTCTTTTTCATCTCAACAGCTGTGATATCTGGAAGGCAGAAACAAATAGATTCAACTGTTACACGAAGACCCCAAGAGAATACTAGCTCGTCAAGGAAGAAGAAAATGCGGGTAAGACCCAGTTTGAATCATATACACTGTTGAGGAAAAGAACGAAATAATTTTGGACCAATGATTTCCAGATTCTTTGTGGATCAGTTGGAGAGAAGAAAAGCGTAAGAAAATGCCTATTTGAACTTAGCACACAGAAAAAACTAATGTACTATATAAGATTTCAACTTGAATCTTTTTTTCTTTTGGTAACCGTGGTGTCCGGGCCAGCTTATGCACACAATACACCTCAACTAATTTCATGAGATACATGTCACCTCCGAACAACAAGTACCAACTAACTTTGTTGTCGATGAGCTAATGAGATCATCTTTGTTTCATGTCAATCAATAGCACCCCTTTGACTTGTTTACTTTCCTTCATATTAGTGGAAAGCTTTTATTCTTTTCTACCCCCACAAGGGTAATCCAAAGATTCGTATACTAAAATGACCATTTTAAACTTGGACTGTCAGTCCTCTACTTGACTATTTTGGCAACAATTTCAACGCAAAAACTTTTATAGTAGTAAAAATTGGCAAATAAATTATCAACTGGAAAATTGGAATCAGTATAACATTACGTGACGGAAAGATAAAAGCAGAAAAATGAGGTGGAACTATAGACAATAACTAATTCAAAATTGAAACATTTTGATCTCACCTCGTACAGGATATATTGAGTTGTAGTGAACCTCGGCCCAAAAGCTCAAAAATATAACTGCAACAATGGGAGTTCATATACAAGAGTCATCCCAACTTTGTTAAAATTGAAGAGAAACAACAATTAAGACTAATCTCAGATGAACTCCCTTTCATGATTATTCGATCAAGTAATGATGATAAGGATCAGTCAGAATTGTTTGATATATTCCAAGAGAAAAGGATGATCTCCCTTTTGAATTGCACAACAGGAATAAATGAATCCACCCACCACCCGAAAGAGACCAAAATATTTCTGTTCTTCATCAAGTTCCGGTAAAACTGTTCATTTGTTCTTAAATCTTAAGCTTGAAACTAAAATTCCACAAGAAAAAACCAAGCCTAAACAAAAACATACTATTTTGTTTTGTTATTGTAGATACAAGTCTAGGAATCTTGACTTAACCATAGACCATGGAGGCCAGTAGTACCATAACTCATATATTTAGAATGTTGATACAGCTAAGACACAACTCTAAATTCAAGGCAAGGCTAACATCACAGTTAAGGTTAACATAACTATTCAATGTTTTCTCCAATTTTCGCACTTGAGAAATCAGTAAAGTTCGGGTTCAATATGTGATTAGCCAATAGAATATATATGCATTGCAAAAGCAGATAACTGATGAATAAATCACTAGTTTTTCTAGACGGAGTAATCGATTAGGTGTGGTGGTCAAACCAATACAAATATTTGAGTACTAATGCGACTTCATAGGGATTACTTAGATGATAATATGTTCAAAGCTGCAGCTAGATCTAGCAACAAGAATAAGAACAAAAACAGATTTATGAACGAGAATACATCTTTTACCTCGTTCAGACTTTTGAATGGTGGGAAGTATCTCAATGTAGCAGGTATCTCTGAAAGATGTTATGACCAATATTTTGACACCATACTGCATTGAATAGTTGAGAAAGTCAGATAATTATAAATTTCTCGACTCTTCCAGCAAACTACAATCAAATACTCACTTTTTCATCAGAAAAAACAAACAAGCCCCAATAATTTGATTTCACTGAAGAAAATGGTGTTATAATATTACGTTTGAGCATCACTGATAAACAACTAATAGAATCCAAACACCTCTTTGTAACACCCCAACATGATGTTCACAAAATGCACCATAAATGCACTAAGAAAAGAAATTATTCTGAACTTTCAACTGGTATTTGTTGATTAAACAAGAATGAAGAATGTGCCAATGGTGTTACGACAATATGCAGTTTTTGGGTCTTGGCAATTTTAATTATTAGGTGCAAGTCTTTTGAAAAGCTTCACCCCCTTGTGCTTAGCCTTGGATATGATATGCCAGAATTTTAAAAGAGAGAGACGCTTAGAGTACCTCTCCTACCCCCCTCCAAATTGTCGCTCACCAGAGAACAAGAGGAAAGAAAGGAACAATTAGGTGAAAGCACAGGCCAAAAACTTTACCGAATCAGAAGCTGCTTGTAGAGTTACATGATCACCCCACTCGCCGTCCCTGATTTCATTTACATAAAAGTAGCGATTTAAAGTAATCCATGCAATGATATTAATTCAGAAACAAAGTTGAAGAGATACTTTGACATCTTGTTCAGATAATCATGATAGGCCATGGGAACATATCCGTCGTATATCTCTGGGCATGACTTGAGCTGATAATCCAAAAAAAATGATATCATTATCGCAGAACAAGAATGACAAGGCAAGATTTGTTTATGTTATGATGTGAAGCTTTACGGACCTGATTCACAACTTGCTGTCTGACAAATTTGTGATGCTCAGGGGTGCGGTAAAATTGATCTGACAAAGCACGAAACTAGAACAATACATGTTCTACCAATCAGAAGTGAAAATGGAACAGTTAGGTGGGAACAACAGGACTGACTAAGATGATACCCCTTCAATCCCAACTGAATTTCAGTATTACTATTAATTTGAGATTCATACATGATACAACATGAAAAAAGTCTTTAAGAGGGTGTGGGTACTTGAGAAGGAAGGAATTCATAAAGGACATGCATGAAGGAGCAGTCAAAATACAAGAAAATGGAAGGCAAAGGAATTTTCTAAAAATGTTGAATTACACCAGGTTTGCCTTCCCGCTGTATTGTTTACCCTTATTATGTGTGAGTCAACCAATAATATAAATAGAATCGTGCCAGTTATTTGCAGATGATACTGTCCATGAAACAATGGAGGGACCCATCGGAAGTTGGCTTTTTGGAGAGGCACTTTAGAGACTAAATGTTTAGGATAAATAGAACTAAAACAGAATATATGTATAGTTTAGCTCGTATAAGAGGGTGAAGGTGAAGTTAGACAGAATTTAGCTTCTAAATGCTGAACTAATAGCTAAACTGAATTTTCCAAGAAATGACACAATAGATACAAGATAAGGGGGGAAAAGACTCATGATAGATGCAGACATGACATGTAGAAAAAAGTAGGATGCTTGAAATGGAGGGTTGCAACCTGAGTATGTCCAACTTACTTCTAAAACTGAATTTTCCAGGAAATGACATGAGATGCAGATATGATACATAAAATAAAAATAGGATGTTTGAAATGGATGGCTGCAACTCGAGTATTATATCATACAGAAATACTTAATCAAAGTAAAGTATTGTAGAATTGTGGTGAGACCAACAATATTATATGAATGTAAATATTGGGTCTCTACGGCGAACACATCCATAATCATCCTCGGACACAGAGAATCAGAGATATTAAGAAAGATATTCATTCCTATAGTGTTAGACAAGTAAAAATAACCACATCTGACAAGTAGTGCACGTAGCATGCATAAAGGATACATTAAGTGAAGGTTGCCACCCGCCTGGAATCAATATAAATAGCTAAGAATTGAAACAATGTAAGCAAAAGATTCCTGTAGGTGATACTATTTAGTTGGGATACAAGTTTAGTTATGTTGTTACACTTTTAGGTCTGATATTTGCTAATGATTTGGTTAAAGACTGATATGACAATGTAGAAGTGTAAGATTCAGAGAATCTCTAGCATATATTAGCAAAGTAGTATTGGAACGCTTTGAGCCCGAATAAGTTAAATGATTACAGATGATTGGACATAGCAGGAGCCGATGTTCTTGGGATGGAGATGTAGTTGTTCGAATGATGAACTTTGATTGATTGTTGAAAGAACTTCAGATTCATGATGCAATTATTTTAGACTATTGACTTATATCAACAGAAAAATATAGGGAGTATTCAGGAGGATCAAATATTAAATATAAGCTTAAACAAGGTGAACATTATTTTTAGTTAAATCCCTAAGAGAGGTTATTCTCATTTTATTTTTTTGATGACAAGGAAAACCCGCAGCCGCTACCCTTTGGGTGCGCACAGGGTAAAACCCCCACTCCTATGCAATATCTCGCAAACCACATAGGAGAGGTTAATCTCATTTTCCTCTCCTCTTTTCTTCTTGTTATGCGAAGTTCTCAAATTTACTAACTGATTACCAATTTGAGTATTCACTATTTCTCTACTTCTTAAATACATAATTTGCAACCTCATAATTGACCTAAGATAACCTCAGCTTTAACATCCCCGAACTGCATCACTTCTCCTTTTCTGATAAGGAGTTCATCACTTCTTGCATCAACTTTGACTAATGTTTAAGAAAAGACCTTTTTAGCATTTGTCTAGTGTAAGAAGACAGTGACATATGGATATCAAAGGTAAAAAATACAGACTTGTGTGAATTGTAGCACCGAAAACTAGAGCTTACGGGAAAAGTGGTGAAACCAAATCATGTTCCTATTATTCCAAACTTTTGTTTTTTTCAGGGCAGATATAGATATAACACTTTATTTTCTAGGCTGGTTCCAACTTCTAAAGTTAAGATTTTATAGTGCAACCGCATAGCATCCCAAAACCATGTGAGATGGCTTTCTTGGGTGGAGCTTCTTAACCAAATGTCAGATACAATAGTCTTTCAGCGTCTATTCCTCATTTCCTCCGTAGTGTATCTTATCATAAGTGCTTACATGATATTATCGTTACATAGCTTGTTAAAATTGGGATTAGAAGTTAGTAACTCCGATACAGAAGCTATTTTTATTTCACATACGGGGCAGTAAGTTCCCCTGTTTGGACAATCTGAAATTAGTGTTTTGTTTCTTAAAATATTGAATATTTGTTGTTCCATTTTCCATTCTTTATCTACATTGTAGAACTCAAGAAATTTATAAAAATGAAAAGACAGCCTTTTCGAACTTCTTTGACTCAAGTTATTACTTTCTTATGTCTAAAGAATTTGAAATACTAAACGTGCCCTCCTCTTTTGAGAACTGAACAAAACTACAGATATCCTCAACTATCTAGTAAATAATTGTGCTAGGGAAGATTGTGAGTTTTAATTGAAAAGAATTGAATGATGAATGTAGGAGAGCTGACCTGACAATTCCCATCACCTTGAACTTTAAATTCAACTAGTTCATAAACCTGTAATCTGTAGAAATAAACAAACTTCTGCACCTTAAACAAAAGAATGACAAAGAAGAGAAACAAGTAGGGAACACACTCACAAATTCTTTATATGTGATATTATTTAACTACACATGAAGTTTAAGAATTAAGAAATTCATTTGATGTATATAATAAATAATTGGATTATGGAAGAGAATATCAAAGTTGAGGTTTCAAAGAGAGTAAACATCAAAATTAAAGTACGAAGAGCTTAATAAATTTAGATTCATGAATGTTGTATAGAAATAATATGGTGCAAATATTTTGGAACATCCAAAAACAGAAAAAGTGCCGTATAAATTAACTCAAAGGGAGTTAAAATGAACCCCTTTGTTTAAAAAAGAATGAAGGAATACATGGGTCAAACAATCTACTTTTCAGTCTCAATTATAAAATCGAGTTCTTAATCTTTTTAAAAATAAAATTTACACAAAGAATTATGAAAAAGTTATGGTCAAAGAAAAAGTTGTATACTTCTCAAATGATAATAGAGCCATATAAAGCAGAACAGAGGGGAGTATTCCTTTCGGGTTTGTTCTTTTCCTATTATTTTCTCCTTTTTGATAGGTACTTAACATTATTTAATTTGTTTAAACTTAACAGCTGCAAGAATTATCCCTACCATCAAATAACATAAACTTAATTTTTCAAACAATAGAAAAACATGCAAAAAACAGTAAAATAATAATGAATCCTTATGATATTTATGTTTTACAGAAATATAATTTGTTGATCAGCATCTTTTCAAAAGTGGTGAGGTAAATTTATATTAAGAAAAACAATTGCTAGATTTATACAACCAGCATAGGGTTTGTAGATCTTTGAACTAAACATTCACATCTTCCATCAAAGAAATTGTATAATACCGGTCAAGAAGTCTTTGATGATCTAAGGTTGCCTCATCAATTGACGGTATTTCTCCATTGATTCTAGGGATATGCTGCAAAGGCAAGTATAGAAGTTGCATGAGCATAAAGGCAAAGGTTTCAAGAGGCACAACTAAGTTAAGCGACAAAAACAAGTATATCTCTCAAGTGTCTACAGAGAATGAAGTTTAACAACAATGAGACATGTCTCCAACTACTTCTGGCACATGAATCCCGATATTTTCAGATGATTGTATTGATTATGAAAAGGAGAACAATTGAAAATCTTAGTTGCTAACTCATTATACATATGGACATAGAATGCTTACAGGAATTGGAATCATCTGGTTCAATCGTTTCCCTACTTCACCATCAAGATTGTATTCATCCGTCAATTCAAGTGAATATGACCAGTCCTCCCCCGTATATGACTCTTCTCCTGGGCTAGAGCATGAAGTGGAAGCTCCATCATTAGTTTCTTCTTCATCACAGTTCTCTTCTCCTGAAAATTATAATATGAATAGTCAGAATAAATTAATCCAAGAACTATAATTATAAGGTTGGAAAAAGCAAACACTTCCAATACCAATATTGTAGTTTCCCATAGGTTGACTAAACCAGTCTTGTGGATAAAAATGTGTTTGTGTATGCTCTGCCATTTGATGGAGGATTGAAGGTGGTTCAGCGACTGAAAGCTGAGACAGTTCTTCCTGGAGACGCTGTGCATTGAAATTGTGATTTTCCTCATTGCCAGATTCTGTACTAAAATGATTACCTTTGAAGTAATGGTCCTGATAGTAATCTAAACTGTTTTGGGGCATGGCACCACTATATGCGCAGTTAGAATATGGATCACTATCAAACAACTGAAGACCCCACCGGACAACATCTGGATCTTGCTCGTGCGTAATCATCTGAGCAGTTTTATTTATATCAGATAAAAGCATGCAACAATGAATACTGATGATTATTGCTGTGTAGCAGTTAAGAATGATAAAAAGAAAAAGCCAATTATCTGTGCTCCGGGACGCAGAACAACCATTTCCCTCCAAACCAACTTTAGTACTAGAACAGTGCAAAGAACTAATTTATCAATGTTTTTCTTTGTTTTTGTGATAAGTAATAAATACACTTGTGTTTTCTTTTTCAAATGATCTAAAATGGAATCATCTAAAATTAAGAGTAACTCACACAATTGCATACAAGTGCCTGTAGTCTGTAGATTACAATAGCAATAAGGATTAAGGATCCGTTTCATAGTTAGTTAGGTACAAAATGAGAATTCACATTCAAGCTTTCTGAAGGGGCTGTGACCCATGAATTAGGTGTACCTACTTTTTCTGTGGTATTCATGTGGGTCCCTTAACAACATTCTTTGGTAATAGTCATACAAATCACAAAGGCAGACTCTCTTTGAAAATCATCTCAGAATACCAGCACCTATAGACAACACTTTTGAAGAAAAGAGAAAATGGCATATGAAATTAACGCAATGCAAGGTGTTTAACCGCACCTTTGGCAAAATTCTTCCATGCGTATAATTTTAACCTGACAAACTTATGCAGATCTAAATTCAATAAACCACAAGTGTCCCTCTTTAATAGTTTAACTTTTAGATGAGGCGGTCATGCAATTCAAATAAACTACCCAAACCTCTAAACTAGCTAATCAATGCTGAGGACGTTAGTATTTAGTAATTCCATTTTAGTCATTTATAACACACACAGATAGACAGAGCAATCTCCAGTTTAAGTCTACTGCACCATCATTTCTTTTCCTTTCCCTTTGAAACCAGCTCGTAATTACTGTTTACTTCAGGATAGTTTGTCAAATATCAACTGATCAAATGCCAAATACACAGATTTTGGTGACGAAGTGCCAATGGATTGTTTCAGATTAAGCAGAAGAAAGAACTGAGGATAAGAAAATTAAAGACTAAAGTACATAACACAATCTCAATCAATCACAACAACCTATGATCAACTCTATCCATATTTCATCTACAAATAACCTCTCCCTTTTTCTTTCAGATTTGGCAATTACACATTCATATAGAATGCACATAAAGCAACCCAAAACAGTGCATACACATACAAAGAGCAAATTAAAGCCGCAATATGAATCAATCACAACAAATTTTGATCAACTCGATCCATTTCAAACAGCCTAATTACATACTTCTACAATAAATGAACAAAATCACTCATACTCATTGTTACTTCCCATGAACACTCAGACTGAAGCACAAAAAACACATAATTTCCTCTCTTCACAGAAAATCACAAAAAATGCTTGTTAAACTTACAGTTGATTTCGGCCGATCCAAATTGCAACAGCTCCTTCGACTGAGGAAGAATGCCGTGAAAAGAAAAAACACAAAACAGTAGACACATACATAGAGCAAAAAAAAGCCCCAATCTAAATCAATCACAACAAATTTTGATCAACTCGATCCATTTCAAATAGATTCTACAACAAATGAACAAAATCACTCGTACTCATGTTACTTCACACATGAACACTCGGAATGCAGCACAAAAAACACTCAATTTCATCTATTCATAAAAAATCACAAAAATGCCCAATAAACTTACAGTTTGATTCTGGTCGATCCAAAATCACTCGTACTTGAGCACTCGGAATGAAACACAAACGAACTCTCAATTTCATCAATTCATAAAATCACAAAAAATGCATGAACTTATAACTGATTACGGCAGATCCAAATTGCAACAACAGATAAACAAAATCACTCATACTCATCGTTACTTCACACATGAAGACTTAGAATAACGCACAAAAACATTCAATTTCATCTATTAGTAAAAAATCACAAAAATGCTCATTAAACTTACATTTAATTCCGGCCAATCCAAATTACAACAGCTCATTCAACTGAGGAAGAATGCTGTGTAAAAATACACATATCTAAATCAATCACAACAAATTCTGATCAACTCGATCCATTTCAAACAGATTCATCACGTGATGATTAAACACTTATACAACAAATGAACAAAATCACTCATACTCATCGTTACTTCACAAATGAACACTCGTAATAAAGCACAAATAACACAACTTCATCTACACACACAAAAATCACAAAAATGCTCATTAAACTTACATTTTATTCCGGCAGATCCAAATTGCAACAGCTCATTCAACTGAGGAAGAATGCTGTGTAAAAAAAACAGTACATATACATATCTAAATCAATAACAACAAATTTCAATCAACTCGATCCATTTCAAAACTACAACAACTGAACAAAATCACTCATACTCATCATTAACAGTTCACACATGAACACTCAGAATGAAGCACAAAATACACTGAATTTCATCACAACAAATTTTAATCAACTCGATCCATTTCAAACAGATTCATCACCTGATGATACACACTTCAACAACAAATGAACAAAATCACTCATACTCACCCTTACTTCACACATGAACACTTAGAATAAACCACATAAAAACACTCAATTTCATCTATTCGTAAAAAATCACAAAAATGCTCATTAAACTTACAATTAATTCCAGCCTATCCAAATTACAACAGCTCATTCAAATGAGGAAGAATGCTGTGTAAAAACAGTACATACACATATCTAAATCAATCACAACAAATTCTGATCAACTCGATTCATTTCAAACTGATTCATCACCTGATGTTTACACACTTCTACAACAAATGAACAAAATCACCCATGAACACTCGTATTAAAGCACAAAAAAACACACAATTTCATCTACACACAAAACACACAAAAATGCTCATTAAACTTACATTTTATTCCGGCCGATCCAAATTTCAACAGCTTATTCAACTGAGTACGAATACTGTTAAAAAAAACAGTACACACACATTTCTAAATCAATCACATCAAATTCTGATCAACTCGATCCATTTCAAACAAATTCATCACCTGACGATTAAACACTTCTACAACGAATGAATAAAATCACTCATACTCATCGTTACTTCACACATGAACACTCATAATAAAGCACAAAAAACACACAATTTCATCTACACACAGAAAAATCACAAAAATGTTCATTAAACTTACATTTTATTCCGGTCGATCCAAATTACAGCAGCAAGTTCAACTGAGGTAAAACAACAACCGTACTCGAGAAGCCACAAATAGCAATAGTAGTAATATATGGATGGGGAGGAATAGTTGATGATTGGGGAGAAGTGGAGAGGGACGGATGTCACGAGGTGAGAGAGGAGAGAGAGAGGAAATGGACAGTAAAAATGGAATCAAAATTCTGCAAATGCACCTCTTTCTGACTTCTCTTCCACTATATCAGTCCCTTCTTTTGGAGTTTTTCGGCTTCCATCCTCGCCGTTTATTCCTTTTCCTTTTTTTATTACAAAATTATCAAATAAAAATGAAAGAATTATAGTATATTCTAAACTAATGTTTGACCATATATTTAAAATATTTGTTTGATTGTAGATTTTGAATTGGGGTTTGAAAATTTAATTCAGATATTTATTTGATCATAAATTTTGAATCAAACTTGAAAAACTTATCTTCAGATATCTATTAGGTTATAGATTTTGATTTACATTTGCAAAAATTAGTTTAAATGTTTGTTTGATCATAGAGTTTGGATCAAACTTGGAAAACTTATCTTTAAATATTTGTTTGACCATAAATTCTAGATTAGCCTTTGAAAATTTTACTTTGAATGTCTATTTGATCATATATTTTGGATCAGAATTTGAAAACTCATCTTTAAATTTCTATTTGGTCATAGATTTTTTATTAAATTTTCTAACCTTATCTTTAGCTATTTGTTTGGGCATAAATTTTGGATCAGACATTGAAAACTTATCTTTAAATATATCTATTTGATCATATAGTTTGAATTAGACTTTGAAAATTTACTTTAAATGTCTATTTGATTATAGATTTTGGATCATACATTGAAACTTATCTTCAAATATCTGTTTGGTCATAGATTTTGGATTAAACTTTGAAAATTTATCTTCAAATATATTTTTAGTCGTAGATATTGAATTAGACTTTGAAAACTTTACTTTAAATGTCAATTTGATCGTAGAGTTAGAATCCGACTTTGAAAAATTATATTCAAATATCTATTTGCCATAAATTTTGGGTCAAACTTTGAAAACTTCACTTCAAATATCTGTTTCATCATAGACTTTGGATTAGACTTTAAAAAATTACTTTAAATGTTTATTTGGTCATAGATTTTGAATCAAATTTTGTAAACTTATCTTCAAATATCTATTTAGTCGTAGATTTTGGATCAAACTTTAAAAATTTACCTTCATATATCTATTTAGTCATAGATTTTGAATCAGACTTTGAAAACTTATCTTCAAACATCTGTCTGGTAATAGATTTTGGATCAGACTTTGAAAATTTATCCTCATCATAGGTTTTGAATTAGACTTTGAAAACTTACCTTCAACTGTTTATTTGGTCATAGATTTTGAATGAAATTCTAAAAATTTATTTTTAAATATTTGATCATTAATTTTGAATTAAATCATAAACAACTATCTTTAAAAAAAAGTTAACTTTCCTTCACTAAAAAAATAAAATATACTTCCAAATATAATTTTAAAATTTATGATAAACGAATGCTAGGACGTAGTTTTTTCACATTATCATCATGCAAGGATAATGATGAGTCATTAAAAAGAATGAGACATTATTTACTGTATAAAATTAGCATATTTTATACTTAAAAAATAATCACTGTGAATGACATATTTTATTTTATAATTATATAATATTTATGAAGTGGGAACGTATTACAACTTGTTTGGTACGAGAAATAAGAAATAATTGATTAATCAATTTAAAAATAAGTTTATTTTATATTAAGAGTGAGATACTAATTTTGAAATGATTTTTTGATTTTAAAATTCTAACATGAATTCCAATATTAATCTGATGCGCGAGATACATTAATCGTTAAGTAAGATACATTACATTTTATACATGATACACTAATCTGATGTGTGAAAATGAGGGATTTTGGAGATTTGTAAAACTTATAAGGGATAATGGTAATAAGTAAACTAAAATGTGGGATTTCTGTAATTAATCATTTATATTATATAGGGCTATATCTATTTTCTTAAATTCTGACACGCAAAAAAGACAAACAAATTAAAACAAAGCTAAAAAATATATCTTATGAAATAATAATAATAAAATGCTTATTTATTTATTTTTTTATAATCAATATATTCGGGTCATCATAAAAATATTAATTTAATTTAACATGATAAAAATTTATACAACGAGCTGTCTTTTTTTTTAATAAATAAATAATATTTTTAATGTCTTTTTGTATTCACTTTCTATTTACAGGTACGGATACCGTGTTTTATCATGATATTGTCGGGAGCTAGAAATGGCTGCAGTTAAATTTCCATAATTTTTTTTTCATTCTTTCCCTCAAGAAAGCCCAATATAGTACTGCACATCTATTTTTAATTAAGTAGGTTTTTAATGATATTAAAAAAATATATAGGATTTTAAGTTAAGTTGAAAAAATATATATAAATATAAATTTATATTTGAATATGTATATTTCACTTTGAAATTTATTGAAGTTTTGTGAGAGATTTTCGTTTTTACTTAAGAACTTATGTATTTATATTTCTAAATTTTCCTTTTATTTAAGAAAAGCAAAAAGAGAAAGAGGGGGGGGGGGGGGGGAGGGGGTGTATTATTAATATGACTTTAGATTGTTCATAAATTTAAATGATTTATTTTGTATTATTAATGTACCAATCAAGGGTTTGGTCTATTTAATGTAATATATGTTATTGTTCTTGCTACTAATATATGTATAATTTATGCAATATTATACGTAACAGAATAAAAATTAGTTTTGTTTATTGAAAATACCAAAATAAAATTAGTTCTTGATTTTAGTATTGTATTATTGTATAATCTTTGCTTAAAACTCGATATCGATGTGTGTTTTAATATAAGTGGAGTGAACAATTAAGTATAAAACTCATGAAAAATAATAGTTTAAGTAGGTAAAAGTAACAATAAATAATTAAGATATTAAACTCATGAGAAAATAATAATTTATATATGTTTCGTACCATTAACTTTTTTTTATATATTACTGAAACAAATTCACATGTATTAAAATAAATTTCAATTATCCAAGTAGCTTAACCCAATGTTTAGTATTAAGACTTTTAATAAGAATTTGTAAGTCATAATTTTCACAAATTATTCAATTGGTCATTATTTGGTTTGACCACTATGATATATACAGAATATAATGGAATTTGTCATACTTGCACTAAATCATTTTTGATAGTTTTTTATTCCTTCCCATGAGATTTTTGGTTTCACTTGTCATTAGGCAACAAAAGTTAAGTGTACCACCAAATAGTAGTGTGGTAATATGACTCATTTTAATCATAGATTTTAATTATAAAGTTTTGAGAATGGAGAAATGCTAGATATGAAGATTTAGGTTTTTTGATTTAATTTGTTTTCTTTAGTTAGCTTCAATCTTCGGTGAATCATCATTATTTTATTTAGAAAGACAAAAATTTTGGGCAAGAGAAAGCGCAATGCACCTGATGCAAATGACTTTTCTTTTTTTCATGATATATCAATCAGAATGAAGGTTCACAAACTAGAATTGACTAAGAGACAATTGAACTTCTATGATTAAAAGTTCGTACTTTATCACTTTTTTCCATATCAAATCCATTTTAGTTGGAAAAAGATTCTGCACGTAGGAATTTAACATAATAAGAAAATCTTCTTTATTTAATTTTTATTATGTTTATCATAGTCAATATATAATATCATTAAAATAATTACATTATAATTGAAGGAAAATTGTGGAAAAAACAGGTTTATCTAAAGCAAAGTATCTTAATAAAGGACAAAAAATTCAAACAACAGTTCTTATTTTTAGTATAAATTATATAGATATAAGTACACACGATACTTCATAAGATTTTTGTTTCTTTTAAATGAGATCATTTATATTTCAAGTGATCTCACATGACTTTCATTATCTTATTTAAATTAATCTTTTACTATTTATGCATTCAACACTTGCATATCAATTTCAATGTCAACAACGACAAATAACCACATATATACTAAAAAAACAAAAGATAATATTATTCATTTCATTACATATTAAACTTAGTAAAAGGTAAAATTAAAGCCATAAATGTCACAAAGTTATGTTAATCATAGATAGTGGCAACATTAGCATTACACGAGGTAAAGAGTTAACTTGCCTTCTTAAAGAGGCCAACACATCATTTTGAAAAAGTCATATGTAAGTTGTTTTATTTTGTATCCTCACAATATCAATTTTTATGACTATATTAGGATAATTTTACCATAGCTAAATCTCTAATTCGAGAATGTTAAGAAAATGTGATACCATCCTTATTTGTTTGATGATAGTGAACTCAAATAACAAGAAAGCAAAAAAGTTAAAGATAATTACTTATTTAATAGGATTCGAACCAAAACTTATAATATTATTTGAGTTTTTTTTCCTTGTATCGTTGCAATTCATAAAGATCATAATTATAAATTACATAGTTTTCCTTATCAGATTTATGTTACTGAACTATTGAAAAAGATCGAGAACATATATCAAATCATCTTTGAATTTGACAACCACATTTACTTTAGTACTTTAACTACGCAATTTTATTTATCCCTAATATCTTATTTGAATTAGGAGTATCAGTGTTGGATGGAGGATTCTCTCAGACAAAACTATCCACAACTGACTTGACGGAAGAATGCCTATGTGAATATAATTTGTTGCTAGAAGAAAAAATCACAATAGCAAAATTAGCACTACATTAAGGGGTCGTTTTGTAGGCCGTATTAGAAGAAATAATCCATGTATTATGTAAGGTATTATTTAGTACTATGTTTGACAGAAATTTGGGCCTATGTATAACTAATTCATCCATGAATTAGTTATACATCCTACATGGTATTATAGGATGTATTACTAATACCTTCCATTTGGAGGTATTAGTAATACATAGGATATAATACCATGGGATAAGTCTATGTAAAGACAAAAATATCCCTCAAAACATTTTAATTATTTTGTTTATTTTCTTGATTTTATGATTTATATTTGTACTAGTAAATTTATTTAAATAAATTAGTTTACAAATTATTTAGAGAGAGTTGTTTGTTACTAATAAATCCAATACAAATTTGAAATGCGAGTTATTTATTTGTATATGATGTTTGTGATCTTAATTATATATGTGTGTGTGTGTGTATATATATATATATATATTTGTGTGATTTTCTAATTATTTCTATTTTAAACAATTTAAAAAATTACATACATATTAAAACTACAACTTGTAATTTTATGTGTAAATGTAGATGGTTTATTCAATCTTACCATTGTTGATCGTCTTTTCGATTTTAAGAGAAGATGGTTTATCGTTTTTAAATTAAAAAAATGACATTTTGTGACTGATCAATTTATTAAGATGACAATTATTTATCGTCAAATAATTCAAGTGAAAAATTGCAAACTTGACAACAAAATTGTTCTTCTCATAGCTAGTTAGAAGGTTATAAAAAATAATATTGTTTGGCAATTATCTACCTTGACCTAATTACATAATAATTTAAGGGTATAATCGGAAAGAAGCGTTTTATAGAGTTTTAATCCCAACACAAGATGAGGTGGAAAAAAATGAACCAATCACTTGATAAAAATAAACCCTGCATTACTAATCTCTGCACTACTAATTTCTGCATTACAAATTCCTGCATTACTATTCTATGCGTTATTAATCTTTGTACCAAACGACCCTAAGTACATAACTCACATACCTTTCTAAATAGGTCAATTCATCATTTTGAGAATGTTACTTGTCTGTTGCTTGGATATTGCATCCTCACAATTTCAATTCTTTTGTGACCATTAAGTCTTCCTATGACTAAATTTCTGATTTGTGAATGTAGGAAAAATGTGATGTTGGGTCTCTGTTCTAATTGAGTATTTATAGCGACAAAATCATCATATTATTTGATGAAAATGAACCCAAATAACAACAATATACCCAATGGAATTTCATAGGTGGATTCTGGAAAGGATAAAGTGTACAAAGATCATACCCCTTCCTTGTGCAGGTAAGGAGACTATTACTGGAGGACCCTCAACTTAAATATAACATATGAAACTAATAAAAAGAAAAACGATAGTGTAGAAACAAAGCAACTGATAAGAAAACAATAGCAACGACAAAATAATGTGATAACCTAAACACAATAAACAACAAATAATAATGGATTAAAAAAACAAAACACTATAAGAAAGCGACTAAACCCCTCAAAAATCAAGACAACACTCCATATTTACTAACCTTCTACCCTAATACGCGACATCTAATCCTCCTACCTAATGTCATTTCCTCGATAATCTTGAGTTGCGCCATATTTTGTTTAATCACCTCTACTGAATACATTTTTGTTCTATCTCTACCTCTTTTTATACCCACGATATCCAGTCCGTCACACCTCTTCACTGGGATATTTGCACATATTCTCCTTACATGTCCAAACCATCTTAGTTTTTCTTCCCTCATCTTGTACACTACGGATGCCACTCCCACCTTGTCACAGATATTTTGTTTCCTAACTTATCACTCACAATGTGCCCACACATCTATCTCAACATCCTCATTTATGCTATTTGCATCTTCTGCACATAAGAGTTCTTGACTGGCCAATACTCCGTACCACACAACAACGCCGATCGAACCACTACTTTGTAGGCTTTATATAACTTACTTTTAAGTTTAGGCAATATATTTTCATACAAGACTCCAAGGGGTAAGAATTCACTTCATCGTGACACAAATACGATAAGTTACATCATCGTTGATGTCTCCACTTTCCTAAATTACGGATCCAAGATACTTGAAACTATCTCTCTTAAGGGATAGCCTGAGTGTCAAGCCTCACTTTCACGTCAGTCTCATTCACTGTATCACTGAATTCACACTACAAATATTTCATTTGGTCTTGCTCAATCTGAACCCTTTAGATTCAAAAGTTTGTCTCCACACATCCAACTTAGCATTAACTTTATCGCATGTCTCATTAATAGTATTATGCCATCATAAATAACATATATCATGATACCTCATCCTTGATACACCACGTCATTTCGTCCTATCACTTAGAAAAATAAGAACATGCTAAGAAGTGATCCTTGGTGTAACCCCATGTCAACTGGGAAGTGCTAGAACGCTTGGAAGTATCCTCCCATCGTTCTAACTTGAGTCTTGCCTCCATTATACATGTTTTTATTGCCTTAATGTAAGCTATTGATATACATTTAGCCTCTAGGAGTCCCAAAAGGACATCTCTTGAAACTGTATCGTAAGCATTTTCAAGGTCAATAGACATTATATGCAAGTCCTTATATATATATATTTATTTTTTTTATTTTTTTTTCCATCAGTATCCTCACCAAATGAATGACTTATGTAGTTTATCGCTCTGGTATGAAATCAAATTAGTTCTCATAAATGGACACATATTTTGTCACACCCCGAGCCTACACCCTGGGAAGGACTAGCACTCAAGAACCATTGCTGACCCCAAGCGAACCCTTGGCCTGGCTTAACTCTTAGCGGAAGACTTAAATCATGATAGAAATACTAAAAAGTAAATTAAACTTGCTCAATAGAAAACTTAGAATGTATTAAATAACATTCAAATTAGCTAAAGTGGCAACTCAAGATTCAACATAAGCCAATCACAAGATAGTGACAAATGAACTAACTAACTATCTATGAAGCCTCTAATAACTGAGACGGATGTCGGGACAGGACCTACGACATCCTAATGAACTAAAATACTGAAAAGCAATAAAGAGGATTCCTCCGAAAGCAATAAGGCTCACCAACAAACTCTGAAGCTCAACTAGAATCAATGATGCACTGGATGTTGATCATGGTTACCTGTATCTGCATCATAACAACGAAGCAGGCCAAATGGTGTCAATACATTGAATGTACGAGCATACGATGGGAATTCTAAAACAAGACATAAGCTTGAAAAGAGAACTGAAATAACAAACTTGGTTTCAACTGAACTGAACTGAACTGAATTCATTTCAATACAAAGCAATAATATAAATGCAATATAAAGAAAAACTTTTAAAACATGGATAACAACTCTGTGTATTTTGAAATTGTAACACCACAGAAAAAAATTTCGAACTAAGACTCGAACCGTTCTTCGTAGTGAGTGACATTTTACCAAGAAATTAAAAATTTCTTAAGTGTTAAGGTCACTAGATGTAGCATCTTGAGTTCCAAAAAGAATTAAATTGGAAATAGCAAAATCTGAAAATTTTGCAAGTTATGCTTAAGTTATGAGTTTTGGGTCAACTTGAAATGATCATAACTCCTAGCACAGGATGAGTTAGATGTGCTACAAGATGCCGTAGGAAATACCTTTGAATTATCTTTTCAACGCTCCCGAGTTTGCTAAGTTTCGAGGTTGAATGAGTGAGATATGGTGTTTTGAAGTTAGGCTGTCCAGTTAAGGAAAGTTAGCCGAAAATAGTAAGGGGTATTTTGGTCCTTTCCTTACCAAATCAGATTTGATTCATTTTTAGTAATATTTTAGGGGTCTAATCTGATTAGGTTCAGTTTTATAATCTTAATATACACCTAGAGTTTTAGTTGAGAGTTCAAGAAGAGAAAATAAGAGAGAAGAGGAGAAAAGAGGAAATAATAAAGGCGTTCGTCGACGTTTTTGAGTTTAGTTACAGATTTTCGCCATGGGTTTGATCCCTAAGAGGTATGTAAGCTTCCATAGTGTTGGATTCTTTCACCCACATGCCAATCATGATTTATTCAGCGTAATTTCGTTCTTGAAATTTAAGGATTTAAGTTTTTCATGAGTTCTTGATATATGTTCTTGAAGTTTCATTAAGTTTTGATGTAAGATTCTATTTGGGTCAATTTCAAACGACCATATCTCTTAGAATATAAAGAGCTACGTGAGCCATAACTATCCAATTAAAGGTATTTGAATCTACTTTCCAATGCCGCCAATTTCACGTCAATTCAATTTCTGAGTAAAAAGTTATGACTATTTTAGTAACCTCTATAGTGCTGTTACGAATTAGCCGGCGGGAAAATATTAAAAAGAGTCGGTTTTGTCTTTTTACCTCCAAGAAAACCATAAACGAATTTCTTGACTAATAAAAGGCTCAAAACAATCAGATTTTCATCTTCACAAATGAAAATCATAATTCTTGGCCATAGAGATTTCAAGAAACTAATTCAAGAATCTCAAGAAAGGTTTTCTTAATTGTTTACCTTCAAACTAGGGTTTCAAGGCTTCTAATCAAGTTATTCTTCAAGATTCTTAAAGATTATTCAAGATTCTTCAAGAATCTTGTTCTTCTAGGTATGTAAGGCTATCATAGTGTTGGACTAGTTCGTCCTCACGCCCTACATCTACTTTCAGATCAGTAAAAGAGTAATCTAGGATACTTTCCCTAGATTTTAGTATTCTTGAGATAAGTTGATTTTGAGTTCTTGAATTCATGTTCCTTTTAAAAGTTCTATTCCTAATTATCGAATAGCTATATTGTTATTGAGATCCCTCATATCATGAACCATAACTCTTGAATTCATAATTCACATTCAAGAGAGAGTTAAGAGTAGAGTTCAAGAAAGCCTTTGAGTTCAATTGTGAATCCTTTGAGATCCATCATCGATTTGAGTTAAGTTTTGAGTAAGTAAGTATGAGAATGAGAAGAGTCATATACATGAGTTCCTTATTGATATTTTGATCCTTGAGTCAAGTTGTTCATGCCCATAACTTCCGCATGAACTCCATCAGTTTAGTACCTTTGAGAGGAGTAGTATCTCCAAGTTCTAAGTCTTGAGTAATAAGTTTCTAACACATTTGCGTTTATATTTCTAATCATGGTACTATTATATGTTACCTATGAAGTCCTTGAGTTGATTGTTCATGCCCATAATTCTGCATGAACCCTTAAGTCGAACAGTCTTGAGATGAGAAGTATCTTTGAGTCCTTGAGTTGAGTAGTTCATGCTCATAATTCCGCATGAACCCTCTAAGTTGAGCATAATTGAAATTTGTAGTATTATTGAAGTTCTTGAATTCCAAGTATTTGAGTCTATCTGTGGTTTTTGAAAACCTTGCATTGAGTCGTTCAAGTCCATAATTCGGCGTGAACCATATTTTTAAGAAGTCTTTTACAAACGTTTTAAATTTATTTTAAGACTTAAGTTTTGAGTTGAGTAAAGAGTAAAGAGTAAAGCTTGAAGTTCATTTCTTCAAAAGTATATGGGGACTAAGTATTCACAAATAGATTTAAAATGTTTTCACATTTAAATAAGAACGGAAATTGAGATTTCCAAAGAGCGTTCGGGCTAGTTTTCAAAAAAGAGTAATCGCTTTCTAAATGAAGCAAGAGAGGAAACTGAGATTTCCAAGATAACCTTTGAGCTAAGTTTTTGAGCAATTATCTCAAATCAGCAGAAAGAAGTATGTTTTTACAACATAAGAGCTAGTATATTTTGGGAGTAGTATTGAGCACCGATATGGGGGAGAGTTCAGACAACTCACAACCCCCAAAAATCATGTAGCCATCATGAGTAGAAAAGGGTCATACTTTTTAGATGAATCTTTTTCGCATAGACTAGTGGATCCACTTAGTAGTTCAGGTCCTATACCTTTGGCCGGGTATAATATGCGCTGGCAGCGTGAGGTAGATCGCTATATCATCACTATAGCTCTTATGTGATGGTTGTCGGTTAGAGAAACTCTCATAGAAATTATTGTATTTTTATATACGTCAGTTTATTGTATTTTTACATACATTTCAGAGTTATATTGTATCCTTGCATACACACAGAGTTTACATCATGTTTTTAAACAGTTCTTTTTTATCAAGTTCCAAGCTCATGTTTATGTTTTAAAATTCCCCTTACATGCTCGTACATTCCACGTACTGAGCCATTTGGCATGCATCTTCTCATGATGCAGACACAGGTATTCAGGATCATCAACAAGAGCTTTGTTGATACATTCGAGAGTTCGAGTTAGCTATGGTGAGCCTCCTTGTTTCCGGAGGATTTCATTTACTTTTCAGTTAGTCAGGATGTCATGGGTTTTGTCCCAACTTTCATCTTTATCAGTTAGAGGCTTCATAAATAGTCAGTATAGTTGAGAAGTCTGTATTATTCATTTTATTAAATGTTTTAAAGACTTTAAGTTGCCTATTTTATGGTGAGTTGAATATTATTTTTATATTTAGAGTTTTTCATTTGAGTTAAAGTTTTGTATTTCAGTTTCATGAATTTTTATTCAGTTTTTAAGCTTTGTATGCTTGAATCAGTTTTCCGCTTGTAGTCAGCTAGGATGAGGGTTCGCTTGGGGACCAACAATAGTTCTTGTGTGCCGGCTACGTTCAAGGTGTGGACTTGGGTTGTGACAGAAATACAATAGTAACTTTGTGTGTATGTAAAGATACAATATAAACTCTAGGTGTATATAAAAATACAAGTAACTCTATGAATATAATTGTCACGACCCGAGCCTACACCCTGGACGTGGCCGGCACTCGTAGACCATTGCTGGTCCTCAAGCGAACCCTCATCCTGGCTGACTACAAGCGGAAAACTGATTCAAGCATACAAAGCTTAAAAACTGAAATAAAAGTTCATAAGACTTAAATACAAACTTTAAGTCCAAAGAAAACTATGTATAATAAAATATATACAACTCGCCATAAAAAGGCAACTTTAGTCTTTAAAACATTTAACAAAATAAATGAAGACTTCTAAAGCTCTACTGTCTATATATGAAGCCTCTAAATGACAATGATGGAAGTCTGGACAAGACCCACGACATCCTAACAACTGATATAACTAAAAGGTAAATGAAATCCTCCGAAAGCAAGGAGGCTCACCATAGCTAACTCGAACTCTCGAATGTATCAACGAAGCTCTTGTTGATGATCCTGAATACCTGTGTCTGTATCATGAGAAGATGCAGGCCAAATGGCTCAGTACGTGGAATGTACGAGCATGTAAGAGGAATTCTAAAACATAAACATAAGCTTGAAACTTGATAGAAATGAAACATACTTACCTCTTCTCAAACTTACTCAACTCAAGGAATACTCAAGGGTACTCAAAACTACTCAAACTTACTCAACTCAGAAGTACTCAAGGATAAGATACTCAACTTCGAGATTAGATACTCAACTCAAGGATATGATATTCGACTCTGGATACTCAACTAAATATGACTGAACTCATTTCAATATAAAGCAATTTAAAACAAGTGCAATATAAAGAAACAAACTGTTTAAAAACATGCTATCAAATCTATGTGTATGCAAGGATACACCATAACTCTGAAATGTATATAAAAATACAATAAACAGATGTATATAAAAATACAATAACTTCTGTGAGAGTTTCTCTAACCGACAACCATCACATAAGAGCTATAGTGATGATACATCGATCTACCTCACGCTGCCAGCGCATCCTATACCCGGCCAAAGGTATAAGACCTGAACTACTAATGGATCCACTAGTCTATGTGAAAAAGGATTCATCTAAAAAGTATGACCCTTTTCTACCCATGATGGCTACATGGTTTATGGGGGCTGTGAGTTGTCTGAACTCTCCCCCATATCGGTGCTCAATACTACTCCATAAAATATACTAGCTCTTATGTTTTAAAAAACATACTTCTTTCTGCTGATTTGAGATAATTGCTCAAAAACTTAGCTCAAAGGCTATCTTGGAAATCTCAGTTTCCCTACTTGCTTCATTTAGAAAGCTATTACTCTTTTCTGAAAACTAGCCCGAAGGCCCTTTGGAAATCTCAGTTTCCGTTCTTATTTAAATGTGAAAACATTTATAAACTCTTTGGGAATACTTAGTCCCCTTATACTTTTGAAGAAAAGGACTTCAAACTTTACTCTTCACTCTTTACTGAACTCAAAACTTAAGTCTTAAAACAAAGGTAAAACATTTGTAAAAGACTTCTTAAAATGTGGTTCGTGTCGAATGATGGACATGAACGACTCAATGCAAGGTTTTCAATAACCACAGATAGAACCCAAATACTTGGAACTCAAGAACTTCAATAATACTACTCATTTCATGAATGCTCAACTCAGAGGGTTCATGCGGAATTATGACCATGAACGACTCAACTCAAGGACTCAAAGATACTTCTCTTCTCAAGACTGCTCGACTTATAGGATTCATGCGGAATTATGGGCATGAACAATTCAACTCAAAGACTTTATGGGTAACATATAATAGTCCCATGCTTAGAAATATAATCTCAAAGGGGATTAGGAACTCAATACTCAAGACTTAGAACTTGAAGATACTACTCCTCTCAAAGATACTCAACTTCTGGAGTTCATGCGAAATTTATGGGCATGAACGACTTGACTCGTAGGTCTACATAACATTATGAAACTCATGTATGTGACTCTTCTCATTCTCTGACTTACTTCCTCAAAACTTAGTTCAAATCGATAGTTGATCTCAAAGGATTCACAATTGAACTCAAAGGTTTCCTTGAACTCTACTCTTAACTCTCTCTTGAATTTGAATTATGAATTCAAGAGTTATGATTCATGATATGAAGGATCTCAATAACAATATAGCTATTCGATAATTAGGAATAGAACTTTTAAAAGAAACATGAATTCAAGAACTCAAAATTAACTTATCTAAAGAATACTCAAATATAGGGAAAGTATCCTAGATTACTCTTTTATTGATCTAAAAGTAGATGTAGGGCGTGAGGACGAACTAGTCCAACACTATGATAGCCTTACATACCTAGAAGAAAAATATTATTGAAGAATCTTGAAGAAGAACTTGATTAGAAGCCTTGAAACCCTAGCTTGAAGGTAAACAATCAAGAAGACCTTTCTTGAGATTCTTGAGTTAGTTTCTTAAAATCTCTATAGCCAAAAATTATGATTTTCATGAGTGAAGATGAAAATCTGATTGTTTTGAGCTTTTTAATTAGTCAAGAAATTCGTTGATTGTTTTCTTGGAGGTAAAAAGACAAAAACGATTATTTTCAATATTTTCCCGTCGGCTAATTCGTAACAGCACTGTATAGGTTACTAAAATAGTCATAACTTTTTGCTCAGATATTGGATTGATGTGAAACTGGTGGGGTTGGAAAGTAGATTCAATTAGATTTAATTGGATAGGTTATGGCTCACGTAAATCTTAATATTCTAAGAGATATGGTCGTTTAAAGTTGACCTAAGCAGAATCTTACTTCAAAACTTAATGAAACTTCAAGAACAATTATCAAGAACTCATCAAGAACTCTAATCTTTAAATTTCAAGAACGAAATTACGCCGAATAAATCATGATTGGCGTGTGGGTGAAAGAACCCAACACTATGGAAGCTTACATACCTCCTAGGGATTAAACCCATGGTGAAAATCCACAACAAGATGCAAGAATCTCGACGAACGCTTGATCCTCTCATCTTTTCTCCTCTTTTCTCTTCTTCTTTTCTCTCAACTAAAACCCAAGGCGTAAACTAGGATTAAAAAACTGAACCTAATAGTATTAGACCCTTAAAATATTACTAAAAATGAATTAAATCTGATTGGGTAAGGAAAAGACCAAAATACCCCTATTTATTTTCGGCTAACTTTCCTTAACTGGACAGCCTATCTTCAAAAGGCCATATCTCACTCATCCAACCTCGAAACTTAGCAAACTCGGCGGCATTGGAAAGATAATTCAAAGGTCTTTTCTACGGTATCTAGTAGCACACCTAACTCATCCTGAGCTACGAGTTATGGTCATTTGAAGTCGACCCAAAACTCATACTTAAGCATAACTTGCAAAATTTCAGATTTTGCTATTTCCAATTTAGTTCTTTTTCGAACTCAAGGTGCTACATCTAGTGAACTTAACACTTAAGAAATTTTAATTCCTCGGTAAAATCCTACTCACAACGAAGGATGGTTCAAGTCTTAGTTCGAAAATTTTTCTGGGGTGTTACAATAATAATACAAAATATTTATGTGGGAGTTTCTCTAACCGACAACCATCACGTAAGAGCTATTGTGATGATACAATATTTTGCTACACGCTGTTAGGGCCGTCCGATACCTTGCCGAGGGTATAGAACCTGACTACTAAGTGGATCCACTAGTCTATGCTGAAAGCACTCAGGAATCATCTAAAAAGTATGACCCTTTTCTACCCATGGTGGCTACATGGTTTATGGGGGCTGGGAGTTGTCTGAACTCTCCCCCATATCGGTGCTCAATACTACTCTCAAAATATACTAGCTCATATGTTTAAAAACATAACTTTATGGTTTGAGATAATTACTCAAAAACAAGCCCGAAGGCTCTCTTGGAAAATCAGTGTTTCCTCTCTTGCTTAATTGTGAAAGCATTTACTCTATATTGAAAACTAGCTCAAAGGCTCCTTTGGAAATCTCAATTTCCTCTCTTATTTAAATGTGAAAGCATTTTAACTATTTCAGAATACATAGTCCCCATATAATCTTTTGAAGAAAGGAACTTCAACCTTTGCTCTTTACTCAACTCAAAACTCAAGTCTTAAAACAAAGTTAAAACATTTGTAAAAGACCTTTGGAAAACTCTATGAACTTCTCTTAACTTAACTTGAATTGAATTATGGATTCAAGGCTCATGATCTCATGTTATGGATGATTTCATGTTGTTTAGACGTACCTTAGAGTGTAGAAATCAACTAGAGAACATAGGTACGTTTCAAGGAAATTGGTACAGAAAGAAGTGGGAAAGGGTAGGGAACATGGCGTTTCTAGCACTCTGAGTGGCGCGGCACGCCAGAGGTAAAATTACAAAACTGGGGATGGGGCGCACTGCCAGAGCCCATACTACAGAACACTTTGTGGGGTGCTCTGGCTGGCGAGGCGCCCAACCCTTTTCCCCTAGAATTCTCCGATTTTTCTTGCTCATTTTTCAACTCTAAACCCTCTGGATTCAATCGATTTTTTCTCCAAACACTCAGATTCGACTACACAACCAAAATATGCCAGAATCAACTCACAACGACACCTAATTTCATGAATCTAACTCAAGAAACTTCTCAACAACTCCAACAATCAAGAACCTAATAGAAACTTCAATATAATCCATCAAGAACTCAATTTCT
Source organism: Solanum verrucosum (assembly GCF_900185275.1). Classification (NCBI taxonomy): domain Eukaryota; kingdom Viridiplantae; phylum Streptophyta; class Magnoliopsida; order Solanales; family Solanaceae; genus Solanum; species Solanum verrucosum. The sequence continues at coordinate 739,570 of NW_026019984.1, read as the reverse complement.
ATACTTTCAAGAACATAATTTCTCTGAAATAAATCATAGTTGGAGCGTGGGTGAACTAACCCAACGCTATGTGATCTCACATACCTCGTAGGGATCAACCCTTGGCGAAATCCACAAGCAAATCTTCAAGAACTTGGCGATTCCTTGCTTTTTTTTTTTCTCCTCTTCTTTTCTCTTCTCTCAAAACCCTAACTTATTTTTAACAGCGTAAACTGAATCCAATAAGTTTAGACCCTAACTTAATTACCAAAAACAAATTTAATTAATTGGGTAATGAAAAGACCATAATACCCTTCTAAAATCCGGTTTTGACTTTCCTTATCTAGACAACCCAACTTCAAATGGACATATCTCACTCATACAAACTCGAAACTGAGGAAACTCGACGGCGTTAGAAAGATAATTCAAAGATCTTTTGTACGGTATCTTTTAGCACACCTATGAATTATGATCATTTGAAGTTTATCCAAATTCATACTTAACTTTACTTTGTCAAACTTTTCAAATTTGATTATTTCCAAAAACAGTTTCTTTCTATTTCTAGTCCTTTCTAAAGTGGGATGTTACATATCTTCTTACCCTCATCTCCATCACCCTCTAAAAATTTTATAGTGTGACTTAGGAACTTGATGCCCCTGTAATTGTTACAGTTTTGGATATTATCCTTGTTCTTGTACAACGAGTTCACTGTACTCCACCTTCTTTCTTAGACATTTTATCATCTTAAAAATAACATTACATAACCCAATCAACCACTTTAAGATTGTCATGTCTGTGCTCTTCTAAAATTTCACTAGAATCTCGTCTGGTTTGGTTGTTCTTCGATTGTTCATCCTATTAATAACACAATTAACCTCATCAACATGTATACATATATAGTAAATAAAATCTTGATGCCTCTCAGAGTACTCCAAATCCCCCAACATAATGTCTCTATCTTCTTCTTCTTTCAAAATTTTGTGGAAGTATGTTTGTAATCTCTGCGTAACGAAGTTCTTTTCAACCAACACCCTACCTTTCTTATTTTTGATGCATTTTTCTTGATCAAGTTCTCGAGCTTTCCTTTTTCTTGCCTTTGCAAGCCTGTACAATTTCTTATCTCAATTTTATCCTTTAAATTAACATACATGCATTTCAAAGCTACCATTTTCCCACGGTAACTGCTAACTTATCCTCTATCTCTGTCGCCTTATATGTTGCCTTATCGTTTCTCCTCCTCTTTCTTGGACTTCATCAATTTTACAAAAACAATCTTCTGCGCTTTTCCTTGGACTTCTCTATTCCACCACCAATCTCCTATATGACTATCAAAATAATTGTTACGATCCAGATCGTCGTGAGTGACACTCACACTAACTCTACGGTGGGAGGACCAACTATCAACTTAAAATTAACCCAACATCCCATTTCTAAAACCAAGTCATCATAATAAATACTAGGAAATAATTTTTTTAAATAATTAAAGGATTAAGTCCCCATAAACTCAATCAATAGCCAAAACTTATACGGAAATAAAACCCATAAAAAACTGAAAGTCGTAGTACTAAAACTCTAACCAGCCTTGAATGGAGATGCAACCCCAAAAACTTAAAAGCATAATCCTAATATTCTAAAGTTTGTGTCTGAAAAGATGGACAAGAAAAGATAGAAGAATTTATGGAAGCTTGGAAGAGTTGCTCAGTTTCCTTCAACTAAGGTCTCGTATCAATCGTCAGAATATGTATTGTACTCAACAAAGAATGAACAAGTCTATTATCAATACACAATCATAGTGCACTGGTAGGATCACATGACCAGTTCCAAACTATGAATGTAAATAGATAAGTACAACATTGTAAACACAGACCAATTCATATAATAACAACTATGAACATATCCCGGTCACAATATCTTGAATCACCAATACCAGGAACATGTTCCACATGATCGCAATTACAAACCTGATTCTTTCATGGAACCACGAAGACATATACTTGGTCTTCTCATGGAATCTATACACAAATTGTTAGTGTATTGGTGTGGTACCTGAGCTAATCAGTGTTAATATTCATAACAGGTATGGAACCCGAGTTAAACGTTAGTATTCCTGTATTGGGGTAGTACCCGAGCCAATAAGTAATCACAACAACATGCACAATCACAATGAACAATAATACTTGAAACCACAAATAACAAAAACAGGTTCATTGCATGAGATCATCAACATGAAGTCATTTCATATCTTTCCTTACGTTTTCCCCAACATGCATAGCACAAGTGATACTATAAAATAATATACATGAATACATACATAAATTGGAGAACATACAACCATCACCTACCTCGAATCAAGACTCTTAAAACTCTAAAAAAAACTCAAGATTTCCCTTTGTCCAATACCTTGACTTGTTCTGGGTCTAAAATAATAAACACATGCAACAATCAATCAAAAATTACCTAATAATACCTTGATTATAATCAAATCCTAACGCCAAACCTATTTATGATCATTCTATCAAACCCATGAATTTTCCCACCATTAAATCAAGTCAAACTCCTCCTACAATAGTAATGTCCTAGATTTCAAGGCTTTAGAATCAATTTAAAAGATATGAGAGTAATGAACTTATCTTTACCGACAAATTTGGTGGACAATTGAGTAAAGACCTAATTCACCCCTCTCAATTTCAAGAACAATTTTGCAGAAAATAGGAGATTTTGAAACTTTTTTTCCATAAAATCCCGACTAACCTCTCTATAGTGGCCCCGCTATATTCGTGTTCATCTCGCAATAGCGCCTGCAAGTGCCCGCTAAAATGATACAATAAAATATTATCGTAATATATATTTGTAACTTATGACAAGTGAAAAATCGTAATGGTACAGAAAAATAATATATAAACTGCTTTCGAATTTTCTCCTACACTTTATAATTTATTATAAGATTTTAAAACGATAAAATAAAATTTGTTTCTTTTTTATCTAACCACCAGATATTTAAATATGATGCGATACATTATGAAATAATATGTAATAACCATCCAAACAATGTGTAAATTGAGAAGATTGTATGCACTCCATTCTCGCAACATAATCTATCTAACTTTGTGACTTGAACCACTTTAGTGGAGCTCACCCCTACCTCTTTTGCATGATATTTTTATTTTTGCATTAATTTCAATAAGTTGCTAACTTTTTTCATTGACATTTATTTTCTTTATCCACATCTACATGTTGAACAATTTAAATTACTTTCACATCAAATCTTTTACACACAAAAATATATATATACACGTGAAACTTTACATTTCAAAAAATTGTTATATATTCTCGCTAATCATAACAAAGATTAATAAGAATATACAAATATCATTATAATTCATGTATGATACATACTAAAAGTTGCTTTATTTTAGATACTAAATTTCATAGAATTTGCAGTAGTTTAAATTATTTTCTGTAAGACAAAAGAATATAATATTTTATTTTTTAAAAGCCAGAAAATTGTCCTTCCAATAAACAATTAGTGAAAATACAATCTTTAAAAAATATTTCACACTTTAAATAGAAAGTTAAAGTTGACATATTTCCTTTTATTTTGCAATTGTTATAAGGGAGAAATCTTATGAAATCAAAAGTTGAATTCATGATTTGAAAGTTTCGTCCTTAATGCTTGGAGAATTTATGTAATACCTCATAACTTTTAAGTTAAGTTTTGAACTTTTCTCCTGTCACGACTTAAACCATTGTGATTGACACCCACGATAACCCTCCAGTGGGAGAACCATTACTACAATCCAACCAACCATAAAACTACACAACTAAATCAAACTAAGGTATTTAAATTTGCTCTTGTTCAACTATGTATATTTTCTAATATAGTCATGCTCAATAAAAGACTTTCCATTATTAGCTTTCACAATATGGAAATACTTATTGTCTAATTTATATTAATGTACAAAAAAAATTAAGCACTTCCATTTATAATTGTATGTTATTTATATGTCTTCTCGAACATTTGTAAACTCGTAAAACATATGAAAAAATATCATAACAATAAAAACAATCTAATTTTCTTACTAATATATATCACTAGACAATATGTTTAGTGTCTTTTTACAAACAATAAAAATGATAAAAAATCAATTTGAATAAGTAGAAGTGAAGAGGTAAGTCTTGCTTTACCAATCATAATAAAGTAGCATTGATTATCATATGTAGAAATAGATACACGTGATACTCTTATTCATATCCTCTTACTACTTATTTTTTCAACACTTATACATCAATTTCTAATGACAAATTACTACATGCCCCTTCCATTTTAATTTATGTATCTGATTTTGACTTGACATGAAACTTGAGAAAATAAAAAGACTTATAAATATGTGAAATGTAACAAAATGTTCTTTATTCTTGTGGTTTTATACCCGACATATGAAAAGTAGAAATTAAGAGTTGACAAAAATGAAAAAAAGACATTCTTTTTAAAATGACTAAAAAAGGCAAGACAAAGAAATTGAAATGAAAGAAATACTAAATAAAAGTCCATCCCATTCCATGATAAACATATTCATAGGTAAACATTAAAATCATAAATAGACCAAACATAATAATAAACATGACAAACTTAACTCTATAAGTGCATAATCAAGTTATTGAATTTTAAATAAAGCAAAACAAATCTATTCATGGGATCCAGATGACCCTTCATCGGGATCGGACAAAATGTTTTCCTCAACTCTTAAAGGAGCAAGGGCACTTCCAATGATTTGATATGGAAATTCAATATTACCCTCCCTAAGTTGGCTGGCTACTCTTTCAACTTCTTCATCTGCAGCTTCCAAAGCCTCACTCAATTTTGTAAGGTTAAGAAAGTCGAGTTTTTCATATGGAAGTTCATTCCTTAATGCTTGAAGAGCTTCTCCATATTTCTTTTCTCTTTTGAGTGAATTCTCCAATTTGTTTAGTTTTTTATTGATCTCATCAACATGGGCATTTTGATGAGTTACAACGATGGGCTTAGGAGCATCAGTGTCGGGGTTAGGAGAATCAGTGTCGGGGTTAGAAGCATCAGTATCGGGTTAAGGATTCTCTCCAAGAAATTTATCCACAATAAATTCAACGGAAGGATGTCCACATGAGTATATTTTATTTCTAGAAGAAAAAATCACAACAACAACATAAGCACCACATAAAGTACATAGCTCACTTGCCTTTTTAAACAGGCCATTACGTCGTTTTGAGAACGTGACTTGTCTATTTCTTGAATTTTGCACCCTCGCGATTGTAATTCTTCTGTGGCCATTAAGTCTTCTCATGGCTAAATTTCTGAATTGAAAATGTTGGGAAAATGCGATGTTGGTTTTCTGTTCTAACCAAGTATTTATAGCGACATAATCATCATATTATTTGACAAAAAATGAACACAAAATAACAAGAAAGTAAAAATATTTATGATGATTCCTTATTAGGCAGGATTTGAACGAAAATCATAATATTAATTAAATTTCTTTTTATGTTTAATTGTATCATTGTTAATCTGTAAAAATAGTATTTGTATATTTTCCTAATTAGATTTATGTTATTCAATTATTGAAGAAGTTTTTATTGTGTTCTTCTTTTGTGACATATGTTTTAGTAAGTTAATATGTAAATTGATGATAATTTTCTAGATAAATATTTTTTATTGTATTTATATATTTTCTAAATGTGCTCTTGTTCAATTATATATATTTCCTAATGTAGACATGCTTAATAAAAGACCTTCCACTTATAGATTTCACAGTATGAAAATATTTATTTGTGTTATTTGTATGTATCTAGAGTGTTTGTAACTCGTAATATATAGTTGTAACTTATGACAAGTGAAAGAAAATCGTAACAGTACAAAAAATAATATATAAACTGCTTTCGAATTTTCTCCTACACTGTATAATTTATTATAAGATTTTAAAATGATACAATAAAATTTGTTTCTTTTTTATCTAACCACCAGTTATTTAAATATGATGCGATACATTATGAAATACTATGTAATAACCATCCAAACAATGTGTAAATTGAGAAGATTGTATGCACTCCATTCTCGCAACATAATCTATCTAACTTTGTGACTTCAACCACTTTAGTGGAACTCACCCCTACACTCTTTTGCATGATATTTTTGTTTTTGCATTAATTTGTATAAGTTGCTAACTTTTTTCATTGACATTTATTTTCTTTATCCACATCTTCATGTTGAACAATTTAAATTACTTTCACATCAAATCTTTTACACAAAAAAAAAAATATATATACACGTGAAACTTTACATTTCAAAAATTTGTTATATATTCTCGTTAATCATAACAAAGATTAATAAGAATATACGAATATCATTATAATTCATGTATGATACATACTAAAAGTTGCTTCATTTTAGATACTAAATTTCATAGAATTTGCAGTAGTTTAAATTATTTTCTGTAAGACAAAAGAATATAATATTTTATTTTTTAAAAGCCAGAAAATTGTCCTTCCAATAAACAATTAGTGAAAATACAATCTTTAAAAAATATTTCAGACACTTCAAAAAGAAAGTTAAAGTTGACATATTTCCTTTTATTTTGCAATTGTTATAAGGGAGAAATCTTATGAAATCAAAAGTTGAATTCATGATTTGAAAGTTTCGTCCTTAATGCTTGGAGAATTTATGTGATACCTCATAACTTTTAAGTAAAGTTTTGAACCTTTCTCCAGTCACGACCTAGAACATTGTGATTGGCACCCATGATAATCCTCCGGTGAGAGAACCATTACTACAACCCAACTAACCATAAAACTACACAACTAAATCAAACTAAGGCATTTAAAGTTATGGAAGCAAGTTTAAATGCTAAGGAAAAAAATAAGGAGTTCCCATAAACTCCAAACAAAAGTCTAACAATCAAAACAAATGCGGAATCATACACTTTATAATTCATTATAAATTTTTAAAATGATACAACAAAATTTGTGTCTTCTTTTATCCAATCTCTAGATATTTGAATTTGATATGATACATTATGAAACAATACGTAATAACAATTCAAACAATGTATAATTTATGAATACTGTATGCACTCATTCCCAACATCATCTATCTAATTTTGCGGCAAGAAATCAATTAAGTGAAACTTATTCCTACTTCTTTTGCATGAAATTTTTATTTTTGCATTAATTTGTATAAGTTACTGAATTTTTTCATTCATGCTTGTTCTTTCTATCTGTAAACAATTGCATATTGTACAATTTATATTACTTTTCACATCAAATTTCTTACATCTATAATTTTTACACTTAAAAGATATATACACACAAAATTTTACACTTCAAAATATATTCTCATTAATTATATCAAAGAATAATAAAAATATACAAATTGTGATATTTATAATTCACGTAGTAAGCAGATTCATTTATGATACATACCAAATGTTACTTTATTTTAGATACTAAATTTCATAGAATTAGCAGTACTTCAAATCATTTTTAATAAACAAATATATAATTTTTTCTGCAGTCAGAAAAATTTCCCTTCAATACATAATTAGTGAAATATAATATATAAAAATATTTAAAACACTTCAAATAGAAAGTAAAAGTTGACATATTTCCTTTTATTATGTATCATTGTTAATCCATAAAGATAGTAATTACAAACGGCATATTTTTCTAGTTAGATTTATGTTATTGAAAACGTTTTATTGTGTCATTCTTTTGTGACATATGTTTTAGGAATTTAATATGTAAATTGATGATAAATTTTTAGGTAAATAATTTTTAATTATATTCATATATTTTCTAAATTTGCTCTTGTTCAACTATGTATATTTTCTAATATAGCCATGCTCAATAAAAGACTTTCCATTATTAGCTTTCACAATATGGAAATACTTATTGTCTAATTTATATTAATGTACAAAAAAAATTAAGCACTTCCATTTATAATTGTATGTTATTTATATGTCTTCTCGAACATTTGTAAACTCGTAAAACATATGAAAAAATATCATAACAATAAAAACAATCTAATTTTCTTACTAATATATATCACTAGACAATATGTTTAGTGTTTTTTTACAAACAATAAAAATGATAAAAAATCAATTTGAATAAGTAGAAGTGAAGAGGTAAGTCTTGCTTTACCAATCATAATAAAGTAGCATTGATTATCATATGTAGAAATAGATACACGTGATACTCTTATTCATATCCTCTTACTACTTATTTTTTCAACACTTATACATCAATTTCTAATGACAAATTACTACATGCCCCTTCCATTTCAATTTATGTATCTGATTTTGACTTGACATGAAACTTGAGAAAATAAAAAGACTTATAAATATGTGAAATGTAACAAAATGTTCTTTATTCTTGTGGTTTTATACCCGACATATGAAAAGTAGAAATTAAGAGTTGACAAAAATGAAAAAAAGACATTCTTTTTAAAATGACTAAAAAAGGCAAGACAAAGAAATTGAAATGAAAGAAATACTAAATAAAAGTCCATCCCATTACATGATAAACATATTCATAGGTAAACATTAAAATCATAAATAGACCAAACATAATAATAAACATGACAAACTTAACTCTATAAGTGCATAATCAAGTTATTGAATTTTAAATAAAGCAAAACAAATCTATTCATGGGATCCAGATGATCCTTCATCGGGATCGGACAAAATGTTTTCCTCAACTCTTAAAGGAGCAAGGGCACTTCCAATGATTTGATATGGAAATTCAATATTACCCTCCCTAAGTTGGCTGGCTACTCTTTCAACTTCTTCATCTGCAGCTTCCAAAGCCTCACTCAATTTTGTAAGGTTAAGAAAGTCGAGTTTTTCATATGGAAGTTCATTCCTTAATGCTTGAAGAGCTTCTCCATATTTCTTTTCTCTTTTGAGTGAATTCTCCAATTTGTTTAGTTTTTTATTGATCTCATCAACATGGGCATTTTGATGAGTTACAACGATGGGGTTAGGAGCATCAGTGTCGGGGTTAGGAGAATCAGTGTCAGGGTTAGAAGCATCAGTATCGGGTTGAGGATTCTCTCCAAGAAATTTATCCACAATAAATTCGACGGAAGGATGTCCACATGAGTATATTTTGTTTCTAGAAGAAAAAATCACAACAGCAACATAAGCACCACATAAAGTACATAGCTCACTTGCCTTTTTAAACAGGCCATTACGTCGTTTTGAGAATGTGACTTGTCTATTTCTTGAATTTTGTACCCTCGCGATTGTAATTCTTCTGCGGCCATTAAGTCTTCTCATGGCTAAATTTCTGAATTGAAAATGTTGGGAAAATGCGATGTTGGTTTTCTGTTCTAACCAAGTATTTATAGCAACATAATCATCATATTATTTGACAAAAAATGAACACAAAATAACAAGAAAGTAAAAATATTTATGATGATTCCTTATTAGGCAGGATTTGAACGAAAATCATAATATTAATTAAATTTCTTTTTATGTTTAATTGTATCATTGTTAATCTGTAAAAATAGTATTTGTATATTTTCCTAATTAGATTTATGTTATTCAATTATTGAAGAAGTTTTTATTGTGTTCTTCTTTTGTGACATATGTTTTAGTAAGTTAATATGTAAATTGATGATAATTTTCTAGATAAATATTTTTTATTGTATTTATATATTTTCTAAATGTGCTCTTGTTCAATTATATATATTTCCTAATGTAGTCATGCTTAATAAAGGACCTTCCACTTATAGCTTTCACAGTATGAAAATATTTATTTGTGTTATTTGTATGTATTCTAGAGTGTTTGTAACTCGTAATATATATATATATATATTTGTAACTTATGACAACTGAAAGAAAATCGTAACAGTACAGAAAATAATATATAAATTGCTTTCGAATTTTATCCTACACTTATATATTTGTTTTTAAAAAGTATTTTCAACTTTAAAATTTTATTTTTTCACCCCAACCCTCGACCCCCCACCCCACCCAACCCCTACCAGCCCCCATCCCCCCCAAAAAAATTTAAGTTTGTTTTTAAAAAATATTTTCAACTTCAAAATTTCAATTTTTCACCCCTACCCTCAACCCACCCCCCCCCCCCCCCGCACCCCACCCCCAAAAAAATTTAAGTTTGTTTTTAAAAAATATTTTCAATTTCAAAAATTATTTTCTACCCTAGTAAAAATAAGATATTTCTCAAAAAAAAAAATCATTCATAAATCAAACACTTAAAATCTTTTCCGAAAAATATTTTCTACTCACCAACCAAACATGAGAAAAGAAGTCAAAAATCAACTTGTTTTTCAGGAAAACATTTTCCTTCATACCAAACACACCCTAATTAACAACTTATAGATTCACTTTGTATCAATGTATCAGTTCACTCTGTAGCAGTGTATCGATTTGTTCTATATATTTTGTATTTGTTGGTTCTGCATCAGCAATACAAAGAGAAACAAATAAAACCTATATTCCAAAGGTGGAATCCTCTGATTCTTCTTATTTGACCTGAAATCGATTAATCTAATAACTCTAGCTATGTATTAATAATTTTTTGAAACTCTAGCTATTTCGGATAAAAATACATGATATATGTATGTTTGCTTTGTCGGGTAATTTTCCCTATAATAATAAGGGCTCGTTTGGTGTGAGGGATTAGAAATAATAGTGATGGGATAAGGAAATAGTGATGGGATAAAAAAAAAATTATGTTGTTTGGTTGGCAAGTCCGGGATAACTTATCCCGGGATTAATAATTAGTACCGGGATAAGTTATCCCTCCCCATGGGTGGTATAGTAATCCCGGGATAACTTATCCCGAGATAGAATAGGTAAATGACAAATATGTCCCTTTAAATCCTTTTTATATATCATTTTTTACATTTATGTATATTTACATTTTTTTTAATACCATGTATAATAATATTTACTACTCCTTATTTTTATGATAATTATACATATTTTTCTATTAAAAAATTATACTATATAAATATAATTTTTATTTATGAATTTATTTGACTAATTCTTATGTTTATTTTATTTTGATTTCTCATAAATTTTCTTCTCTTTAATAAACTTAAGAGGAAAGTTCTATTTTTAAGCTAAATAAGAAAAAAGTTATATTTTTAAATACACATGGTACTTATCATGGGAATACATAAACAAAAATATTTAAGTTAAAAAAAATAAAAGTTTTATTTTAAAAAATGAATAACTAAAGCTCACAAAGAAAAATTTAAAAAGTTTAAATAAAGTGAAGGGTAATTTTGTAAACAAACAACTTGTTCTTAAAATTTATCAATATATATTATTTTGAATATAACAAACCAAACACTCAATAAGAAATAATCCCAGGACAACTTATCCCATCATAACTAATCCCAACATAACTTATCCCAACATAACTTATCCCATCATAACTCATATTCAAACCAAACGACCCCTAAGAGTATAAATTTTGATATTTGGTTTCAAAATACGGTTGCGTAATCTAACGGCCCAAATACAAAATGCATGTCATCTCTCTCCTCTTCTCCTACTTGCTCTCCCCGCCATTTCTTCCCTCCGAGAAATCACCATTTTTCTTCTTCCATGCCCCCAAACCCTAGCTTTCTCCCACTATTTCCTCTCCAATTTCATCCCAAAATTAAACTTCTCATTATCAGCTGCAAAATCCACACACTTGTGATGGTCCTTGATGAAAATGTGCAGTCAGAAATGGCAGAAAACAATGCCTCTGTTCGAATCTTCGTAATTTTTTTGGGTTTTTTCATCATCTCGGTGAATCAAATCGCTGCACAGCAGCAGCAGCTGCAGCAGAGCGGTAATCCTGGTTCGAAGCCGCTATTGGCGCAGGTCCTTTATAGCAGTTTTAGCAATTTCACTTCCTTGTTTGATCCTGCCGTTACCAATGAATTGAAGTTCTGCATCGATGATGTGTAAGCTCATTTTCTCGATTTCTCTTCAGCATGCATGATTTTATTTTATTTTTCAATTTTTGTGCCGATTCAACGTCGTTATGATAGATTGGTTGAATGCATTTGCTTTAAAGCAGTGGGGAATTACACAGAAAATTCACGAATTTTGCAAGGGAATCACAAGCCTATTAGCTCAATTAATGAACATGACTTGTAGTAGACTTACTTTTAAGTCTAATATTCGTTAGGTAAAAGTCTATTAATCTAGTTATAATTTGTTATGTTATTAGAAAATGCCAAGGATTTAAGGGTCGTTTGGTTGCTGATTAGGAAGTGAATTATTCATGTATTGAAGTAAGCATAAGTAGTACTCATTTTAGTTGCTAGGTATAAAATTCAGCACACCAAGTATGGTGTTTGGTTACGAGTTTACAGTCCTGCATAACTAATACATGTATAAGTTACGAGGGAATCTATGTATTATTCATGCAAGATAGAAGATTGGATAACTAAATTTTGCCTAACTAATCCATACATCTCTGACCAGTAACCAGAACAACCCTTATTAGTGTTACAAAACCTAAATCATTGAATATTGGATTACATGGCAGGTTAAATAGAATTACATGGATACTGAAGATTCTTGTAGTCAACCTACTACGATTTGATGCATTAGAAGGGAGACAGTAAGAATTGAACCCATAATAATACCTACACGTACTATTAGACTTTAAGTCTTGGTGGTTGTATTCTTACTATCTTAGTAGTACTTTATTCTTAAATTGTTTCATAATTGATAAATTGTCTCGAAAACCGTCTCTTATCTTGCTGTAGGAAAGTATATTCTTCAATTCCTATGTCATTAATCCAATTCGCAAAAGCTTTTCCTAAGTTTTATTTCACTTTAGTTGTTATAGTGTTGGCTTTGTTAATTCATCCTAAAGAACTTTGAAAGCTAGTTTTCAGTTGATGTATGCTGATCGTTTTGTAGGGATGCTGAGTGGAACGCAGCTTTTAATTTCACCGAAAACACAGATTTTTTGACAGCATGCATTAATCAGACAAAAGGTACCAACTGCTGGATAAGATTCTGAGGCTGTATATTTTCTAGTTCGAAGTTTGCTGGTCTAATTCATAATGTTCTATACGTTCTGCATCATGAAAATTCAGGAACTTATCAAAAAATGTGGTATGTAGCCTTACTTATTCTGATAAGATAATAATATGAGTTCCTTTGGTTGCTAAACATTCGATTAGCAAGTTCACTTTTGTGGTGATCAATAGTTAATTTCCACAAGTACTGCAATTAAGATTTGATTGCTTCTAATACCATTGACATGGTAAGATCACTCTGTGGAGCTATCTACTAATTGTTCTATTGTCTTTATTTTCATATTCACGACGTCTTCGGTGGTCGAATAGGTGATGTACTAAAGCGCTTGTGTACAGCAGCAGAGGTAAAGTTCTTTTCTCAACTTTTAACGCAAGGCGGTGGAAGAGGTAACCTGAAACCTAACAAGAATTGTAATCTATCATCATGGGCTCCTGGATGCGAGCCAGGATGGGCTTGTAGTGTTGGAGATAATCTGGTTCGCCTTAAAGATGCAAAGGAAATGCCACCTAGAATTCTTGATTGTCATCCTTGTTGTGAAGGTTTTTTCTGTCCTCGTGGTCTCACCTGCATGATACGTAAGTATCTTCAAGAATATTTGCTTTAAGTCATTCAAACCATGACCACTATCTGAAGTAGACATGCTCAAACAATTTGGACCAAACAACATCTCAGAGTTGCTTACTATCAAGAGATAGTGTTTTCTATCATTTCAGAATTGCTTGATATCAAGACATTGTTTCTATTTATCTTATTGTATTTGAGGTGATCTTTACAAAATTTTAAAGTGATGAATTTGCTTATCTGACAAACAATCATAAGTTGCACCTTTGGCATAATTTTATGGTTGTTCTTTTTAATCTATATCTGTTTTATGTTTGTTTATTCTCCTATTTTCCGATTGAAGCCTGCCCATTAGGTGCATATTGCCCTATTTCAGATCTCAATGATGACTCTGGTGCATGTGAACCGTAAGTTTCACAATCTTTGGAGTTCTTATTCTTACTTGACCAGATTCTTTTGCATCCTTCAACTAATATTTCCTGCCTCAAAATGTGAAGGTACCGTTATCAACCTCCTCCAGGGCAGGCAAATCATAGTTGCGGTGGAGCAGATGTCTGGGCTGATGTTATGAGTACTACTGAACTGTTTTGTTCAGCGGGATTTTACTGTCCAACTACTGCACTAAAGATTCCTTGCAATAAAGGGTATTTATATTTATCCCAAAACCGGAAAACATGCATCTTACCATGCTTTCTCTTCTCTTCTCCCCCCCCCCCCCCCCCCTCCCCCCTCCTTGTTTAGGCAGCAAATAACAAAATGTTACTTCTGTTTAACTCGGCTCATATTAGAAGCTCATGCTAATCCATTCTCTTATCATACTGTTTGTTTATGCTTTTCCAGGCATTACTGTAGAACTGGTTCTACATCTCAAACAAGTAAGTCCTCATCTCATGTGATAGTCTGTTTTGTCTCTGTATTAGGTTCTGTGTTGCTTCATAAAATGCCTGTTTGGTTGTGTTGTCACACTTGTACCATACTTCAAAAGAAAAAATACAGAAGGAAAAAGAAAGATACACTTGAAAAAAAGAAATTTCCTTGGTGTGTCATAGCAGCTTGTGAGGTTCCAAGTGAAATACAAAAAAGAATACTAATAATGCAAACTCTGCTTGCTGTCATATCCAATTATTTTCTTTGCCTAGGCTACTAGAACTGTTAAAATATGTAAGATGGATCGGATATCCAATAGTTATTACTAGAAATGAGCAGGACGTATAAAGATATGAGCATATTGGACATCCACCTTACCAAGATTGTTATTTTGGTGGCGGGATGTGCCTCACATTCTTCTCTACTAAGAGAAAAATTTCCTTGAATTCTTTTTTATGAGATGAGACATCATATAGTTGTCATGCTACAGAATATGTGAAATTGTAACTTGAAGATCATACCACAAGATGAAAAGTTATATTAAGAAACAACTAATTGCATGTACCTCTCGATTTCTATTTCTGGAAATATTTTCTGGTCTAACATTGCCATCATCATCAAGTATTTATCTATAATTATGGACATGCAGGCTGCTATAAATTAGCTATTTGTGAATCACAATCAGATAATCAAAATATCACAGCTTATGGTATTATGTTTTTTGTAAGTTATCTCCTCACTCCTATGCTGTACAAATATTGATTGTCTATATAAGGTTTTACTTTTGAGATAATGTCATAATGCTCCTGGCGTGTTAGCTAGTATGGCTTAATTTTTTTAGGTTTGAAGTGGGAGAAGGAAAGTGAGTAATTCATGCCAGAAAGAACAGAAATGAACCTGCAAAAGAATAGATTTGTCTTCTGCTATTTCCTTACCGAAGGAGGTGGAAATGGGAGGGATTAGTCTGGACGTAACTTCTACTCCTCTTTTTCTGATAACAGGAGAATAATGGCTGCATAAATAGCATAATTGAACCCAAAAGAAGGACCGATCACACAAGATATAGCATTTTACATTTCCTTGTCGTTTGATTTTCATCTGTAACAAGTCACAACTAACCAACAAGCTTCTCCGATAACTTGCTTCTTCTTTTCATTTGAAGTTTTCTAATTTAATTAACTTCATTTCTTGGAGTTCTCAATTGATCACTGAGGAGTAAGTTTGACATTGCTAATTATCAACAATGAACGTCAAATCTAATGTCCATGTTTCCTTGTAATAATCATATTCATGCTGCATTTGCTGAAACATCTGATACACTTGCAATGGATGCCTGTTAGAGATTCAAAATGTGAAAGTTCTATAAGTATGTCAACTGAACTATGTCATGCATGAGTTTACAAGTGCTCCTTTAATCTGAAAAGACTTCCCATCTTTCCTGACTTATACACTTGTTTTGTGTTTCATAGAGGCATATAATAGATATGACTTATGTAAACTCGGCATGCTTCATCTACAAACATGCATATTTTATTATCTAATTGGGCTAAGATTTATATTTTACTGAAGTGTGACATGTGACTGCGGTTTCCATTTCTAATAGGGTGGAATTACACTTATACTTGTCATTATATACAACTGTTCTGACCAAGTGCTGAGCAGCAGGGAGAGAAAATATGCAAAGTCCAGAGAACGCGCAGCAAAAAGTGCAAGGGAGAATGTACAGGCACGTGAGAAATGGAAATCTGCTAAAGAGATTGCTCGCAAGCATGCAACTGGTCTACAATCTCAATTGTCAAGGACATTCTCCCGGAAGAAATATGTAAGTCAACAGGATCCGCATAAGGCTCCTAGTCACGCTAGATCTCGTTCAGAAGCTGCCTTACCCCCCTTGCCCTTAGGTATGTCTCACGCCAAAGCTAAAAAGCAAACCAACCTCACAAAGATGGTGCAAGAGCTTGAAGAAGATCCTGATAGTCATGATGGTTTCAATATTGAGATTGGGGACAAAAATATGAAAAAGCCTAAGGCTGAAAAGTTGCAAACCAAGAGCCAAATCTTTAAATATGCATATGGTCAAATTGAGAAAGAAAAAGCTATGCAGGAGCAGAATAAGAATTTGACATTTTCTGGTGTAATCTCAATGGCAAGTGATATTGAGATTAGAACTAGACCTCCCATTGAGGTGTGTTTCAAAGATTTGACACTTACTTTGAAGGGGAAAAACAAGCATCTATTGAGGTGTGTATCAGGAAAATTATCACCTGGCCGTGTTTCTGCTGTTATGGGTCCATCTGGTGCTGGAAAGACAACATTTCTTTCTGCATTGACTGGGAAGGCTGCTGGGTGTACCATGAATGGTGTGATTCTCATAAATGGGAAGAATGAACCGATGCAATCATACAAGAAAATCATTGGCTTTGTACCTCAAGACGACATAGTACACGGAAATTTAACTGTGGAGGAGAATCTTTGGTTTAGTGCTCGGTGCAGGTATGCTATTGTAGTTCTGTTAGTACGAATCTATGCATTCATATAATATCTTTTCTGCATGGCATTTTCTTTTCTTTTTGAAACTGGTAACATTAGTATGTCATTCTTTTGCATCATAAGTTTCATGACTTCAACCATCAGTCTACACTCTACATTTTGGTGGTGACTGGTTCCAGTTGTTTGTTGATTGGAAAGGTCATGCATTTATTTTCCTTCTTATTCTGGAGTGCTACATGCCTACCTATTATTGTCAGAAACCACTGTCTGATACTTGTCAATGGATTTTCAAAGTATTCATGTGAGGGTCTGAAATCTCTGTGCCGTCTATTATTGTCAAACACAAACTAGGCAGAGATATGACCAGGTTATATTATCCAAAAGGAAGTTAGTTTGCCTTTTGCTACTGCTTTCACTTGTTAGCTTGCTGTTTTTTGATACTATATTCATCTGATGCTAGTCTACTCTTCTTTGTTGAATCACTCTTCCAGGTTGGCAGCTGATTTGCCTAAACCTGAAAAGGTTTTAGTTGTTGAAAGAGTCATAGAGTCCTTGGGATTGCAACCTGTGAGAGATTCTATTGTGGGGACAGTGGAAAAGCGAGGCATCTCTGGGGGTCAGAGGAAGAGAGTCAATGTTGGGCTGGAAATGGTTATGGAACCTTCTTTGTTAATCTTAGATGAACCCACTTCTGGTTTGGATAGCTCTTCATCTCAACTGTTGCTCAGAGCAACCCGTCGTGAAGCTCTTGAAGGAGTAAATGTATGCATGGTGGTGCACCAACCAAGGTGATGTTACGAATGATAGACTCTCAAGTTTTTTGGTCTTACTCTATTCATCTTCTTCCATCTGCATTCCCTGGTGGTTATCATATTGACTTTTATCAATTGCAATATCTTTTTGTTTATCCTCGCACTCAGTGAACATATTGCAATCACGAAACATGCAGGATTATAACCATAAAAAAATTTAAGTAGTTTTTCCTCCAGCATAATTGGTGCAATTTCGAAATGTGGAAATTGAAACCCTAATTCTAAGAACAACAAATAATGATAGTGTCACGCCCCGAGCCTACACCCAGGGCGGGACCGGCACTCGAAGACCATTGCTGGCCCCAAGCGAACCCTTGGCCTGGCTTTCTTAACTCAGCGGAAACCTAACTCAATATAAAGCAATAAGACACATGCAATATATATAAAGCTTGTAAAACAGTGTAAACAACAACCAACTCAACTTTACTTATATAAAAGTAATATAACTTTAGTGGGAGATTCTTTAACCGACAACCACCACTATGAGCCCTAGTGATGATACAATGTTTTACCTCACGTTGCCCAAGGACCATCCTATACCTTGCCGTGATATAGGACCTTACCTAACTTAGTGGATCCACTAGCTTAATCTTACGTGATCATCTAAAAAGAATGACCCGTTAAGTCCCATGTTTGGCTACATGGTTCTTATGGAGAGTTGAGTTAATATAAACTCGCGTCCCCAATTCGGTGCTCAATACTACTCCCAAAATACTTTAGCTCATAAGTGTTTTAAATACATCTTTCTTTATTTTGAGATAATTACTCAAAGCTTAGCCCAAAGGCTCTCTTGGAAAACATAGTTCCTTTCTTACTTAAATGTAAAAACATTTATAAACTTCTTTGGGGAATACATAGTTCCCTAGTAACTCTTGAGAAAAAGAACTCAACTCCATACTCTTTACTTTGCTTGAAACTTGAGCCTTAAAACGAAGTTTAGACGTTTAGTAAAGACTCTTGAAAAAAAACTTTAAAAACTTGCTTGGACTTACTTCTTAACTTCTAGACTTGACTCTAACTTCACTTGACTTTGATCCTAACTTTCCTTGAATTGAATTAAGGATTCAAGGATTATGATTTGTGTTTGGAAAGACTTCATGATGCTTAGGAATGATTTAGGACAGCTAAACTTAAGAAAAGTTGCGAAATTAAATTTTGAAACAATGGAGTCCGCGTCCTGTCCGCGACGCGGAGCAGATTTTTGTTCACAGAGGGAACAAGTCCGCGACGCGGACTGGTTTCATGGAAGCTGCCCGACTTTTCTCCTTCATCTTTCCAACTCTAAACCCTCATAACTTCAAAGGTTCTTTCCCCAAACACTTGGGATCATTAAAACCCTTACTATACAATAGATTCAACTCGGAATTCCATCCGGAAACATGTACCAAATCAACAAGTAATTTCAACACAACCACAAGAATTCAACAAACACAACCAATCTTTTTCTCGGAAAGTAAAATGAGTTTGGCGTGTGGGGGAATGAACCAACCCAACACTATGATCTCACATACCTTAATAGGGATCACCCCCGACGAAATCCACGACGATCTCGACGAACTTAGCTTCCTTCTCTTTCTCCTCTTCACTCACAACCTTAACACTCACTTTTTAAAAGGAAATACTGATTTAAAATCAGCTGGGACCCTTAATATAACCAAAAGAAATGGTTAGGGAAAAGACCAAAATACCCTTACAAATTCGGGTGAACTTTCCTAGGCCAACAACCCAACTTCCAAAGGGAATAACTCACTCATACGAACTTGGAATCGAGCAAAATCGGCGGCGTTGGAAAGCTCATTCCAAGGGATTTGCAAACATAACTGGAAATACACCTAACTCATCCTGAGCTAGGAGTTATGACTGTTTGAAGTTGACCAAAAACTCATTTTTTTCCATACTAAACTAAATTTCCAGATTTTGATTTCTTCCCAAAAATGACTGTTTCCAATTTCAAGCTTCTTCATAGTGATTTCAAATTGCAAGATGTCACAGATAGGTTCTCTATTGATTCAAACACTGTATCTCAAATGCATACTTGATTCATCTTTTGGGACCAAGTTCGTGGAAGTCTAAATGGCAATGCAACTCAAACTCAGGACCTCTTTTTGCTCTGCTTACACAGCATTTTGTTTCAGAAAAACTTTTGACTCCGGTTCTCAGCTTCAAAAATTCTTGGGTTTCTTGTCCATGGAAGGTTAGAAGTAACATAACTCCCTCCGTTTCCAATTTAGGTGTCTTACTTTCCTTTTTAGTGTGTATATTCATTGAGAATGCCACCTTTCTTATTTAGTTGTTCGGAAGCTTTTAATTCCAATATTCTCATTTTACTATTAATGACACTCCCTCAGAGGAATGACATGGCTTATTTAACATTTTACTATTAATGACACTCCCTTAGTGGAATGACATGTCTTATTTAATATCACAGTACTTTTGGCATGTTATACTCACCTTTAAGACCACAGAATTCAAAAGTTCCATTATATTTTTAAACTTCGTGCCTAGTCAAACTAGGACACATCAAATAAAACGGAGGGAGTAACATACTTCATAGCTAGATTTGCTGAAGATTGAACTTTGTATTGAAATTTGAATGATAATAGAACTTTTGGGTTTAAATGTGTAAATGAAGTACCGTATATTTGTGGATGCATGAATTATTAGATGCTTGTATGATACATGTACAAAATAGGTGCATATTGAAGAATACATATAAATACTCATGTGTAATAGTTAATTTAAGTAAGTCAAGAGATCCTTTTGAAAATTTTAAACAATATTTGAGAATCATGCCTTCAAACTCCGCGGAGAGAACTTACCACGTGTGAGAAGTGAAAACAAGACCTTTATTCAACCTGCAAAGTTATAGGATGTGAGGGACAATTAGAGAACTTAAGAATGAGGGACAAGAAGTTGATGAAATTTGTGAATCAAATTCGAACCTTAGAAGAGGATCTCCAGAATAAAGGATTGTACTGAAGATTGGCTGAACCAAACCGATATGGAAGGAAAACAACCACATTTGGGATGTTGACAAAGTCTCATTTTGGTTCTATGTAATATACTATTAAGGAAAATTATCTTTTCTGAAATAACCAACCAAATCTCTTACAATCCTTTTGCAGCTATACTTTGTTCAGAATGTTTGATGATTTGATACTTCTAGCCAAGGGTGGCCTTACAGTATATCATGGACCAGTAAAGACAGTTGAAGAGTACTTTGCAGGCATTGGAATAACTGTACCTGATCGCGTTAATCCTCCTGATCATTTCATTGATATTTTAGAAGGAATTTATAAACTCCCAAGCACAGGATTGAGCTATAAAGATCTTCCCCTCAGATGGATGCTTCATAATGGTTACCCCATACCACCAGACATGCTAGAATCTTCTGGATCAAGAGCATCTTCGGTTGGAGACAATTCAGCTGATTTAACAAGTCCTGCAACTGTTTCCTCTGAACAATCTGCAGACCTGTGGGCAGATGTTAAATCCAATGTTGAACAGAAGAAGGACCGCATTCGATTCAACTTTTTGGCATGGACGGACTTGTCCAATCGGAAAACCCCTGGTGTTTTGCTTCAATACAAGTATTTCCTTGGAAGGTAATAATAATATTTCTCTCCTTGTATACTTGTAGTAATTATTCTTTGGTATGTTATGATATGTTTTCCTTATTATTTTCTATGTCATCTTTACTTTTGTATTGTTCTGTTAGCTGCTCTACTTCTGTATTGTTTTGTGGTGTTCGCTACTCGAGCTGAGGGTCTTTCAGAAACAGTCTCTCTACATCATTGAGGTAGTGGTAAGGTTTGCATATACTCCACCCGCCCCATACCTCGCTTTTGGGACTATACTAGGTTTGTTGTTGTTGTATACCTTCTTATTATTGTTCAAGATGCATGTGAATATATAAGTTTCTCCTTTTCAGTTGTATACCTTCTAATTATTGTTCAAGATGTGTATACTTTTTCTTTTATATAGTTAGACTATAGAAGGGAGTAAATTTTTATTAGAACCACGATAAAGCAATTAGGTAGCATGACCAACTGAGAAGCTTCTAAGGACATTTAGGGGGAAGTATTCATGTGACAGTTCATGAGGAAAAATGTGTGCCCAGTTCTTTTATTTGATTTAGAAATGTTTTTGAGTTTGCATTTGTTTTGATGGTTGACATCTATGATACTTCATATTGTCAGGGTCGGCAAGCAGCGATTGCGTGAAGCCAGGATACAAGCAGTTGATTTTCTTATTCTATTACTTGCTGGACTCTGTTTGGGAACACTTGCTGAAGTGAGTGATGAAACCTTTGGATTCATGGGGTACCTTTACACCGTCATTGCAGTTCGTAAGTTCAAAACCTCAGAACAGTGTATATACTTCAGTTTAATCTTTATTCAGCGAATTGATGACTTAAAGACAGTTCGTTATTTTTATTTGCAAATTTAGAAGAAAAAATTCTCAATTTTAAATTGCAGTTGTTGTCTTTCACCCTCCTTACTGTTAATATCTCAAAGAAGCAAAGCATTTCAGAAAAGGACTTGGGAAAATTCTCTTCCATATATCTTCATTACCTTAGTTCTAATCTTCAAAAATGTTTTCCAGCTCTTCTCACAAAGATTGCGGCTTTGAGATCATTTTCTCTAGATAAATTACATTACTGGAGAGAGAGTGCATCTGGCATGAGCGGTTTGGCATATTTTATGGCTAAGGATACAGTTGACCATATCAATACAATTATAAAGCCTGCAGTTTATCTGTCAATGTTCTACTTCTTCAACAATCCAAGATCATCGATTTTGGATAATTATCTCGTCTTGCTCTGTGTTGTATATTGTGTTACCGGGATAGCTTATGCACTTGCCATCTACTTTGAACCTGGTCAAGCTCAACTGGTGTGTACTCAGAACTTTGATCATGCAATACGTATCAACTCCAACCGTTATTCTCTAGTGCCATGATTCTCTACTAACAAACTAATCTGTCTTTCAGTGGTCGGTGTTGCTACCAGTTGTTTTGACCCTCATAGCAAGCAAGGACAGTAGCTCATTCACGGGGAAAGTAGGAGATTATATCTATTCAAAGTGGGCCTTGGAAGCATTCGTTATTGCAAATGCTAAAAGGTCTGGTGAATCCTTCTCCATTATGTCTAAATTCCTCTTGCATTACGGCTAACCTTGCTAACAAATACTTGCTGAAATTTAGAACAAACATACCCAGTTTAATACAACAAGTGGTGCCTCAAGAGTGTGGAGTGTACGCTGAGCTTACCCCTATCTTGTGCAGTTAGAGAGGTTGTTCCCAATAGACCCTCACCTCAAGGAAAGCATAATCACTGCATTTATGGAAACATAAGCAGTAACAATAACAGGACAGTAAGAAAACCAAAGCATACGAGACACAAATAGTAATAGAAAACTAGGAATGAGAAATACAGAAATAATTTTTAAAAAAAATACTAAGCAAAATGTGAAGCTACCTACTACTAGCCGTCTACCCTAATCATTAACCATCAATTGTTGAACATCAAGTGCACCTCATATTTTGGGATTTAAGAAGTTATATGTTGAACATTCATTCCAGGGTAAATTTTAATTCTTTTTGTTTCTCTTCATTTTCATTTTCCCGGCCTTTAGGTACTCTGGGGTGTGGCTGATCACAAGATGTGGTGTACTAAGGAAAAGGGGCTATGCACTTGATCATTGGTACCCTTGCTTACTAAAACTCATCCTTCTCGGTGCTATCAGTCGCTGTGTAGCATTTTTCTTATTGATAACTTTCCAGAAAAAATAAGTCTTGTTTGTTGCTGTCTTGCGTCATCACTTGGTATACAAGGACAAAAGTCAGTTTACAGACTCAAAACCATGACGAAAATGTTGGGAAGCCTCAAAAAGTTGGGTCCCTTGTGAAGATTATTGTACATAACCTTGATATGATTCTTGCCAAAAATGTAAATTACTCGAAACAGATGGTATATAGCAGCAGGAGTCAATTAAACAGGTTAAATGATTATTTCATCTATAGGTGAAAAATCAAGTGTAATATGTGCCAACAGTAGTTCCTCTAGGAGATTGATGCTACCTGGTTCCTGAGCCTCGTGATGTAGCCTTGAACTCGAGAGAAATAACCGAGAATGTATGTCTTGTCTTCATGATGTTGACAAGGATATGACTGAGAATACACTTCATAAATTGAAGGGTATACCCAAAAGTTGATAAAGATCAGGATATTAATGTCAAATTATGTAAATGGTTATACAGCCAAATGTGATAATGCCAACTTGTTGACAGCATAAGTAGACAGTATGGGTGTGATGTTTTCCAATTTTCTCATGTTTGGTTGGGCTAAATATTTTGGAAAATATTTTCCAAATCAACTCATTTTCCTCAAATTTAAGGAAAATGACTTCCCTTCTAAACTTAAGGAAAACATTTTCCAAAAGTCTCTTCCAACTTCAAATTACAATTATTTTTTTGTTGAAAAAATTAATTTATTTTGTCCCTACCCTCAAACAACCCCCAACCAATCCCCCCCCACCCCACCCCCCGAAAAAAAATAAAAAAAAATTTTAAAGCTTGTTTTTAAATTCAATTTTTTTATCCCACCCTCACCCCTACCCCCACCCCTTCCCAAAAAAATATTTAAAATTGTTTTTAAAATATATTTCTAATTTCATTTTTTTATTTTTTTACCCCACACCCACTACCCTCGCCCCCCGCCCCCCCACATCAACCCCCCTATCAGCCCCCAACCCCCTTCAAAAAGAAAAAAAAATTTAAGTTTGTTCTTAAAAAATATTTTCAACTTCAAATTTTTATTTTTTCATCCTGATCCTCGATCACCCACCCCCTTCTCCGGTCACCCCCCCCCCCCCCCCCACCTCCACCCCCAAAGAAAAATTGAGTTTGTTTTTAAAAAATATTTACAAATTCAAATTTCATTTTTTCACCCTACCCTAGACCCCCACCCACGTCCTACCCAGCCCCCCACCCACCCACCCCTAACCCCCCCCCCCCCCCCCCCCAAAAAAAAATTTAAGTTTGTTTTTAAAAAATATTCTCAACTTCAAAATTTCATTTTTTCATCCTACCCTTGACCCCCCCACCCACCTCCTAACCAGCCCCCCCCCCCACCCACCCCCTACCAGCCCCCCACCCCTTCCCAAAAAAAAATAAAAAATTTCAAGTTTGTTTTTAAAAAATATTTTCAATTTCAAAATTTCATTTTTTCACCCCTACCCTCGACCCCCACCCACCCACCCCCCTACCAGCCCCCCCCCACCCCCAAAAAATAATTTTAAGTTTGTTTTTCAAAAATATTTTCAACTTCAAAATTTCAATTTTTCACCCCTACCCTCTACCCCCCCCCCTTTCACCCACTCCCTACCACCCCCACCCCCCAAAAAAAATTTAAGTTTGTTTTTAAAAACTATTTTCAATTTCAAAATTTATTTTCTACTCTAGTAAAAATAAAAGATATTTCTCAAAAATATTTTTCATTCATAAATCAAACACTAAAAATCTTTTTCGGAAAATATTTTCTACTCACCAACCAAACATGAGAAAATAAGTCAAAAATCAACTTGTTTTCCAGGAAAACATTTTCTAGGAAAACATTTTCCATGGAAAACATTTTCCTTCATACCAAACACACCCTATATCTTTTTTGTTCACAAAATTATCTCATGTCCTCTTTCTTTTTCGGATTGGTTAAGTTATCTCATGTTTTTTGGATAAGCAAAGAGGAAAAATAGTGTTGGTACTCCATTAATGAAGCCTGCACCCTTCTCATCAGGTTCAGTTGGCATTGAGAGATTGTGTTTGTGCACAAGCTTGCCTGTTGGTAAATAGAGTTAAATTACAACAACATACCAGTGTAATCCCACAAATGGGGTCTGAGGAGGGTAGAGTATACGCAGACCTTGGGAGGTAGAGAGGTTGTTTCTGATTAGATCATGGGCTCAGAAAAATCATATCAAAGATGATCAAAAAAGAAACAATGGAAGTAAAGGAATCATGGCAAAATACTATAGAAAGTATGACGAAGCATTTTGGAAAAATAAAAATAAAAATCAGTAACTACAAAATATTGCAATAACTGAAGTACAAGAGTCAAAAATAGTAACAAAAATCGAACGATAAGAAACTACATCAGAAATACTACGACTACAAGTATGGAAGGACACGCAAAACAACGCTCTACTATCCTACTAGCCTTCTACCCTAATACGTGTCCTCCATAACCTCCTATCCAAAGTAAAATTGAAGAGAAAAAAAGGCCCTTTTTTTTCTCATGGGGGAAAATAAGTTCAGCAAACAAGTCACTGCTACATTATTCTACATGATTGTTGGAACAATTTTATTTCCAAACCATATCCCCCATGAATTTTAATCCAGCGACGCCCCTTATCTCCACATCAACCAATGGTGCTTGGATTATCTTTAAACTTGCTAACTCGGGATCTTTAGTGATCGTTTCGAGAGCACGCATCTGATCCTGAAACATTTTAAACAACAAAGACATCAGCAAAACTATGCAAGTAAAGATCAGGGAAGTCCGAGATATTTCACAGGATAATTCAGTTTTCATCACTGTTTGGATAAAAAGGTTAATTAAGTTAAAAAGTTTAAGGTCTTGAATATGCACTAAAGCAAGTGAATAAGATTAGAATATGAATGTGTAATAAAAGATAACAGCAGTCCAAGGCAATCCCAGAACTAGGCATTTGATCAATTTGTCCTATTTTAGTGATACCCTTTATAAAGGTTCCCAGAATGCCGACACTACATCAATACTATGCTGCTCAGACTCTTCAAAAATGTTGGCTGATGCATGTTGGATACTCCAAAAGTAGTGCAACATAGCTTTTATATCACTCGATTTATACTCGCTATATGGTAATATAAAACATCAAACTTGTCTAAGTTCAACATTCATATGGCTTGCTTTCAAGTGAAGCATCATTGCCACTTTCTTTCAGCAACAACAGTATGACTTCTTCACTATTGTATTTGCTTTGCATACTTGTTTTTTTGAGCCGAGGGTCTGTCAGAAACAACATCTCTACATTCACAAGGTAGGGTAAAAGTTGCGTATACACCACCCTCCCCAAACCCCATTTATGAGATTATACTGGATATGTTGTTGTTTGTTGTTGTTGAATCTCTAATCTGCCTTCCAAGTAAGTCTTTTATTGCATACATAAGCTCTCAGTGTTCAGTTGCTAAATCAAGCATGCACAATTTATGCTGCATGCATTTGGCCATGAGTACCTTTCCTATTGTAGAGTTCATTAGAAATGTAGTTATGGAATTCAATGGATATAATGTGACACCATAAAGAAAGCTTGGCATGTATGACATACCACAATCCGACAAGTTATGAAAAAGGTGGAAGTTCACGTTCAGGACATACCTACCTTCTTGCATAACTATTCCAAATAGGGTATCTAGAGAGCCTTCTTAAAATTAGTTTTCAAGACTACATTGAAATGCGTAAATATTGAGCATATCAATGGCTTGACACACAAACAATTCCAATAGATATTTATTCCCCATTTTAAATTCAGATACCTGGCTCGGAATTAAGATACATGCTCACTAGGTATTCTTTCATCTAGCTTAGGTTTCTGCCTACTTCATTATTTAAAACAAAAAAACTTGCTTAGCAGTATAAATGAGAAGGATTTAACTTAAAAGAGAGAGAAAATTGGAATATTTTCAAGAAATGGGATGAATTAGAATATTTTCGCTAGGCCGAATTTGAAGAGTCAACTCTTACCTTTCTTCTCATCACACAAAACTTGCATTCTGATGTAGACGGAGGTAGGATTTGGTTGACAATAAGCTTTCTTACTGAAACGGTTTCCTTCTTCAACGATGCACAGAGTCGTGAAGACTCATTGATTGCCATCACCTGTACAGAATGTATTTGTCACAAAGAGCTCACTCAACAAGTCCTCAAGAAGAGCTTGCAAGCATAGCAAAGAAAAGCTACAAGCTACACATTCTGGTCAATTAATATTGCTCAGTTGAGCATAAGTAGCAATAGTATTTACAACAACAACAAAAAAATTCAGTGTAATCCCACAAGTGGGGTCTAGGGAGGGGCGGTGTGTACACAGCCTTACCTCTATCTTTGTGAAGGTAGAGAGGTTGTTTCCGATAGACCCTCGGCTCAACCATTTTTCCAGAGTCATAGTACCAATGCTATTCTTATTCTTTATGTCTCTAACATGCATATCCTACTTTTATCAATGTTTTTCAAACCTAATGGAAATATATTGTGTAGAAGCCTCTATATGATGAGCAATATTGGACTGCTGTACTATTACAATGTATTGGATATTGAACCTTGTTGACTTCAGTATAAAAGCTCAACCATATGGAGCATGAACTACAGGAAAGGAAAAGACAAAGTAGAGGATGATATTTATGATTGGAAGTAATATTAAATAAGAGGCAAGCTCGTTCTGTTTCAAGCTTATGTTCCAGAGTTGTTAACTTAAAGTAATAGGACGACAGAATTTGTGCATTACAGTGGGGATTGTCACAATGATAAACTCTGTAGTTTCGGAATCACGGAACAGATCTCGAACTTTTGCCATCCTCTCCCTTAATTGCTCTAGCTTGTCACTCTGCAGTGGAAGGACATAATAATGGTCAATGCAAAGCAAAAGTACAACAAGATAACTAGTATTATAACTTTAATGCTTACAGCATCATCTCGTTGTGGCTCCCCTTTGTTGAACATGGATTTTAAAGCTGAAGTAGCTGATGCTATTTTCTTTTTAAGCTGCGACACATGAAAAAGTACTAATAAAGCTGAAGTGAAAATAGGAATTTGGTAGACGAACTTGAAATAAAATGCATCATCACAGAGTCCAAGATTAAACATGTTTTTTAATCAGGTAAAAGGATTTATTAATAATAACAAGGTCAACTTGGCTGTCTACAAGAGGTATACCTAAAAAGGAGACCTACAAAATATGGTTCTCTCCAAAGACACCCAATGCTCTATACAAACTGTAACTACATGGGTGCATCGAAAGAAAATAAGGGATCAAAGACAACTCCTCTAATGAGCAAGGCTCATCTCCAACCCTTCAAAAGCTCTGCTATTTCTCTTCCTCCAAATGACCCACATCAAAGCAAAGGAATAACGTCCCAAGCCTTGTGTCTTCTTTTCCTAGCTCCACTCTTTCAGCTGAAGATCAACTCCTTCACGGATCTTAGCATTACCCAAGAAACACCAAATCATCTAAAGATGTCCTCCCATAACCCCGTAGCTAATTTGTAATGGAATAGAATATGGTCCACGTCATCACCCGCCTCCTTAGAAAGGAAACACCAGCTCATGGCTACAACCTTTCGCTTCTTAAAATTCTCCACAGTCAAAATCACTCCTCTAGTAGCTACCCACACGAAGAAGCACACCTTCCTCGGCATCTTAGGAATCCAGACCAAGGCATGTGGATAACGTTTCTGCCCTAACCAGAAGTTTCTCATAGAAGGACTTAATTGAGAAGGAACTGTTATTCTCCAGAACTAAACATACTAAAACCATTGCAATAAGTTTCGGTTAAGAGGAGAAGAAAGACATATGGGCTTGAGGGTTCTCATTCTTAAAAGTGGAAGCATTTTGGTGGAAGAAAATCAGAAATGACCCATAATATTCTTCCAGTAGCATGACGGTAGTTACCTTCATCATCTTGCCTATTGATGCATCCAAGAAGTCTGGGAGGGATAGTAGTCTGAGTGTGTGCCCCTGCAGAATCAACAAGTAAATGCAAACATTAAGCTCAGAGAACAAGTTTTACATTAAACCAGTTTCTTTCAACTCACCGTTGGTGCTGTATCAAAAACTATGCGAGAGAAGGCACTATACTCCTTTGATTCAAGAAATTGCATGACCTGCAGAACCATCCTATAGTCAAAGAGACTGGAATAAGGTAACAATAAGGACAGTTGTTTATGTGCGCGGTACTGATAACAATCTAACTGAAAAACAGTATTGAACACTCATTTATACATGCCTTTGAAATTGCAATAGCCTCATCTAGACCAGGTGGAGGAGTGTCCAACAGCTCTCCAAGTTTTAGTTCTCCCAGCTATCACAAGTTAATAACAGCAGGGTCAAGTATAAGAAGGAGTGTTTCAAACATCATAATTCACAGATTGACAAAATCAGAACTTCGCTTAATCAGTTGCTCTGTCAGCAGTTGCAGTAAAGAAATGAACTTGAACCTGAACTTAGCATGTCATACAAAGTTTGCAGGTTTTACTTACTGAATCAACAACCAAAAAGACATAACGAATTGTTTACAGGTTTATGACTACATCAGACACAGTTAATTGGGTAGTTGTATAGTAGGAGACAAGGAGAAACCAAGACTAGGCATGGACAGTGGTCGTTTGGTAGAGTGTATAAGAATAATATTGAATAGGGTGTATTAGTAATGATGGAATTAGTTATGCTGGGATTATTTCATATCCACTGTTTGGTTTGGTGTATTGAGGGCAATTCTGTCTTTACCCATGCTTATCCAAGTATTAATAGCCCTTGAATTACTAATATCATGGTTCACTATGTATTACTTATACACCCTATAATACTGAATAGGGTGTAAACTAATATATGTATTAGATTTTCTAATACATTCTGCCAAACGACCCCTTAAAGCCATAGAAAGAGAGGGACATATTTTTGGGGAAAAAAAGAACTATGAAACATTTTGCTTGTTGATGTCACCTGCTCAGCAAGCATTCCGAGGCCCATACTGTCCATAATATTTTTGACACCCTTGTCACCATGTAGTTGGCTCGCTGCGCGGAACTCTTCCCTTGTTCTCTCAGGGCTTATCTATTTGAATATCAGTTTATTATATGATTATTCGTCCTAAACAAGTAGATACTTTACTTCAATACCAACAACGAAATATTAAGAACAAGATACCTCTAGTGCATATAATGGAGAATCCACTCCTTGAACCGGAACAAGTGCCCCTCCAGTCAAATTCTACAGAAAGCACAAAACATTACAACAACAACAAACCCAATTTGTTCTCACAAGTGGAGTATGGGGAGGGTAGAATGTACGCAAACCTTACCCCTACCTTTGAGAAGGTAGAGAGGTTGTTTATGAAAGAACCCTCGGCTGAGAAAACAGTGAAAGAGGCACAGCAACAAAGAGAAACAACAACAAGATAATAAGATACTGAAACAACAATGTAGTGATAAAAATCTAAAGCACAAAACATTATATAAGTCAATTTCTCTTATGACAGAATTTAAGAAGAGAAATAAGCAGTAGGTACCTGATCAAACGAATCACTCAAAGAGTGAGCAGGATCAGTTGAAACAACAAGAGTTGGATGACCATGGTTTGCAAATTTTACTGCCAGAGAAGCAGCACAACTAGTCTTCCCAACACCTCCTTTCCCTCCTAACATGAAATACTTCCGTTGTGTACCACTAATCATCTCGTCAAATCCAACAAAAGCTTCAGTAGGAGCAGTAACTGCCCTCACTACAAAGATGAGAGGAACTTAAGTAATCCCAAAGCATTTCTTTATAAAACCATTTGAAATTATCTGTATAATGTCAAGAACATTGCTTCAAGTTTTTTTTCATCGATTCGAGGTGGCATTTACTGTTTACTGTTCTATGCTAAAGCAGCTGTGCAGAGACTTGCTTCACATATATTGGTCCTAACTTTTACAAATCAATTTCTACACTAGACAGGTTAACTTAACATGAAAACTCTGGTGGAATTGACAGATGTTCTTTGTAGAGCAACACACAAACAAACTAGAAAAGCATGGTATCATATGTTGATTGGCATTAAATTCTGGAAAAGGTTTCTACAAATCTAGTGCAGTTTTATCGCATTCTTCCACTATTGGACTCAAAAATAAACACCTAAGTACAATCAGGATTATTGGCTTCTCTTTTGAATAAAAGAACAAAAACAATTATGTTGAATCATTCACTTCTTGGAATTTGTGATTCTCAACTCTGAATTCACTATGGAAACAAAGGTCTGTTCTTTAAGCTCTTAACATGGAAAACCACTTACATTTATTTGCACACACTAGTATCCAGCCTTTTTCTTCTTGTTTTTTTAATTGTGGTGTCCAGGTCAACGTGCAGGCACCTCAACTTATTCCACGAGGTACTTACTATATCAGATAACTCTGTGCACTAAGGCTCAGATAGATGAGAAGAAATCACCTAGTACTTTTGCCTCCATTTGGGATTTGAACATGAGACCTCATGGTTCTCAATACACTTCATTGATCATTAGACCCCACCATAAATGTCACTGCTACGACCTCAAAGTTCTCAATACACTTCACTGACCATTAGACCCCACCCTAAGTGCCACTGTTACGACCTCACAGTTCTCAGTAGACTTCATTGACCATTAGACCACCCCGTAAATGCCACTGCTACAACCTCACAGTTCTCAATACACTTCATTGACCACTAGACCCCACCTTAAGTGTCACTCTACGACCTCACATGTCTCAATACACTTCATTGACCACTAAACCACACCCAAAGTGCCACTACTACACAGCATTCTTCATCAAAGAAACTATTTTTATGCTGCCCGTTTCTCAACTACTAGTTTACTTCATTGACCACTAGACCACACTTAAGAGTGACACTACTTCTATGCAGCCTTCTTCATCAAAGAAACAATTTTTACGCTGCGAACTCGTAACATAACAGTTTAAAAACAAATCAACATCTACCTAAAATAACTATGTCCTACAAATGATTGATACAATGAAACTTAGAAACCTCATATTCCAACTCTGCATTTTACAAGAAACATTAACATTTACATAAACAACACATGCTTGATCAAAGTACTCAAAGAAAAAAACTGTAAAAGAGAACTAAAAATCCCAACTTTATTAATATTAATACATATAATGGAGGTTTTACCTTGAAATGGGGGTTTGAAAGTTCTTGAATTGAAACTTGTTAAGAAAGAGCTAAAGCTTCTTCTACTGACATTTGCCAAAGCAAAATAGAAATGGGTTTTCGAAGATTGATGAAAAAGAGACGCCATGGCCATGGCTATGCTGATTTTTGTTCCAGGTTAAAGCTTAATTTGCAGTAGACTGCGGAAGGAAAACAATATAAGGTCAAAAATTTTGGTTTTATGGGAAAATAAATTGTGCGGAGATTGTTAAGTTAATTACGTAAAATATGTTATTTTATTACATGATCTTAATTGTAAAATGTATGGGGTTTATTGTTTATTGAAATTATTGTGTATAGTATTTGATTAGATTATAAATAAATATTCTCAAAATAAAATTCTTAATATATTGACAAATACTATATGTATATGTCGATTATTATATTATTTGTTGTTGCTATTGTTATTTTCTTCATTGTTTTCAATATGAAATTTTTACTATTATATTTCATTTTCATAATCAATTTATTATGTTTTTTTTAATCAAAGAATATCCTCTCTAGTCTCTATCCATATAAGTTAAGGGTAAAATTGAGGTACACATTATTCTCTTCAAAGCTCATCCGCAGGACTATATTTATATGTAATTGTTGTCGTTGTTGCAAGTATCAAATTTATCGCATATATATTGTCCTCTTCATAGTACACTAATATGTTATTGTTGTTGCAAGTATCATCATAGGTTATAATAGGAATTTAAGAATGATAAGTTTAAGTATTTATATAAATTTTATATTTATATATATATATATTAACGTCATGAATAATTGTTTTTTGAGTTAAAACTATGTATTAAATTCAATCAAACTCATAATAAAATACGCAATTTTCAACAACAAAAAAGAAGCATAATTTGTATACCAAACACACCCTTGATCTTTTCTTTTCCTCCATGAAATAATCATTATACTTGCTCCTTAACTCACACGCCTTAATATATATCCCCTAAAATACGCAATCATTTTCTACTAAGACAACAAATTAAAAGCCAAACTATTATTATACCCAAAAAAAAAAGGCCTTAATCTTTTAAGTCCTAAAATACTGCAAGTGCAAGCTACGCCAACACTTTATATCAAAAATTTATTTATTTATTTTTAAATAAAAGTCCCAATTCTTTGATTAATTTGTGTTTTTCATATGGTGTTCAGTATTTATTTTGAAGTTTGACATTTCGATTAATTTAAAATTAAGTTGGAATATCCTACTTTGAAGAGTAAAATATTTGCTATCAAAGACGATTCCATACTCAGGATCCGAATCTAAAATCTCTAATTAAGAATGAAGAAATATTTGTTAGTACTCCACCATATTTTCTTGGTGGTGCATGACCTCCCACTCCCTATTACTACAACTATATACTATAGCATTTTGATAGCTCCATTTTATCATCTTCTCATCAAATTTTCAACACATATATACTTCACTTCATTTTTTTCATGTATATTCAAATTAATTCTAGATGTGTCAACAACTTCAACAATATAATCACAACCACCACAAAAAAAAAGTATACCATACAATTCCTTGCTTCTAGTCCAAGTTTTTTTTTTATTTGATAATATCATTCATCATCTCAATAATAATAATAACCCTACATAGTTCTACTAATGAATACCTCATGAGCACCATTTTTCTTTGAATCAACAAAAAGGCTTTGAGGATTGTATAGTTCATGGCAAACCAGCTAAATTTGGCAGTTCATTTTCCAGCACAAATTATTGTAAGTTATTTGTCTTGTATTTTTTAAGGATGGTGTATCGTTTCTCAATTTATTAGTAGTGTTAATCTTCTCTGTATCGTTCTGGTTTTGCAATTATGTTTAGTTCTTGGACTTTTATGTGGTTATTTTTGTCAGTGTGACAGATTCAAGATTTAGAAACAATGATTATGTTCTTTATTATATGTAAATATTTATTATATTTTAAGCCTGGTTTTATATTGGACTTTCAAAAAAAAAATTCTTGGTTTTGTGACTTTATTAGGTTCTTGAAATTTTGATCTACTTACTCTAGTTCATAACAAATTCAGAATTCAGAATCAATGGATTATGTTCT
Source organism: Solanum verrucosum (assembly GCF_900185275.1). Taxonomy (NCBI): domain Eukaryota; kingdom Viridiplantae; phylum Streptophyta; class Magnoliopsida; order Solanales; family Solanaceae; genus Solanum; species Solanum verrucosum. The sequence goes on along the minus strand of NW_026019984.1, from coordinate 704,761 downwards.
TTATTATATATGTGTACATTTTTTCTTGCACACACTAGACACAATAAGTTCAACTTAACTCGTTGCGTCTACTCTAGATCCGCCATTGAATTTCATTTTTCTTGGTGTATATTTTCAGAGAAAGAAGAAGAGTACTAGTACTGGTGGACACCACAAGAAAGAAGAACTTGAAAAAGAGGTTTCTTATGTACCTTTCTTGATGAATTTAATTTATTTTTATCATATGGTAATTAAATAGTTATGAAAAAACATGACAAAAAAGTTAGAATTTGTACTTGGCATATATAGGTTATGGTCCATGTACCTTTAACCTATATATGCTCTTTTAGAAAATTAGGCATCACATATGAATGCTACTAATTAAATTTGCAAATTAGAATCCAAAATATATGTTATTTCTTTCTTATTATATAGTGATTGGAAAAGTTAAAGATTTTTTTTAAAAAAAAAAAATAATAAGAAGAAGAAGAAGAGATTTTCTACCATTATTACCAATATGGATTTCGCAAAGATTTTTTCATCGAATTTTCTTATAGGAAATAAACTATATATATTATCAGTAAATTTTCATGTAATTTGCGCTTTTCTTGTAGAATATATAAGGAGAATTTGAAAGTTTTATTTATTGGTGTTATAATATAAGGTTGCTGAGCTTAGAAAAATGTTGAATCATGAACAAAAAGTTCATGAATTTCTGGAGAAGGTGTATCAAAGAAAGGATGATTCATCTTTCACCATTCCAAATTACCTTCCTCCTAAGGTAAATTTAATTCTTTAGTGAGTCTTTTTTTTAAAAAATAAAATAAAATAAAATTAGTGTTTAAGCTATATTATTTGAATTGAGGGTCTATCAAAAATAATTTCTCTATCTTTACAAGATAGGGATAACGTTTATGTACTCATTATCCTCTTCAGTTCCCACTTGTGACATTATACTATCCATATATGTTGTTTGTGTTGTGTTTCTACGGCCTAAATTTTTTATAACAACGTTGTCTGTCTATGTATTTTTTTTATTGTTATAGCGAAATATTGTTATATAGATCATATTATAATATAACATATTCTAATTAACATGAAATTTCTTTAAAAAAAACTTTGACTGGTAATATGTTGTTATAAAGGATGATTGTATAAAGAAGTTTATATATATATATAAAAGCTTAGAACAACAATATAGAAAAGTGAGATTTTCTTCAATGATTTAGTAACATGAGGAATTAAATAAAAAGAATTTATGGATATATTTACTAAAATTCAAATCGTAGCAGCTAAGAATGTACTTTTTTTGTTGAATAAGAAGAAAACTACGTTCTGCCATCAACTGCGGATATGATGTTTACTTTCTACCTAAGTTTGATTTTAACAAACCATCCATATGTACTACTAAATTAATTATATGAAATATATATGTGTGTATTTTTGGGTTAAAAATGATTAATTTTTTCAGTTTCATGTATGTTAATTGATTTAACTTTTATCCACTGATAATGAAAATAATTTTTTAGGTGCAATATACTTATCCAGAATTACCTTTAATTATTTTTTAAGTGATCTGATAATGTAAATTAATTTTATATGGTTAGTGTATATATACATATAGAAGTAGACCCTATATATACACTAAATGGTACGGGTAGAGGCGCCAAAATTAGGTGGTGCAAGAGGTTGTTCATTTAAATCTTCTTTGTCTGAAAATTACACGTTATATAAATAATAAAAAAATTATATTTTTATGTATATATAGTAGATATTGTTAAAATTCCTTAATTAATTTTATCGCACTTTATGCTTGTTTTAACCTAATAGCGGAAATTTTGTAGATGAAGGAATTGTTAGAAGAATTAGCCATGGTTGAAAATGAAATAGCCAAATTGGAAGGCCAAATCAACAAGATTCAATGTGATGTGAATAAAGAGAAAGAAATCAACAATATTGATCATCAAGCTAATAAGTCCAAACAAGGACTTAACAACAAGATGAAAATACAAAGTCAACAACAAAACAATATATCTTCATATTCTTTGCCACCAAATCCAAACAAATTCAAAGGGCTAAATGATCAAAAAGTGCCATTTGAGACAAAGGCATTGCATTTTATTAGCAAAGCTATAAAAGGTGATTATGGACTTAATGACTTTAGGATAAATAATGAGAAATTGTTACAACCAATTAATAAGTCATCAAAAGTTATTGTTGATCAAGAAGATGAAAATCAATTCCATCAACAAGTTAGAACATTTGGAGAAAGGATTTCAAGGAAAAGCGGGATGATCAAGACTCCTTCACCTCTCAGAGAACCAAGAAATCCAACACCTAGAGTAAGTCTTTTATTTATTTTTATTACGATTTTAAATATATTTGGTACGACAGAAGTCATTTTTGCATATAATATTGATTTAAGATGAGTTTGATGGAGTATTTATATATAGCCGATTCAATACTTGGGTAACATAGTTTTACCAACAAAAAAAACACTTTATTAAATAAATACAAGACATCTACTTATATTTTGACTATAGACCACCTATTCTATTGAGTCGCTCTTTATTTTCTCGCATTTTTCTAGAATATAGCTTTTATCACTCCCACCCCCCACCCCCCCTTTTTTTTTTCAAGATTTGTATAATGTTCTTTCTTCAAACTGCTTTTACTTGAACCAAGGGTAAAAAAAAAAACGTTTCTACCTCCACACGATAGGAGTAAGGTCTGCATACTCTCTACCATCCACAGACTCCACTTGTGGGATTACATTGAATATGTTGTTGTTTATTTGTATAATTTTCTTTTTTTTTATTATTGTTTTCAGAGAGAAAGAAATGCAGATATACCCAAATTTATGTCCACTCCAATACATGAACTTCAACCAAAAATCATGCAAAGTCCAATTCCAACAGAAGAAGACACAATTCATAGATGGCCACCAAATAAATTATCAGAAAACATCATGAAATGTTTGGTGTTCATTTTTATAAGGTTGCTTAGAACAACACGTGCAATGGAGTTGGAAAAATCAGGCCCAATTGCTAGTAGATCAAGCAATTTTTCATTGAGTTTTAGGGCCCATATTGAGCCCAATTCAAAAAATAATGGTACAACAAGCCTTTTGATCCAACAAAAAGATTCAAGACAACAAGATCCATATGGTATTTTTGATTCAGAAGAGTCCATTCCAAGAGATATTGGGCCTTACAAAAATTTGGTTAGATTTGCATCAACATCTATGGAGCCCAAATGCATCTCAAATTCTAACTCTATTCCTCTATTTCAAAAGCTCAAGTATGTCCTCAAAACCCTAATTTGAATATTTTATGTGTTATTATTAGATTCTACTACATGTTCGTTGAGAAGAGTTTAACTTTTATAAATTGATAGTCCGTCTGATTTAGCTGATTGAAAGTAGTTGTATTGATAGGTATCAACTATCTAGTAATAAAAATGATCACTTATGTGTTTGGATAGAAGTGATGAACCTGATAATAAGCAATTCCTGCATCTGTATATGAAGATGATGATAAACAAATTTTTTTTGGTTAAAATGATGAAATGTCCATAGAATTATTTATGGAAAATGTAAATTTAGAAGTACTTGAATGTAAAAGGTGAAGAATGACAAAAAAAAATAGAGAGATGATTAGGAGTTATTATGTTTTAGGAGAGATATATATTAGGGATAAAATTGTAAAAGGCTTAATCAAATCAAAATTATTTATAAGATACTTATGATTTTAATTTTGATTGATTTTGACTTATAAACACTCGACTTATATATTAGCTTATAATTAACCAACCATAAATAATATCGATTTTACAATTCTTTACACTATCCACACATAAATTAATTTGTAACATATTGTTGATTCGCTTCTCTTCTTAATGTTAGGAGTAATATTTTGTTGTATTAAAGGACAGTTCGATGTACTAAACACTAATATTTTTTTGTATTCACGTAACGTCGGGGAAGGTCTGCACCCCTAATTAAGGGGTGTGATGTAGGGTACAATTTATAGCTAATTTCACAGCTCAAACCAGTAACTTAATTAGATTATATGAAAATAATTTTATCACGCTCCGAGACTTCTCCTTCTAATATTTTCTTATATTGTTCTTGAAAATTGTGCAGGCTTATGATGAACAGTCTACAAAATGTAGATTTAGGATTGCTGAATTATCAACAGAAATTAGCATTCTGGATCAACATGTACAACGCTTGTATCATGCATGTACATTGGATTTAATTTTATTTATTTTATAAAATTTATTTCCTTTATAAATCTCAATATTCAAACCTAATTAAAATCATATTATATTTTTTTTTAATTATAATTCCAGGGATTTCTTCAACATGGACTTCCTTCTAGTTCTACTCCAGAAAAGTTGTTGTCACTTATGAATAAGGTTCTTACTTTGTTCGTCTCAAATTATCTGTCGTAATTTTTAAATACAAATATCTCGATTCGAATTAATTTTTCTAATATTTATTTCAGGCAACTCTGAATATTGGTGGAAATACAATAAATGCACATGCAATTGAACATTTTATCTTGAGAAAACCAGTAAATTCACTAGCAAAAGAGGTAATTAATTAAATACCTATTACTTCTCTTATTAAATTATTATTTTTTTCAAACATTTCTTGAATATAATTTTTCTTACAGTTATTATAATATGATTAATTAATTAGGTGAATCGAAAAGGTGAAAAGAATGATAAAGAAAATATAGTACGTGAGCTGCATGGACTTGAGTCATTTGATCCAAATGTTATGTTTGCCTTATGTTGTGGCACACGTTCTTCTCCAGCAGTAAGTCTATATATACTATGGAACGTTTTATGCATTGAACTGTCATTTTTTATTGTTGATACTAGTTTTTATAGTTTTAGTGAGTTTATCACATTACCGATTAAAAATCTAGATAAAGAAGAGTTGTAGTTGATTCATAGCCAGCATAAAGTTAAGAGAAATTATAATGAATTCAAACAATACTTGAATTTTATATAATATTAGACTTATCGATAGTTTGTCTAGCCAAGTTTTTAAGAAGTCAAGAGCATTTATTTTAGAGAGTTGAAATGCTTGGGCAGAAAAAATAGATGTTTTTGAGTAGAAACAAAAGTTGAAAAAAGTACTATTTTCTTTGAAAATTTGGTCAAATACAAAATGCTGCTCAAGAGTTTCAAATTGATTAGTAAAATGCAACATTCTACTTTGTAGAAGTATTATTTCAAAAATATTTTTAAAAATAAAATTTAGCTAAGCAAATTATGAAAAATGAGCTTAAATTGATGATCGATATAAAAGATTGAGGATTATCTCATATAACCTAACCAAATTAAACATGCCTCGGGTTGAGGTCTAGTAGTTGTTGTTTTTAATCCTTCATTGTACATAGTGCGATAATTCACAATTTTCTTAAATTTGGTGTTCAGTTAAATATCATGTATTACGAAAATCATGTTATAATACTACTTCCCTTTCTTTAATAAAATGTGAATGTTAACATGTTAATTTATTACAATTAATGAAAATAATTATGTAGGTGAAGATATACACAAGTGATGGAGTTATAGGTGAGTTAGAAAAATCAAAATTGGAATACTTACAAGCTTCATTAATTGTAACAAGCAACAAGAAGATAGCAATGCCAGAGCTTTTGCTAAGAAATATACATGATTTTGCTCAAGATTTGGATTCATTAGTAGAATGGATTTGTCAACAATTGCCTACATCTGGTTCATTGAGGAAATCTATTGTTGATTGCTTTAGAGGACTTCATAGTGGGAAAGCATCAACTATTGTTGAGAAAATACCATATGATTTCGAGTTTCAATATTTGTTATCTGTATAAAAGCATCTTGTATAAGTACAAAGTTTGAATCGATAGAAAACTTTTATTATTTCATGATTGTAAAATTTTCATTTCTGATACCTTTCAAAATTCCATTTTGAAAACTTACATAAATATTTTGAGAAGTGTATGCTATAATCAGCTCAACGTACAACAATGTGTTGAACTGCTTCGATCTTGAATTATGTATATGTGAATAACAATGAGTGGTGAAAAATAAAGTGATCACTTGTTTATAGTGTAATTTTGGAGATCCCTAAACATATTCTTGGTCATTTACTTACTTTCTTTTTGCCATTGTTGATTTAGATCCCATCATAGGGAAAATGTCTACCATATTTTTTCTTGAGAAAAATATCTTATGATTCTGAATTTTCCGTATTTATTATATGTACGTATATAAGTGTTTTGTACGTATGATTCTTCTTAAATTGATAAAAAACCTTTTCAATAAATAGTATAAATTCCATCGATTGTAGCTAGTGATTGCCCGGATCAGTGTGTGATCACTAAATGTGAAGTAACCCTTCAGATGCTCTCTCCATCCATGCCGAATACCCCCGACCATTCCATTTTCAAACTAATTTTTTTAAAGGAAAATTACGATCACAACAAATTCAAGATAATCTCATGAGTCTGAGAAGGATCAAATATACATAAACCTTATATTTTACCTTTATAGGGATGTAATGCTTATTTTCAAGACTTTTTGACTCAAAAAAATGTAACTGAACAAAAAGACAACATATATTAATGCACATTACAAAATATGACACTACGTCATACCATAATCTACTATCCTTTTATCATAATTCTCGACCTTTATTATCTATCAATCAACCACATATAAAAACAGAATTTCTTTATTTCCTTTTTAAGGTTGTACAATTTTCCAACCACTACCCTCCACGTGTTACCTTTTCCGGACCCCAACCCCACAATTCCAATTCGGTTCTTCACGTCACTTCACGTCCGTCTCCACTTCCTCTGTCACCAAAAAAATCAGCTCCCATTTCACTGAAACAGAGATACCACTTACATTCCCTTTTTTGCTTTTTTCAGTTACTTCCATTGCATTTAATGTGAAAAATTTCATCTGGGGTTTGTTTATTTTTTTATTTTTGGTCAAAAAATGAATCTTTTTTGGTTGAATCAGTGAAATGAAGGTATGATCAGAGACCCCTTTAGTTCTTTTCTGCTTTTTGTCTTGTGGGTATCTAGCAGTTGTGTATTTTTGTTGCATTTGCATGCATTTTATCAGAATTCTTGAATATTTTGCTTGTCCACGTTAATCTTTTAGTTTTGGTTGATTTTTATACCCTATTGGTTGTATAAGAAACATATATGATTTAGTAACAAGTTTAGTTTGTTTTCTTTTGTTGGTTTTTGCTTTTAATATACATTATTTGTTGTGTTTCGATTATCACACTATTTTATTGTTGTTAGTGTTTTTGAATAATGCTCTGTATTGCTTTCGTTATTTAGTTGACATGCTTTATTTGCTGTCATTTGATTTGGTGCACTTGAGCTGAGTGTCCATCATAAACAACCTCTCTACCTCGACGATGAGGTATGAGTAAGGTTAGTATACACTATGCCCTTCCGAGACATTACTTGTGAGATTACACTGGATATGTTGTTATTGTAGTTTGTTTTCATTTGTATTCCTGTTGGTGAAGTTTTAGTTCTTTCATATGACTTGTTGCTATCAAATCCTTTTTTTTTTTTTTTGAAAAATGTCATATATTGTGAGGCTCTGCTGTGCTGGGGTGTTTAGTCAATATGTTGTTCCATAATTTGTTGATTAGATGATTCCTTTTAGTTGATTATGAATTTTTCAATATTTTTTTGACATGTGCAGTTCTTTAATATACTTATTCCCCTTTTAAGTCATTTCTTAATGTGTTAGAAAAAGGAAACGAAGCTACGTGCATTACAGTCCTCCTTTAGCTGAGCTTTCAACACCAGAAATTGACCATGCTGAGGTTGGCATTTTTCTTGTTATGTTTCTGGTAGTTAAATTCTCAAGAATCTGTTAGGGAAATTTGGACAGACGAGTAAAATGCAAACTTCCATGGATTCGTTCGAGTACAACTGGAAGACACCAAATGAGAGTGCAAAGAGTTCTCAACGGGAGCCTGAACAGGTAGCTAAAAATTTCTGGAGGATGACTAGTTTAGTTACACTTGGTCCAATTAATCCTAAAACATCCTTACTGCTTTACTTCATTTACTTTGAGTCAAATTAGGGTAGAAGTCTAGTAGGTAGTTGAGTATTGTTTCACATATCCTCCCATACTAGTAGTCGTAGCATTACTCTTGCAATTCTTGTTCTTCGATTTCTATTACTGACTGTTATTTTTTGTCCTTTGATTACAGTGTTATTTTGTTCTCTTTTGTTATTTCTTTTCCCAGACTGCTTTGTTATGTTTTTACTTGAGCCGAGGGTCTATCGGAAATAACCTATTTACCTTCCAAGGTAGGGGTAAGGTCTGCGTACTTACTACCCTCCTCAGACCCCACTTGTGGAATTACACTGGGTATGTTGTTGTTGTACTTTGAGTATAAATACTTGAAGTATTTGGAACTTTTAAGCTTGACAATTTTAGTTGGTCAAGAATATTATGCGATTTTGATCAATAATCTTCGTTTAAATTATTTCGTTAACTAAACTGTTATGATATTTTTAGGTTGTAAGTGCTGCATCTATCTATTTTGCATCAGAGGAGGAAGCAATAGGAGTGGAACAATTATTTGCAGAACCCGAGTATGGCGATATAGTCGATACTCTTCTAGATTTTAACACATGTGCATGCAGTCTTCCAGAGAGCTACATTAAGGAGTTTACAGCTTCGGAGCCTGTTGTAACAAATAGTGATCGCGGTAATGGTCTTAACAACTTGAGCTATGTGAATCAGATGAGTTTCAAATTCCTACTAGTTTTGTCGATAACAAATGACATTTTGATTTTTGACCTTCCACCTAGATGCAGTTCAAAGAGGTCTTAGTGAAGAGGATAAAACAAGGGAGAAGGTATATACCCTTGTGAGCAGTCATAACTTGTTAATACTATATTCTAGAGTGTTTATGTGTTTTAATTTGTTCACAGTATTTCTGGTTTGTTTGTATTCAATGAGTTTAATCAGTTTTTTTTCGATCCTCTTCATTATTACTGATCATTTGTCGATACCCGGTTTTTGCAGTTTCTTGATGAATTGTCAAACGGATATAATGAAAATCATTGCAGCATTTCATGTGAAGATTATCTTTTGGGTAAGTAGTTGTTGTTTCTCCGCTATCATGCCAGTCTATGCTTTCCTTTTCTTCCTTTGTTTCTGTCCTAAGTAAATGTCTTTTAACTGATTAGTTAATTTTGGTCCTATTATTCTCGATTTATTAGATATTGAACTTGAGGAAGAGACTCCCACCCTTGATGTCACAAGAGATGTATCCTGTATAGGGAATATGAATTTGGAGAAAAAGCTAGCTGATTCAGAACAAAGAAATTGTGGTGTTCATGTGCTAAAGTTGTCTGATGCAAGTACCTCATCCGATCATGAGGCTTTAGACGAATATGAGGACATGTCAACTGATAAACTACTTGAGGTGTTCAGGAACATGTTTGGACATCAAACTTCAGTTGCGGATAAGCAATGGCTGGAATCCCACATGATATTTGGCTTGGAAAACCAGGAGATGTCAGACAAGAATTACAGTTTTCCAAAAAGCTCTCTTGATTCGAGTGAAAATCAAGGGGTTAAAGTCCCACCAGCTTGCCAGAATCTCCTTACAGTATCTACTGCCTTTGCTAGTATATTCAATTTCAGAACAAAGCCAAGGGTTCAACACGTGAAAAGGAGAGAACATATCCAATGGAATTCCTTCAAATGCTTATCTTCTGCAGCAGGTGAAATACAGCTCAATTTTCCGGATAAGTGGGATAGCAAGGAGTTGGCTAAAGAAAATGTAAAATGTGATGGAACGAAATTAGGAATATCTGAACAGAATCTGAAATGTAAACCTTCACGAGGAGGATTTGGTCGGCGATATTATCACAGAGGAGCCAAAGTATCATCACAAGGTCTTGGTAAAAGAAATTTTCAAGTTGGATGCATCCAAATTCCACCTGGTCTGCCCATTGAGGAACGACTTATCAGGAGGGAGGTTAGTGAACTACAAATAAAAAGGAGTTTCAGACTTTGTATTGACTTTTCATATTTTCTCCCAAGGAAGTTAACTTCTGCTGGGAATGTTCCTCGAAAACTGTTCACTTTATTTAGCATGTCTAGTCTCATATGCTAAATGTATTTGCTTAGGATTAAGTATCTCTCATCAATTCAATGTTTAATACTCATGTGGCGAGCATTTGATTTGCTTGAACATTTCATCCTTGTTGTGTCTGTTTCATGCTAGGATGACACAAAGCGTAAGCCATAAAGTTACATATCCACTTTTAGATGCTGTTCTTTCAGATTATTGCTACTTCTTTTGCTTATGTTTTCGCTGTCCACTTCAGGGACATTTATCCAAAGATTGCAGGGCTAACAGAGACTATAACAGCAACATCCGTTCAGCTGAGGCACAAGATGATCCTTCTGGCACTCTTTCTGATCAGTCTAGTGATAATTCATCTGAAGATGATTGGACTATAGGGAGCGAGACCCGAGGCACTAACCAAGACAGAAAACACAACAAGTATTGGTCAACAACTGAGGTCCTAAAGTTGGTGGAGGGTGTTTCCAAGTATGGTGTTGGCAGATGGAGTGACATAAAGAGGATGTTTTTCCAATCATCTGTGCATCGTAGTCCAGCTGATCTGAAGGTACTTGACCGTTTAGTAACATATAATTTTCTTCTTTCCATGTTTTTTGGTATGATCTTTTAGTCCCTTGCTTCTGTCAGGACAAATGGCGGAATCTTCTGAGGGCTAGCTGCCGACGATTGCAGAGCCGGAGAGGGGTATTTTATTCTTCCTATCAATTGAAAACCTCTAACCTGTCCCTTTTCGTTTTAATTTTAATTCAAAACACATCCTCTTTTATGTTTCTTTGCACATAATCATAGGATCATCAATTCATCATGTTGCAAAGCCACATCTAGTCTATCCCTTTTCATTTCAATATATGATTCTTGGAGTTAATGCTCTCTCTGACAAATAGAAGAGAATTCATGGAACAAATCCAGTTGTCTTGTCATAATTTAAGCTGTGATAATTCTATGTCACGGAGATAAGTATATGCGCCATCTGTTAGATTTACTACATCTTTTTTGTAGTCTTTTCTCATCCTCTGGATGTGGATTCCATTTCAAGGTTCAGGTTACAGGAGGAACAAATGTGACAGTACTGGTACTCGAAATTCTTGAATAGCGGAAAGTTTTATTAGAAGCTTTAGTGTGTAATGGAAGAAAGTTAATTGCCTAAAAGACTTGTAATCAAGTCATATATTACATTTTCAGCAGGTTTCATATTTAGCTGCACATATCAGGAGACACCTAAAGTTGACACCATCTTTCACTTAGACATCTTAACTAAGACATTTACCATTTAAACACATGTAGTAGGGCCCGACAAGTTGCCAAATCAGCATAAGTGTCAACATGACACAGTCGAGCCCTACTACAAGTGTTTAAATGGTACAAGTCTTACTAGAGATGCCTAAGTGTAAGATGTTGCCAACTTAGGTGTCTCCCGATGGGTTCAACCTTATTATTATGATGCAAAAACCATGTTGATATATCATACATGCCCATAAAAACTTGCTGCAGGTTGATGCCAAGAAGAAGCATGGCGTGTCCAGGATTCCTCACGAGGTCTTAAACCGTGTTCGAGAGCTTGCTGTCATCTATCCATATTCGAGGAAACATAGAACAAGAATCTCACCAACTGCATCCCTCGCCTCTTCTTCGAACGTGGAGTCTGATAGCCAGTTGTCTATGAATGAGTAGAACACATTGAATCTCACATATTAGATACTAAGCTACTTAGAAGGATCATTCATACCTGTGAAAAAAGATAGATACCTTTGAAAAGCAAAATTCTTAATAGTATATATTTTTGCTGGCAGTAACTAGTTCTAAATTTTGTACAAGTTCAAACTAGAGAACCAAATTTCTAACAGATTGTAATTACTTCTATTTTAGTTAACATCTTTTTGTCAGAAAATACCTATTGGTAACAAATAACAATATGTGCAAGACTTAAGAAAGGGGTCTCAGTTATCTTTTTTTTTTTTCTTTTTTTATTACATAATTTCATCTTTCCTTAACTTATTCTGTTCCAATGTCTATTATGGTCGGTCCATGAATTTTCCTTCCTTTTCTTTTGCTGCATTTCACTCGAAGTGTTGAAGGGAGAGGGGCAAACTTGATCCTCTTCCCTAGAGAACTCAGATGTGGAACTTTTTGTCATTCTTTAACACCCCACCTCATGCCTAGTGCTTAGCATCTGGTGCGTGGACAATTTTGATTTTGGGAGCCCTAACATCGGGTGAGACGGGCCCTGCTCTGATACCATGTTAAATTAGGTTTTATGCCTAACTACACCCCAAAAGCTAGCTCAAAGGGAGGAGGATTGCCCAAGTCTTATAAGGAGTCCACCCATCTCATTAACCACCGATGTGGGACTTTTGTCATTCTTTAACAGATACTTCCTCTTTGACAATCATATTAGTCATCTATGTGGAAATGCCTTTTCTAGGCCTATCCATATTCGTCTATGCCCTTGTTTAACTTGCACCTAAGGATTCAATCTTCCTTGAGGTTTTAGTGGGAGTTCCTTTTTTATGCTCATTCGCGAGTAGCTGAAGGGAAATTTGCTTGTTTTGATAGTTGGAAAAGGAGAATAATAACAATAATAATAATGATAATAATAAGTTGTTGGATGTAACTGACGTATTATTGTCCAACTAGTTTATTTACTTATTTTCTTCCTCAACTGTTATTTACTTACTAAAAATGATTTAATTTTAATTAGTTTCGAATCAGTAATAGATTTTTAATTAACAATCATAAAAGTCGGGAAATTACCATCAATAACCTTCAAAAATGACTAGTCTTAAACATTTGACCCCCGCTTGCTCCATGAACAAACCTTCACTATCAAAAGTCAAAAATAGCCTCCACATGGAAAAACTTAAAATTTATTTTAAGACGACTTATTTTCAAGATCATTCCCGTAATCACCCGCGTAAAAATGGTTATTTGTCTAATTCATCCAACAATTTTATCACCAGGCCCATAACAAAATAAAACAAGGCCCAAATCCCAAAGCCCAATCAGGTAAAAAGGGATTTTTGGTAATTAATGAAAGAGTAGGGATAGGAAGTAATTTCCTTCTTATACTATGTGATTTGCCTAATTTTTACTAAAATATACTTTCCATATATATTGAAGAAAAAAAACCCGATTTGAGATCTTGAAAGAGCAAATTAATTTTCAACTCTTTCAGAGCTCAAAAATGGCGAAATCAACTGCATTTTCCAGTTCTACATCGTTTTCCTCGATACCCATTTTCTTAATTATAGTATCCGTAACTGTGTTGTTATACGCATCAACAATTGTTGAAGCTGGAGATTCATCTGCTTTCGTCAAAAAGACGATTTCTTCTCACTCCATTGTTATCTTCTCCAAATCTTACTGCCCGTTAGTTTTTTTTCTCTCTCTCTTTAAGCTTTTTTTTATTTATTTTGTTGATGGGTTTTTAGCTTATTATCTGATTGTGTTTCATTTGTAATTTTGATGTCCCTTTTGTAATGCAGTTATAGCTTTTTTATCTGTTGTGGTTTTTGATTGTCAAATTGATATGATAAATTCCAAATTGAGTGATCCTTTTTTTATTGGTTTGAGTTACTCTACCAAAAGTGAGGATAAAGTTTGTGTCTTTGATGAATTTGAACAAAAAGTTACTCCCTCCGTCCATGACAATTTTACTATATTACCCTTATGAATATAATAAATTTAATGTTTTTTTGGAACTGACTATAGTTTATACTTTACAACAATATAAATCTCTTGATTTTCTAAACTGGAAGAGTTAAAGTGGACTAAGGGAGTATTGAAAAATATTGAAGCATGTAAGGAAGAAGCTTTTCTTATGAGGATTATAATGTGACAAAGAAGGTTGTAATACATTTTTCTGTATACTTTACGGAAAGATCTTGATTTTGGTGTTTATAGTTGAGTTAATTATTGGATGGATCGATGTAAAAATGTGGAACATTTTCCCCTTTTACAATGGTTTAGGCGTTTAGCTAGTTTGATTTGCTTTAGCTTGATACCTTCTTTTATTGAGTTGTCTTTAGCTTATTGATTGTAATAAGAATTGGTCTTTATGATAACGGATGTACTCTGATTGTTCTGTGAGGTTATAATTGAATCTTACGCCGTGGAAATCAAAGGAAAAGAAAGTATAAAACTGATTAATTTATTACATAAAAAAAGAAGAAGTTTGATTTACCTTGATCATGTTATGTCTAATCAAAGAGCCCAAGGATCTACCTTTCTCACACGATTATGAAAATTGAATTGAGGGGAGAGTTCTCAAGTCTTTGAAGAAAATGGTATGCTAAAAACATAGTGTTTGAGTTTTGAATTGCTCTAGTTTATGGTTCCATTGCTATTTCTCCATAAATTATATTGAAGAGTCATGCATCTAAAAGGAGGTACCTCGATGACGTTGGGGAGAATTGCATCTAAACTATGATCTGTGTCCAATATGCTCGATGCTTAAATTCTGAGGATATATCAGAGAAACAGTACTTTTACCTTCTGAATGCATCATTCAAAATGACGAACAGATTACATTTACAATTATGGGGACCTTTTCCCCAAGTGCTCATCATGTGCTCTTTTTCAATTCTAAAGTTATCACGTAAATTCTGTCTCGTTCATTTGCGAGACAGTAAATATGACTCACAATATTGATGAGGCAATACAACATGTATCCTGTTAGCCAGTGAAATCCATACCTTAACACCTATAAGAATGTTTGAGATTCAATAGATCAAAATCACTGACAACTAATATGGCTTATAGATTCATTAATTTTCCTATTCGAAACCTATTTGTACATATTCAACTTCTTAAAAGTATATATAATGACCTGGCATGCAAACACTATTTTATTTGTGTATGTTGTATTAACTGTTTGCATCAATTTTATATTGCTTTGCAGATACTGTAGGAAAGCAAAGGCTGTATTCAAAGAATTGAACCAAAAACCTCATGTCGTTGAGCTTGATGAGAGAGGTATCCTTCGTATGCCCCTAGTCTCAACCAAAAATTTTCCTTTATCTATCCCTACATGTTGTAAGGCAGGATTATAGCTGCCAACCTTCTAAGGTTTTCTCAACTGCCTACAATGGATTTCAGTAATCAAGTAAAATTGTAAGATACAAATGGATTACATCTTATTAGGCTTGCCATCGGCCAATCACATTTTCCACGATTTCTTGACAAGGTCAATTGGACTTGTCCAATTAAATAGAAACACTTCAAGTGAATTGAGACTTGGGGTGTGTTTGGTATGAAGGAAAATGTTCTCTTGAAAAACAAGTGGTTTTTTACTTATTTTCTAGTGTTTGGTAAGAAAACAAAATTAAAAAAAAACAAGTGCATTTATATGTAATCTGCCAAAACATTAGGGGGGTGGGATGGAGTGGGGGTTCGGGGGTGGGATGGTCAAGGGGTAGGGCTTTGGGGGTTGGGGATGAGACAATGAAATTGGAATGTCACTTAGGAATCCTACTTTATCAGGGAAGTCCTTTTTCTCATTTTTTAAGGAACTCATTTTCCTAGAGAAAATGTTTTCCAAAACAATTTGACCAACGAAACATGGGAAAATTGAAGAAAATGCTTTTCTCCGTACCGAACACCCTTAGAGAAATGCTATTGCATGCATTGTCACATGAAGACTGTTGGGAACCTTAATTTTACACGCAAATGTTCAGAGAGATGAAGTTTTGGTTGAATGCTGTAATTTCATGTCATATCAAAAGCCAATCATTTAAACCAGCTTATCACCCACAAGACCAAATTTCAGGCCATTTGTAGACCTTAAAATATTTTCAACATTATAGAGATTTATGGTAACCTGTAACCCATTACAAAGGTTATAGTGAGTATATATTCCACATGTATAATGGAATCCAAAAGGGTTTATATTACTTTTCCAAAAAAAAGAATATGGATTCAAAAGGGTTTATAAATGTCCTGAGCTTCCTCCTCTTGTTGATTTGAAGTTGCGGGTGCTTTGCAGGGAATGAGATACTGAATTGACAGGCAAGTAGGGAAAAGTAACACGTTTTCCCCAGAATATATACTAAACTAATTAATTGGACGGCAGCCATGTTATTTTCTCTTGCTTCTCTTTTGTTTGCTTTAAATTGAGGCTCTTTACCCGCCATGATGGGTGGGCTAACTTTTAGGTCTTTACTTCGAGCTTGTTTGGATTGGCTTATTTTAGGTGTTGTTAAGCCAAAATAGCTTTTAAGCAGTTTTATACTGTTTGGGTAAAATTTAAAACTGCTTATAAGCACTAGTTTTTAAGCTAAAATAACTTAAACAAGCGAAAAGCCAATCCAACCGGGCTCTTACTTCACTCAAGAAGGTTCTACACTTCGCTTAGTATTTACACCTAGCAACCCGCGCCCTTGAAACTTTGGAATGATCATAATGTCCTAAATTATCCAGCTTGTTGTTTCATAAATCTAACCATTCCAATTTGTCGAAGGCCCTTGTGGGCGTGAGTTCCCTTAGTTGGACCTAGGGTTTTTTTTGGGGGTGGGGGGGGTGGGGTGATTTACGCGTTGTTGACAAAGGCTCGTTTAAGGCATGTTTAAGTCCTGAAGCTCAGAACAGCTCGGTGAGGGCACTTTGTCTCACTTAAGCTGTGGTTCAGTGCAGGCAAGCATTAAGCAAGCACACTCATTGCTCATGAGTTCTATCTTGAATCGGTACCAAACGACAAATATAATTGGCAAATAAGTGTAGTAGTTGTTAAGGAAAACATTATCGTATGAATTTGTTACTTTTTTCTTGTTTTACATTAAATTTTGTATTTCTGCCTTTTTTTTTTTACTAAAGCCTGCACTTAAATTGCTCTTTATGCTTAAATCCCAATAGATCTGGAGTACTTTTTACAACTTTTCGCCTTTGACAATACTGCTTTGCAGCAATATCTATTTGAACTCAATGTAGAAGGTGAAGAGAATTGTTTTACAACAATAGATCATGTCTTTGATCAGAACCTTTAATCAAAATCTTGCTTTTTCCTCTTGTTAGATGATGGATGGAGCATCCAGGATGCCATTAGTGAGATCGTTGGCAGACGCACCGTGCCACAAGTGTTCATTAACGGAAAACATATCGGAGGATCAGATGGTAAGCTAACTCAAAGCATATCTTAGTGCTCTCTCTGCTGCCTCTGTATTAGTCATAACTCATAATCCTGTGCTTACAATATTATTTACTGTACAGATACCATCGAGGCGTATGAAAACGGGGATCTAGCTAAACTTCTTGGTGTTAAGTCTAAGAATGATGATCTTTAAGCTGAATTTGTTACATGGTTTCAATTCAATGACTCTGTAATATGATATATGATCACCATAGGTTTTTTTGCAGCCTTTGAGGGGGGGGGGGGGGGGTGTGGAGGTTGAAAAAGTTGGTGATTGTAATCTAATAGACTCTTTCTTAGCTAAGTTTTGGTTCTCTTCTTTTTGGATTTCCAAAAATTTGTAAGCATGAGCCTCTATTTAATAAGAACTTTAGGAGAAAGGACTTGTTATTGTAGGTACTATTATTTGTAAGCATTATCATTGCTCCTTTCATTTAAATTTGTTTGTCTGGTTTTGAATTGGCATGGAGTTAACGAAAGTAAAATAGACTTCTAAATTTTGTGGTCCACGAAGAAAGTTGCCAAAACAAAAAAAAAATACAAATAAATTGAAAAGGAGGAAGGATTTCTGGTTCTAAAAATTAGA
Organism: Solanum verrucosum; assembly: GCF_900185275.1. Lineage (NCBI taxonomy): Eukaryota > Viridiplantae > Streptophyta > Magnoliopsida > Solanales > Solanaceae > Solanum > Solanum verrucosum. The sequence goes on along the minus strand of NW_026019984.1, from coordinate 686,932 downwards.
TATGATATAGCTTCATGTGAAAAATTAATAAAAAAAATTGTAGTTCACCCATTTGTGGTCGAACTACTCTAAAAGTTTTGTGATTTATTTTGGGATGAAACAAATTGAGTTAAATTCATTTGTGACAATTCGTCCATTTATAAGCAAAGTGTCTATTTTGATTTGTGTTTGTCAAAAAATATTTGTTTGTGGTCGAACTACCCTAAAAGTTTTGTGATTTATTTTGGGATGAAACAAATTGAGTTAAATTCATTTGTGACAATTCGTCCATTTATAAGCAAAGTGTCTATTTTGATTTGTGTTTGTCAAAAAATATCTGTTTTGAGACCGGACTCATAACTTAGGCAATTTAGGGGTCGGTTAATGTGAAGGATAACTCCAAATAGTCCTGAGATTAAATTATAGTGTCACTTAATTTGTTGTTTGGTTGACAAGTTTGGAATAACTTACCCTTGAGATCAATAATTAGTATCAGGATTAATTATACCTCCCCCTGTGTGATATAGTAATCCCAGGATACTTATCTAAAATAAAATCGGTAAATGACAAAGATATCTCTTTAAACCCTTTTTATACATTATTTTTCACATTCATAAAAGAATTTTTTGTCAACAAATAACTTATTCACATATTATATCAAATACAACAAATCAAACTCTCAATAAAATATTAATCTTAATATAACTTATCCTTAACCATTTACTCTCATCATAACCGTAAAAGGCGTTCTATTTTTCACGTGTAAAACACTACCTAAGGAAACACGTGGCAATTGTCTCGTGTCTTTTTTCTTTTTCCACAGTTTGGTTGTTAAGTCCAAATATTAGTTAGTTGTATGTATTCCTTCTAATTTTGCATCTCAATCCTTGTACTTTTCACAAACTAAATTTCAGTCTACAACTTTTTTTATTAGTAAAAAAACACACTTACTAATTTTGAGATCTTTAGAGATTACCGATGTCCTGGGATTGATATATATATATTTTGACACAAATAACCCCAACAAGCTAGAATTTGGTAATAACCATTCCTTCAACCACCGCACACCCAAAGGTATGATAGATCTTCAACGTCCACACATGACACATGTATGATGTATCCTAAAATCTGACGTTCCATCTTATAGAATATTCTCTTGACTCAATCAAATTTTTTTTTATATGTGTGTATTCTTACATTTTCTTCGTTTTTATTTACTGAGAAAAATAAAATAATAAATAAAAAAAGAATTAGCTCGTACAATAAAAATTAATAAATATTTATTGAAATAAGGAGAGAGCATTTCTATTTTGACGTAGAAAAAATATTACTTATTCTTGATTATTGAAATGTTTCAAACTTATGACCTCAATTATAGTTTCTCTCATTTTGTTTCCAACTAATATTAATAGGTATTTGGAAATATTATGCTTTCATTAAAATCTAGTCAAAATAGACAAAACATGATTTATGTGTTACATGTGTATATTGAATTTTCAAACTATATGACCTCAATTATTATTTCTCACTATCAATTTGAATTTTCATGAAGTAATAATACATTGCTTACATCCTTTACGTTGGTTGCTCCCATTTTATAATTATTATTTTTCCTTTTTTGCTATATAAAACTTGGAGTGGGAACACAAATTAATTTAATTAAACCCTCTATTTCTTTCACTCTTTTGTAACAAAATATAGAGTTTGTTATGTACTCACATTTAATTTATCACTTATTTTTCACAATTTTTATTTTGAGCCAAGAATTTATCAGAAATCGTCTTTTTATCTTACACAAAATAGGAATAAAATTTAAGTATAATCCCAATATAACCTAGTTTTGAACTAAAAGAACCCTTAGAAAACATCACAAAGCCAAACCCAATTATGTTCTAGGAGTGCAAATTCACTATTTTGGTGGACCAAAACTAATATAATCCAAAAACACAAGGGGTACAATAAAGAAAATTACCAGTCATTTTAGTCCATTAGCAAGTTTCTAGTAATTAAAAATTGACCACTAATTTTTCACTTAAATGTGTATGGCTGGCTACAAACAATACAATTCCAAAAAGATGCTGTACAAGTCTCATTTTGTCTGCATTCTCAGTTGCCTAATCTGTTAGGAAGAGTATATACAAGTAATTTCATTCTTCTCTTCCATTTTTTTCTGAAACCCCATTTTATTACAAGCTTTTTGAGACCTAATTCTTTGTGCTTCTCTTTGGATTCTTGAATTTGGTGAGTTGTGTTATGTTTTACTCAAGTTTTTCTTTTGTTGAAACCCCTTTTTGGATTTGAGGGAATTCTTGAAGAAAGTTTCAATCTTTTTTTGTTAAATTGATTTATGTGATCATGTTTCTAAGTAAGTTGTTGTAGTTTTTTGTTTGAGTTGCTCTGCTTAAATCTTGGTTTGTTTCTTTTTCTGTTATAGTAAGAGTTTAAATACTTCAGGTTTGTTCCAACAGGGAAGATATCAACTAGGTCCAAAAGGGATTTGAAAAAATATCCCTTTTTTTGGCTTGGGAGTGGGGTGGGGGGAGTGTCTGGGTAATTGAATTTTGGTGAATATTGAGAATTTATAGCTAGGCCCAACTAACTTGGGATTGAGCCATAGTAGTTGTAGTTATGAGTTTTTTTTGGGTTTTGTGTGTAGGTGAGGTGGGGGTGAGGGGGAGATGGGAGGATAGGTTTTCTCAGCTGCCTAACTGGATTTTGGTGAATATTGAGAATTTGTAAGTTCTTGATTCTTCTACTTGGTGAGTAGTGTTATCTTTAACTCCAGCTCTTCTTTTGTTCAGACCCCTTTTTGTATTGGAGGAAATTCTTGAAGAAAGTTTCAATTTTTTCTTTTGATTAAATTGATTTACATGATCATATTCCTAAGTAAGTTGTTGTAGTTTTGTGTTTTGGGCTGAGTTTTCTATTTGAATTGCCCTGCTCAAATCTTGGTTTATTTCATTTTCTGTTACTGTAAGAGTTCAAATACTTCAGTTTTATTCCAACAGGGAAAGATATCAATTGGGTCCATAAAGGATTTGGGAAAGATCTCTTTTTTTGCTTTTGTTTTGTGATAGCTAATGTATACTAGATGAATATTGGTTGTCTTATGTTTCAGGAGTGTAAAGATAGAGACTTGGGTCATCGATAAAAATGGCGGCAGGGGCTGTTCCAACTTCATTTACAGGCCTGAAGAGCAATGAAAATGTTTTGGGGTTCACTAAAAGTATGAATTTTGTTAGAGTTTCTGACTTACAGAGGGTTAAGTTTCGGCGAACCAAGGTTTCTGTGATAAGAAATGCAATTCCTGATCAAGAGACCATTGAACTTCAGCCTGCGTCCGAAGGGAGTCCACTACTAGGTAGGCACTACAGAGCTTCTAGTACTTTGCCTTTTAAACAGTGTGGATTATTTATCCTGTAGGAATCCTGTAGGAGACGTTTCACAAAAACTTAATTGGAATACGTTTGAAGTAACTTCTCTTAGATCTCCATGGATGCTACTTATAGGAAATTTAAATTTGGCATTTTAATATCTTCTTCTTTTTATTTAGTTATCCTGTGAAAGATCTTCGTTTTATATTTTGGAAGTAGAAGCAACACATTTATTTGTATTCATTCTCTGATGACTGATGTATGCTTCTTGATACAGTTCCTAGGCAAAAATATTGTGAATCCATATACAAAACTGTCAGAAGACAGACCTGCACTGTGATGGTTGGGAACGTGGCTCTTGGTAGCGAACATCCAATTAGAATTCAAACAATGACCACAACAGATACCAAAGATGTTGCTGCGACAGTAGAACAGGTTCTTCTTCTACTTCACAATTTAAGCGAGAGGTGGCAGTCTGCTATAACTGTATCTGCAATGAAATTTGTGTTAGTGCTGTATTGAAGCTGAGTTTACTTCTTTGGGTGTCCTCAGTTAATACTGTTTATTTTGAGTTTGTAACTTTACGAGCCGACCTTCTTTACTTATTTTTACCTACTTTTGGTTTGGGGGAAGGGACGAGGCTTGGGATAGAGGAGGGACAAGGAGAAGGGAAGGGGGGATGCTCTATGTGTAACCTTACCATTCTGTCATTCTCTGACCTTATCCGTTTTCTGTTTCGTGATGATTTTCTCGACTATGAATCTTCAGAGTGTTCCAATGTCCTAATTTATCTCGTCTGTGACAGTGTTTTCTTCTCATATCAGTAGTAAGATAATGGTGTTGGTTCCATGTGAATCAGTCATTGAATAGTGTTTTACTCTTTTCTTTCTAATTTTGGGCAACCTTTCTAAGTCCGCTATATATAGAACTTCATTCAGAATTGAATGCAACATATCACCACAAATGCTACTTTCTTTGATGGTGTGTAAATTTACTCCCATCTGTGTTCGGAATTTTACAGCAAGTTTTCTACTTAATCATAAATCAATTTCCAGCTCAAGAGGTGAACCTTTTTGTTTTCGAATTTCCAATAATTTGCATGTTGTATTTGCACATGCCTCTTTAATGAGCTTGAAACCTAAAGGACTAAAGAAGTCTAGCTATGATGCTAATTCATGTTTACTCAGGTGATGAAAATAGCTGATGCAGGAGCTGACATAGTTCGAATTACAGTACAAGGGAAGAAAGAAGCTGATGCATGTTTTGAAATTAAAAATACTCTGGTGCAAAAGAAGTATGTCTCATTTTTCATCAGTATATCTCAATATTTGATGGACTTGACGATATGAGCATATTTTATTCCATCAACGTTCTGTACATGCAGTTACAACATCCCTCTGGTGGCTGACATTCATTTTGCTCCTTCTGTTGCACTTCGAGTGGCGGAGTGCTTTGACAAAATACGTGTCAATCCTGGAAACTTTGGTATTTCATCCTCTGTCTACGTGATGGTCTTTTGGAAGAGTTAGGAGAATATCTCTGATCTAATCAGTTAATTTCTTTCAGCTGACAGGCGAGCCCAGTTTGAGCAATTAGAGTACACAGAAGATGACTATCAGAAAGAACTTGAGCATATTGAGGAGGTCAGACCTTCCCGCACTTATATGAATACTGTATTTTTTTCTACTTCAAAAACATGTAAGGATATTTTTTTGATAATGATAATGAACAATGTAAAGATATGAATCATATTGATTTAATCATAAGATCCTCGTTGTTTACTGCTGTGCAAAAGATAAGATGCAGCAAAAGTTGCAGTCAGTATGCTAGCACAGACAATACCAAACAAGAATAGGTTATCAAGCTGGCGTTAGGTCTTTAATCATCGTTTATTGGATACTCTGACTTCCTATTATTCTCGTTCAGGAAGAAATTTCCCCTTTTATCATAAAGCATATTCCTGGACACAATTTGGTCCACCATTATGACGTGTAGCAGTCTACCTCTTTGCAAGAGTCTAATCCATTTTCTCCTTGAAATGCTTCAGGTTTTTTCACCATTGGTGGAAAAATGTAAGAAGTATGGACGTGCAATGCGCATTGGAACAAACCATGGGAGCCTTTCAGATCGCATTATGAGCTATTATGGGGACTCGCCTAGGGGAATGGTGAGCAGCAACTGAATTACTTACCTAGAATATTCTGTTCTAGTCATTGTTGTTGTATTCGATAATTTGTATCATCTAATGTGTTACAGGTAGAATCAGCATTTGAGTTTGCAAGAATTTGTAGAAAGTTGGACTTTCACAATTTCGTCTTCTCAATGAAAGCTAGCAATCCAGTAGTTATGGTTCAGGCGTATCGCCTTCTTGTAGCTGAGATGTATGTTCAGGGATGGGACTATCCTTTACACTTGGGAGTTACTGAAGCTGGTGAAGGTGAGGATGGAAGGATGAAGTCTGCAATCGGTATTGGCACACTTCTTCAGGTATACTATTTTTATCCTGTATGAATAACAGTTAAAGGCCGAGCATCTTTTAAAAATAATATCTTTATTCATTTTGACGGTCCCAGCTTCATTTAGACAAGCAATAGGGTATTTCTCCAGCTTACCGAGGACATGATCCTAGATAGGAAGGTTTGGAGATCAAGGATTAGGGTAGAAGGCAAGTAAGTAGCCGAATGTTGTCGCACTGTATGTGCAAAAGATAGGGTGATGTTTAGTAGGCATGTAGTCTCTTATTCTTGTTGTCTCATTTGCTTTGTATCTTTCTATTTTATTGTCATATTATTCTTGCAATTCTGCTTCAGGAACATGTCTTTTGAGCTGAGGGTCTATTGGTAACAGCCTCTCTAGTCTACCTCACAAACCCCACTTGTGGGATTACACTGGGTATGTTGTTGTTGTTGTAGTAAGCAATAGGGTACTTACTGTCAAAATGGGTGGGGGGACAAGAATGTATTTGTTAAATTGTGCTAAACAGAAGATGTGATTAATCTAAATGCTGTATTCTGTTCCATTTGAATGGTTTCATCAAGCGACAGAAAATACATAATCTTGATTTATCAAATTTATCCAGGATGGTTTGGGTGATACAATACGGGTTTCCCTAACTGAAGCTCCAGAAGAGGAGATAGATCCCTGTCGACGATTGGCAAACCTTGGAACAAGAGCAGCTGCGCTTCAGCAAGGAGTGGTAATCTTTTCATCACGTTGCTTATGAGTGAGCTTTAGTACTTTAAGTTTGACAAAGTAGTAAGATTTTCACTTCCTTTATCAGGCCCCCTTTGAAGAAAAGCACAGACGTTATTTTGACTTTCAACGTAGGTCAGGGGAATTGCCAGCTCAAAAGGAGGTCGGTTTTAAAACCTGAGCAGATATGGTATATGAGACTTCATTTTTTGAAGCAAACAAATGTTTGATTTTTCTAACAGGGTGATGAAGTAGACTACAGAGGCGTGTTGCATCGAGATGGTTCTGTTCTCATGTCTGTCTCTTTGAATCAATTAAAGGTCTTATCTGATACTTCTCTAATAATAGTTTGTAATATATGATTCTACTAATCAATTTCTAGACATGCTAATTTCTAGCTCCAATTGTTTTCTTCATTTTATCTTCCTTGAAATGTCACATTTTTTTTGGTTTTGCAGACCCCTGAACTTTTGTATAGATCATTGGCAGCAAAGCTTGTTGTTGGCATGCCTTTTAAGGTCTATTCTACGGCTTTCATTGCAATGTGTACTTAACCGATTCTTCTCCTCTTGTTGTGCACCGTCTTTGTGCTAACTTATAATCAGTGTCAATTCAGGATTTGGCAACTGTGGACTCAATCCTGTTGAGGGAACTTCCACCACTAGATGATATAGATTCTGTAAGGACCCTTTTCTTTTCTATGTAGTAATTTAAGTATTCACGTTATTTTCGTTGATGATCTGACTAATGTGTGTTAAAGTTTAGCATTTCTAGTGCACATTATTTTGATATATCCATTTTGTTTACTGTGAGAGTGACTTGATTGTCAATTTTTTTTGTTGCACATGAACAGCGTCTAGCTCTCAAAAGGTTGGTCGACATAAGCATGGGAGTCATTGCTCCTCTCTCAGAGCAATTGACAAAGCCATTACCCAATGCCATGGTCTTGGTTACTCTGAAGGAGTTGTCTGGTGGTGCTCACAAGCTTCTTCCCGAAGGTGTGATAATTGTATTTTGTTCTGTAAGTTCTTTGAATTGATTATCTTCCAAAGGTTTTATTAATCAGGCTAGACGTGGAAACCTACTTGTAGGTACACGATTGGTTGTGTCCGTGCGTGGCGATGAATCACAAGACGAGTTGGAAATCCTGAAGAGCTCTGATGTTACTATGATTCTTCATAATCTACCATATACAGAGGAAAAAATTGGCAGGGTTCAGGCCGCCAGGAGGTATGTTGCTTCTTGATTAAAAATATTCACATTGTCTTACAGTAAATCAGTTGGCATAACCAAATATTATACGTTCCATTTGTATAAACTTTCTCAAAGGCAGACATTACGATTTACGACAGAAAACTACTTAGCTGCTGCTTTTTTCCCATTCTCTACTTCTTTTGACACTGTTAACTTGAGCATATCTGCTTTTGCAGGCTTTTTGAGTATCTTTCTGAGAACTCCTTGAACTTTCCAGTGATTCATCACATACAATTTCCCAGCAACACCCACAGGTATGGCAAGAAAGATGTGAATGACCTACAATCAGACGTGTGGAGTTTTTTTTGTAATTTAGCTTACGACAATTTCAACATGACAGGGATGACTTAGTGATTGGTGCCGGGACAAATGCCGGAGCCCTCTTGGTAGATGGGCTCGGTGATGGTCTTCTCTTGGAAGCTCCAGTCAAGGATTTTGATTTCCTCAGAAATACATCTTTCAATTTGCTTCAAGGTTGCAGAATGCGGAACACAAAAACGGTAATGCTAAGCGAATGGACACATCAAGAATCTGAATCAATCTATAGTAACAGTACTCATTTCCATTTCTGTGTATCCCTTCCAGGAATATGTATCATGCCCATCCTGTGGCAGAACTTTATTTGATCTTCAAGAGATAAGCGCTCAAATAAGAGAGAAGACATCACACTTGCCTGGTGTTTCAGTAATTACGCGACCCTAATGCTAACTGTTATTGAATAGCTTAATTTTTTTGAGTATATATTCTGACGGTAAATAAAAATGACTCGTGTTATGTTTCTTTTTCCTTCTCAGATTGCCATCATGGGCTGCATTGTGAATGGACCTGGGGAGATGGCGGATGCTGACTTTGGATATGTTGGTGGTGCTCCTGGGAAGATTGACCTTTACGTCGGCAAGGTACCAAGCTTTATTTCCCTTATCTCAGTACTGAGCAAGATGGATTTGGCTTTGCATTATTCACTACATAGTTTTTTAGAGAAAAATATCGTTGAAAGTATAATCAATTGAGTCGATCATCCTCTTTAGCCATCATATAGATCCGAAAGAGAATGAATAAAAAAACTTTTAGATGCATGTATGCTATATCTCCCTGCGGCGATGGTTGTTATTATCTCATTTGACTAAAAAGAATACCTAAATATCATAGCTAGTAATCCTTCAAGCATACACAATTCACCCAAACATAGCTAAAGAAAATGAAATATTTTGATGTACTTTTTTTTGAAGGAATACTGATTAGTTGTACTCAGATTGCTTGTGATTGAGGAAGTAGTAGTTGCTGCTAGTTTTCAAATTTTGTACTTTTTGTCTACTACGCCTCAATCCCAAACAAGTTGGGGTCATTTATATGAATTCTCACTGACCATGTTTTTCCCCATTTAAGCTCAATTCATGTCACTAATATGTTTCAATTACTGGTGAAATAAATTTCTACCAGACGGTGGTAAAACGCGCTATTGAAATGGAGCATGCAACGGATGCATTGATCCAGCTAATTAAAGATAACGACCGCTGGGTTGATCCTCCAACCGAGGAGTAAGACTAAGTCGCCGAGTTCAGGAGATGGAAATGATGCAGACTATATCAACTGGATAATAATACAACTAGTATAGCAACTCCAGAGAGCTGCTATTTCCAAGAAGCAGAGATATTAGCTTTTTTATATGTTATAGAATTTTATGTATCATGCAAAATGCAGAACATGGTTAATTCATGTATCAATGAATACAAGCTCCTAGTCCCCTTTTTGGGAATCTAATGAAATAGGTTGTGGCAGTTCAATCTATGATTTATCATTTATGGACGTTGATAAGATCCATTCATTTAGCAGATAAAAGAGAAGGGTGATGTTCAAACAAGGAAAGGCTTACGGTTGATACCTAGGCATGTAGAGACGACGAACGTTGCGATGAAGGTCGAAACGTCAGGGGAATGTGGCTGCATGCATGAGAATCGAAATAATCGAATCACAAATTTATGATTAAAGTTTAAACAGATGTAGCAAACTACAAAATAATAGGATTACGTACTCAATTTTTATTCCATGATTAAAGAATCAAACAAATATAATGAAATTCTCGAATGCTACATAGATTTATATATAATATATAATGTGAGATATATGTGGAAAGATTTGCATATATATGAAGCATGCAACTCAAAGAAAATCTCTCCGGGCAGCGTACCCGAACTGTGCTCGTCGGATATTCTGCCGGCGCTTCTTGTACACCAATGCTCCGAGACCTACAACACACGCTGCCGCGACTACTCCAAATGCTACTCCTGCCTTCTTTCCTCCGTTCATTCCACCGTCCGACGATGACGATTCATCCACCTCCGCCGTATTACTCTCGTGGCTTATATCACTCGCCGCTACATCACTCGGAGCTGGAGAAGGAGAAGGAGATGGAGGCTCTGCTACGGGAGCCGAGGCAGGAGTCGGAGTAGTATTATCTCCGCTTACAGGTGACGGCGCCGGAGCAGAATTAGTAGAGTGATCTGTCGGCGGAGACGCCGGAGGAGAACTCACATTGGCCAAAGGTGACGGCGACGGTGACGGTGACGGAGTTTTAGGAGCTGCAGCGATCGGCGGTAGAGAACCTAGATCTCCACCTGATACCGGCGCCGGACTTGGAGAATTTTCCGGCGAATATGCACAAATACATTGTTGTATAGACAAAATCGCAAGGAAAAACGTGAAACAGAGCATACGAAGCATTGGCGGCGACATTGCCAATAAAACCGTACGTACTTTTTTCCTCCTCCTTTTTTCAGAATTCAAAAGATCTGCAATATGAAAAAAAGTAAACAAACCACGATTAACGATGCATTAACAAAATGCAGATCTGGAGATAAATAGAGTAGTAGTAGTTAGTGTGAAATTGACGTTGTAAGGTTTACGAACTGCGAAGGAGTAAAATGAAGTTAAAGGCGCAGTTGACAAAAGCATGTTACTTACTAATTACTTGATTTCGTGGACTCTGGCTGCGTAGAGAGAGAAAAAAGCGACGGAGAATGAGAGAGTAGCTGTGGAGAAGCGTGAAGTGAAAGTGAATGAGATTGACGAAGACGGCGGATCCGGAACTGAATACACTAGATTAAGGGGAAAGGTTCTGGACTTTGTTGATTGCGTGAACAAGAGAGAAAGCGGAGGTGACCTTCCTTGGTTTGTTTGTTTGTTTGTTGAGAAAGCGGTTGTGCTCAATTACTTGACAATAGAGAAAATAAAAATGGGTAATTTTTGTACGCAGTGCGTATCGCGTTTGGCCATTCAGTGTTAGTTAGTACATATTTGTTTTGGAGTTGGTGTTAGATTAATTCAAATTCACTGTGGAAATCCTACTTTTAAGTGTAAAAACTAGTCCAATTATTTATTGCGTAAAATCATTTCACTTTAACTATTCAATAATCTATTTAAAAGCAACTCTCATCAAAAAGAATGTATATTTGGTTATAAAAAATGTATTGCACCTTACACTTGAGTGGCAATGCCACATACACCCATTTGAAGGTCTAATTTCACACCCAAATATATGAGACACGTCTACTCTACTAACACAAAGAAAATACCTAAAACATTCCATAGAATGTACTTATCTACTATCTACTACCTACTACAGCAAGTAAGTAATGATATAAAAATTCTTTATACTGAAGATACATATAACTTATCATTCATATAGGACATTAAACTTTAAACTCAAACAAAAAAGAAATAACCAAACAAGTTCCGTGGCCATCTTTCTAGCCCACTCTACCTAGTCCTACTACAAAACAAGCTAGGAGAATAACAAAGAAAAAAAAGTAACAGAGCTATGAGTTTTCATAGTTCATCTTTTTCATTGCTAGACTCTACGTTAGCACCTTCTTTGGCTTCTGGACTCTCTGATGTAGTTGTCGATGAAGCAGGTTTTGGAAGCTTGAAAGGAATAGTTGCGTGTTTCTTGATAAACTTGTACAATGCTACCACAGTTCGGTCAGCATCAATTGGGATCTGTAGGATCATACAAAAGGCATTACCACTTGATATTTCTTGTATTTTACATGGAGACGTAAAACAAACAAAATAATCAATCACTTACTGGATCCACGGTCTTGTTCCCTGCTGGGAAGAAGAGGAGTGTGGGAAATCCTTCAGCCTGCAAAAGGAGCAGAAATGACCTTCCATTCAACAATTGCATCCAAATTTACTAAAACTAATAAAAAAAAGCTAGCTCATGAGGTGGGGATCATTCAAAACCACATAAGGAGAGCAAGTCCCTCATCCCACCACTGATATGGGACTTGACGCCCCCAAAAGTGCAGGCTTGACAACGGGCGCGTGAACAATATAATATCGAGTCTCAACAAAGGATAAAACAAGAATTGGGATGGGTTTACACTGATACCATCATAAGAAATGAAATTTGGGTCTAAGTCAACCTCAAAAACTAGCTCAAGAGGTGAAAATTCTCCACCATCTCACCTCCGATGTGGGACTCAACAATTCTTTAATGTGATAGCCACACGCCTCAACCAAACATGAATGAACAATGCAAATGAATAAAATAATAGCGACAAAGCAATCAGGAGAAGCAGCAGTTCATGACCGAACTATGACACTCTTGTGTGCTGATTAAACACAGAAAGATATCAAATTACCTTTCCCTGAGGGTGCTCATTCGTGGTACCATCCATTTTGGCTATAACAAGAGACTCAATGTCACGTAAGTGCTTTGCAAGCTTGTTATACGTTGGTTCTAGAGATTGGCAATGCCCACACCATGGTGCGTATATCTAAAACAAATGTAACAGCAGTTACTACAAAAAGAACCCTGAGTAATGAAAAGAAAACCAATCAAGAGAATTCATTGTGAAGCCTTTAGTAGTAGCTTGGGTACCTCCAGAAGCACATCTTTTGACTCGTCCAGAACAATGTCATCAAAATTGTTCCCCACTACTATCTTCACGTCTCCCTCATTCTGTAATAATCAACGCAATAGAAAACAGAGAGCTGAATCAGCACAACTACATGAAAAACGATAGGCCAGGAAGGGAAATCACAACTTACATCCTCAGGAATAGGGTCTGATTTATGAAAAGCTTTAAGCTTGTCAACCAGAAAATCCTCTCCAAATGCCTGACAGATAAAAAAGACGTGAAAATTCAATTTAGAGCTTCCTGACTAGAACACTTAATTCCGTATCCAATAAACACAAGGAGGCATTCCACCTTAAGCTTCTCAACGGTGATCTCCCCATCAAATATGTACTTCCTGGGATTCTCATTTCCAGTATATCCGATAACCTACAGGAAATAAACAAACAAGACAAATTAAACATTCAGTAACCTTGGTCCCAAAAGATCACATCAAGCCCATTATGATCTGTTGATTGTTACCTTCGGAGAATCTCCGGTGGCTCCAAAATAATCTGATACAGGTTTTCCAACTTCTTCATCATCCATGTTGACAAAAACAAAGATAAGCTGCATAGAAAACAGTAAGCAAAAAGTCAATATTAATTGCTTGTTGCTACTGTGTTTTTGGTGTAATCAGTTAATAATCCAATGACACTATCTCCCGAATTGATGTACTAGACTCAATTTAGTATCAGATAGCTGGATTTGATGATCTTATTGTAACTATGGTTCAGTATTGCCTATGTACTGTTGTAGTGATATACAAAGTTACCTGTCGAAAAGACAGATATGCTGCATTATCCAGGAAAAAAACACAATTTTTTAATTTATAGCATGATTCTTTCCTTTTAACGAAAATTATTTTCCTGCTCTTTCATTGACTCCTCATAATTGGAGAAACTGTGTGAAAAAATGAAACAAGTCATCCACAGTAAACTAATCTAGAGTACATAGTATTCCAACCTTAGATTAATTTTTCCAATCGATGTGGAAGTACAAGCATTAAATTTACGTTTTTCTTATCGTATGCGCATTATAACCACTATGCGCACTCACCTCATTTCACTCCTCCAACCAACATAAAGATCTATCAACTTCAGACATGTGTACAAAAGGGTAAATAAGTATGTAGCTGATGCGTACATTCATTGAAGTTGGGTTGTTTATGTCTAAGCCAATTATAGTGATTCACGAAGGACATTCAGATGGAAATTCATTGGCAACACAAAGAGGGGAGCCTTCTTTTTAGAGAAGATGTTCCAAATTCTAAATCTTATACTTTGTTTTAATGTATAAGATAAAAAAAAAAGTTCCTATGTATATCTCTCATGGACGCCAGTGTTTGGTGTATATCAATTGCACCTCTATTGATTTTTTTAATGTCTACTCTAAAGAGGGCAAGAGGCATGATATATGGGTAAGAAGCATCCTTTTTCAGACAAGAAGTTATTATAAGTGATGATTCCACACAATATAGCAGTCAATGAAACCAAAGACCGCATTAATATTCTGAAAGATTAAAGCAAAGCTTAATTACCTTTCCCTTGAAAAGTTTTGCAGCTTCTTGAAATGTTGGGAATACTTTATCTGTATCATTTGTTCTGGCAAAGAGCAAAACCTGAGTAGAAAGCATTAACCATAAACACTTCCATTCAAAAAGTCAGATTTATTATGCAATACCATATCTGTATTACCTGCTTCTTTATTGGACTCGAGAAAATTGAAGCTCCACTTTCTCTAGTAAAAACTGTCACTAGAGGAAGCTTGTTGGCAGATACAAACTTAACTATTGCAGACTTGGTGAATTGACCATCTGGAGGCAAAATCAAAGGAAAAGATAATGAGGCATGTCCTCTCCGTCTTAATTTTATTTCTTCTCTTGAACTTCAAAAGATTATAAAGCAATTTAGCAGCTACCCTGGGGTACTAAAGATTACCGATTAAACAGCCTAGATGAATAGTAACCCTAAAATTCATATCTAACCCATTTAAGACCAAAATCGATGGAATTACAAAATGATCTTTGGTGGTTAAAAGCTATGTTGCTTGGACTCTCCAAAAGTGTTGTCACACCATGTCGGATCCTCAAAAAATGCACTACATTTGGAAGATCTGACACGCACCTAGAGGGGTTTTTGAAGAGTCCGACCAACATAGGTTAATGCCCCAAAACTGTAGTAGATATAAACATAAATGTTGATATTGACAAAACACTGAATTCCTTTTGATTTGAGGAAAAAAACTTTGCATACAATACGATTTTATGAACATGAATTGTAGGTATCCAATCTCAATATAATGTAAGAAATTTCATAACCTTCAATGAATTTATTTCATAACCCTCAATGAATTTTAAGCTTTCAATTTGTATCATGTGAAATATATGCAATACACTTATTGAAAAATGAAAACCAGATGAATTTAAAATGCTTGCTCCGATCAATTTGTCGGTGTGCCCTTAACTAAATAAACAAACACAAACAAATTGTCTATGAACATTAGGGAAGAAATCAATCAAGCGGGAGTTCTCTTTTGTCAGACAAAGTTATCTAGAAGAAAATATACAATTCAGAATTAAATAAAGAAAATAAGAGGAACAGCTTACCATAATGCACCACTTTCTCCTCTTCCTTTTTAAGCAAGACTAAAGCTGGGCGTTTAAGAGTGCCTTCAATATTGAATAGCTTAGCCACGTTAGGATTTGTCGTCTGGTAAAAGTTAAGATCATCCTCAAGTTTTGAAGCAGCAGCAAGTTGCTCAGTTTCAGGACCCTATAATTGTTTGGACACTCACAACATGAGAAAAATGTAGAATTTTTATGAAAATGCAATGTATGAGTCGTATGAAAACTATTTCCCACACTCGAAATGAAGGATAAAAATTATAGCAGAGCACATATATAACAGTAGAAAGAGATAAACGTGAGGTTCCAAGTTAAAATCAATACAAAATAACTAAAGAAATAAGTTGAGTTGCAAGAAAACCATTCGAAAGAAAAAAGGAAACAGTGATTTTCCAATGAAAGAGGCTGATAGCATAGGTAACGGATTAGCTATTCATTAAATTACTACAACAATGCCCAAAACAAAAAAGTTGTGAGCAGTAGAATGTTCACTTTATATCATTCACCGACCAACTAAGAAAAAGATTCAAAAGAGAAAGTTATGCTAATGGATAACAGCCAGTACAAGTAACTAATAAGAACAGATATTCATTAGCATGCTAGAGTAAGCAGTACATACCACCAAGGACTCAAGGAACCCTAACACGACTTTGTCTCCAGAGGTTAGTACACGCTCTGCATCCTCCGTTGTTGTTATATTGTAAATGCCAGGCCCAATCTTCTTTTTGATCCAAGTCACAATTGCATCTCTAAAGTTAAGATTCATTAACTTCAGATCAACATGCAAGTGTATTTGATAATCCACAAGCCAAAAAAAAAAAAGGGGAAGGGGAAAGGGGAATACACCTGCTTCAAACAGCCATGTTCAATAATTCCAAAAACCATTAAAGGAAGCATGACAAACAGACAAAGTCCTCAATGTTGGCCCTTCTGCAGCTCGTTAAATTAAATAGAGTAAGTTATGAGAAGAGTAACAAGGAAGCAGGAAAATATCCACCATTATGATTTTGTAACATTTTCTCCATTTGACATAATTAAACTAAAGATCCCATTTTTTGCGAGCTGACTACTGCTCCTTTTCACCCTCACGAAAACAAATGTTACCATGATTTGCAACATTTTGACATAATGAAACTAAAGATCCCATATTTGCAAGCTGACTACACTTTTCACCCTTATACGAAACAAACGTCACAAGAAACCATAACACAACTTAGACGTAAATTCAATTAGAAGCTAACACAATTTATCACTCCCTACATCAAGGCAAGAAACATACTAGTAGATCAGAAGCTCATAATTAGCTATAAGCCTCCATGTAAATAAAATGCACATTTTAAAACTAGCTAAAAGTCCCATTATTGCAGGCTAACTGCTGCTTATTTTTGCCCTTAAGAAAACAAAAGTAACCATGATCTGCAACACTTTCTCCATTTGACATAATGAAACTAAAGATTCCATTTTTGCAAGCTGGCTACTCTTTTCACCCTCACACAGAAACAAACGTCACAAGACATGAAGGAACCTCCACGTCAGTACGACAGTGCCACCATAACACATCTTATATACAAATTCAATTAGAAACTTACACAATTTATCACTCACTACATAAGGCAAGAATCATACTAGTAGAATCAAGAAACTTAAAATTAGCTAAAATCATAAAGCTTTTCAATGGCTTACCCTCTAAAATTTCCGAGGTACCAAATTTTGAGGTTATTGTCTCTAAATTACTACCAAGCTTTCATTAAACACAAGTAACTACAACAAACTAAGAAAGTGAAATCCTGTTAAAAGCGCCGCCCCCAGAAACGAACCCTGCAATGCATGAATCCAGAATAGTCGAGCTCCAAAAAAAAAAAACATATAAAGGAAGAAGACTCACTTAGTTCTTTGGCCACTGTAAGTTTTGTGCTCACCATCAATAAAAAAATAAATAGTAGGAAATCCTTGAACCTCATAATTCTCCGCCAGCTCATTCTCCACCGTAGCATCAACTTTAACCAACGGCACATTCTCCGCCTTCAGCTCCGTCGCTGCAGCAGCGTACTCCGGTGCAAGTTCCTTACAGTGACCACACCACGGCGCATAAAACTCCACCATCACATACTTATTATCCTCCACAAAGTCACTGAAATTCCTATCCGTCAAAACGACAACGTCTTTATCGTCGAATTTAGCTACTTCCTCTTCTTTCTCATCATCAAACGCCGACGGAACCTCAAAATCGTCGTAATTCTCAAAGTCCCCGTCGTCATCGAAATCATCGTCGTCAGAGAAGGTGTCGGTTGGGAAAGTGTGTTCCGGCGCGTCGTCGTTTACGTCGTCGGTTTCGAGGAAGCTGAGGTCTTCGTCGTCGTCATCAGCGCCGGCGACGGCGAGGGATGGGGTGAGTAAGACGGAGAAGAGGAGAAGAGAAACTAGAGAAAGGAGGAGGATGAGTCGACTCGTCATTTTGTGAGTCAGTGACGAGTTGACTGAGATCGATGAGATTTCTATAGTGAGAGCCCCGACAGAGACTTGATCTTTAGACAGTGTGCACACTTCCCGGCGTCTCTTCAACGTTTTTGAATTTTACAATTTCACCCCCTACTTTTTGCTTCAAGTTACATTAACTACACCTCAAGTTCGAATATGAGATTTTTTATTTAGAAAATAATATAAAATATATCATGTCGAAGATTGAAATTATAATACTAGTCTAATAAATAAAATGATGATTTTATCAGAACAAATTTAATGCTTTAAAAGAAACTATAAATATTCATAAGGATACTTTAGAAACTAAGTAATAATTCTTACTTACTGTATATAATATTTTTTAAATATAAGGTACAATTTAAATAACAACGACCAAATATATTGTTCAATGAATACTTTTTGAGTCATTTGCACTTTTTCTCTTAGTTTGTGTTTGTCTTTAATTTATTTTTTTTGGTAACAACTGTAAAATATTAGCGTAACCATCAAAGAACAATTACAAATAAAGAGAACTTAAGTCGAAAACAGAAATGAGATATCCAATAAAACAAGAAATTAATTACATTTCTAAATCCTGAATAAAGCTCTTGCAATTCTGTGCTTTCTTTGTTTTACTAAGTAAACATATCATCTCCCTTGTCTCCTTCTTTATATGTGTGACAGTCTATGTAGTATATACATATTTATCTTTAAATTTGTTCCAGTTTCTAGCACGCCAAGTATGATAAAGCACAGTTCCATAACATGATGATATGACCTCCTTCTGAAACTTCATCCAGTGATTCTTCTTACCAAGACTTTTATTTAAGGATAACTTACTGAAATCTCATTAGTATATAAGCTAATTACTTAGATGCATAGTATGTTGTAATATTATGAATCTTATCAGATTTTGATGCGTCCAAATACATGTATCTCGGGATATATAGACTCAAAATTATGTGTAATTTGTTCTAGATACATTATCCAAGTGGATTCACATGTATCTAGGATACATAGACAAATATCGCGTCATCAACTCCCTTGTATCTCACTTGCGTATCTGGGATGCATCACACCGGATAAATGTATTTCACGTATCTAATGTTATTGAAACAACATCATTGATTGTCATATTTGATTTGTAAATCTTCTCATTTTCTTATGTTATAGAATTTTAATTTTAAAAAGAAAAAAAAAGAAAGGCTAGCCAGCCCAAGCCCGCGACCCTCCTAAGGTTGGGTTGGGCTGAGCATTTTCAGGCCCTTCCAAATGAAGGGACGATTCACCTTAGCCCATCAAATTTCTTGGCCCACAAAGCTTAGATCGGGTGGGGTTGGGCTGATCCTTTTTGACAACTCTAATGGTATCCCACAAATTATATCTCGACATTAGTTTTATTTCTAAAGAACTTATGTTCAATTAAGCATAAGTTTGATTGTTAAATAACAAAGTTAAAATCATCCCAAACTTAGAATTTTGTGATTCTTTTACGTAGAGTCTACTTGAATTGACTTCTTTTAAGTGTTTTTAAATCAAAATAACTTTTTAAATACTTTTATATTATTTGAATAAAATAGAAAAGTCTATCCAAACAGACTCTAACTTGTTGCCCGACCAATGATCTTAGAGCCCATTTTATGTATTTGACTTCAGGCCCATTAAGCCCATATTTCTGGTACGGGTCATATTGTTGTCGAAAGAAATCCGATTGAGCCGTCTCGAAATTTCAACACTTTGGTCTGTGCGAAAATTCAATCGCAAGGATGATCAGCATCCTTACTCAGGTAAGTTATAGATTAGTGATCATCATCTTTTATCCTTTGCATTTTTGATTGTTCAGTATTGATTTTGAATGAAAAATTGTTTGATTCTTCAATGCGCATGTATGGAAAAATGAACTTGTGGAATTTTGTTTATGCAAAACGCAGGAGCGTCTTCTTGGCGCTGCTTTAGGTACCGTAATGGCAAGCGTGGTGGTGTTTGAACAACGGAAAAGCATATATAAGAGTATCTCTGAGAATCAATCTAGATTTTCCCCTCAATCTCAGGTAGGTTTTAATCTCTTTCTCCCGAGGTGTTTTCTTTGTGATTTTTAGCTTCCAGGATTGTTGTTGTATGCTTCCGGTTCGTGGTAAATTCCAGCTAGCGATATAAGCAAATTATATGTGTGAGTGTGCATCTAATTAACAAAGAATAAATCAAGCTTGTCTGTTAAATAGCTATTTAAACACATTTGTATATAATGATGAAATTGTATATTTATCCATAGCAGTAATAAGCATGTTATTATAAAACTACAACAACAACAACATAACCAGTCTAATCTCATAAGTGGAGTGTGGGGATGATGGTGTGTGCGCAGGCTTATCCCTACCTTGTGAAGGAAGAGAGGTTCGCTCGGGTAAAACATATCAAAATCAAGTATGGAAAGGAAATACAGTAGCAACATTAAATAATACTATAACCGAAGCAAAAGAAACAATAGTATTAATAGTAAGAGAGCTGTAACAGCAATACAGATAAGGGGAACTAGATAATGCTATAGACATTTGCGTGGCTATATTTCATCTCATCACGGGGAAAATGGGAAGTTCAAAAAACTACTAACTGTTTATCCTCTATATAGGTTTAGAAAATGGTAAGAAACTTTAGGAGCTGCTATTCTGTTTGATACTATTGTTCTCTAAGAAGTTGGTTATCTAATCATCAGCTAAAGGTGTATGTTTGTGCAAGCATTTTATAGTTTGTAGATATACTTGCAGTATGATATTTAAGTATAAGATGCACATAGATTAGTCATTAAAACGTGATAGCTGACTCGACATGGCAACTCCTTCATCGTGTGATGAAATTCAATTATGTATATGTGATACAATTTGGTTGCAATCTATACCAGTTGTTGTTTTTATCGTTAAAAATGTATTGTATTCAAAGTCCATCACCAGAAGGTGTTGTGGGGAATTTACAACGGGTAGCTCCCCTACATATTGTGTAATGAGCTCAAAAAATCTATCATGGCCTCTATTTTATTTGCAATTGCCATGTTACACCAAGAAAACAGTTGGGATAAGGATCTGTACTTAGAACTAACTACAGATTCTGATTTGCTTTCAAAAATCCTTGCATTCCTTCCTTCCAGATAATCCACCATACTGCCGAAGGGAGAGTATTCCAGGTTTTCATCTTTGTCGTACCCAAACCTTTTGAGTACCAGCATTGGAGCAGTTCTCTTGTCGTCCTTGGCATTGTCCAGTTTCTTTCTAAGCTTACACCACAAGTGTATGACCTGTGCCTGTCAAACCATACTACAAACCATACTTAAGCTCTACCTCCTCCTTTAAGGGATCCAAACCAATAAAATTTCAAACGACCACCAGTGTTTTCAAAAGCGAAAAAAAGAACCAGCAACAATGTCCATGGGGTTTGAACTGCGAGAAGTAAAACACACAATTTATGGAATATTAAAAAATATCAAACATATCCTGTATCAAAAAACAAAATCAAATAGTGTTCGTAGAAAGGAGAGATGGTTGGCATCTCCCCTGACAGGGACGGGAACAGCCTTCGGGCTTTACCTGTTATCAGAAAAAACAAAATCAAATATTTATGAATTAGCATTGAAAAAAATACTTGGTCTAGGAATAAAGAATTTGAAATTGCAAAGCAAGGCTCTTAGTATGAAGTGGTTGTGGAAGTATGCAAACAACAACCAGATGCTATGGAGGGAAGTAATTGGAGCTAAATATGAAAAAGAGGACAACTGGATAGCTAAAGAAGTAACCACTCCTTATGGTGTTAGCCTCTGGAGGTCCATCAGAAGCTTGTGGAATGAAGTTAAAAGTAACTCAAAGGCAAAAGTAATGGATGGGAATAAGACCAGATTTTGGAAGGACATTTGGCATGAGAAAGGCAACACGGAAGATCTCTTTCCAGACATCTACAACCTAATCATGTTTCAACAAAGCACTATAGCAGATCTTTGGTCACCACAAGGATGGAATTTCATTTTCAGAAGAAACCTTAATGATTGGGAAATAGTGAGAGTTGCTGAATTTTTAAACAATGTGAACACTTTCACTGGACTACAACCAGGTGAGGATAAATTGTGGTGGACAGGAGATGACAAGGGAGTGTTCAAAGTCAACAAATCCTACAAGTTGATGGATCAGACAGATCAACAGTGCTCAAGTTGGCCTTGGAAGCAAATATGGAAGAGCAGAATCCCTCACAAAGTCTCATTTTTTGTCTGGTCAATGGCTAAAGAAGCAGTCCTTACACAGGACAATGTTATGAAGAGGGGGAGAACCTTGTGTTCCAGGTGCTTCCTATGTGGTGAAACATCTGAGACTGTTAACCATCTATTTTTACATTGCAAGTACACCCATCATCTGTGGAGAATATTCCTAAACCTCAAAGGCATCTCCTGGACAATGCCCATGAAGGTGGCTGAGGCATTACTATGCTGGGAGGAAGCAGGTGTACATGCTAAGGACAGAGGTAGATGGAGAATTATCCCGGGGGCTATCTGGTGGGCTGTTTGGAAGGAAAGGAATTCAAGATGTTTTGAGAGCATAGAGAACAATGTGCAGAAAGTTAAACTAAACTGCATTTTACTTTTAGTCTTTTGGTGTAATCAATTATACTCTAATGACACTGTCTCTATTATTGATGTGTTAGACTCAATTTAGACGTAGAGAAGTGAAATCAGGAGTACACTTGTATATAAGGTTACAGTACGACCCATGTACTGTTGTGTGATATAATACAAAGTTACCAAGTTCAAAAAAAAAAAAAAAAAAAAAAAAAAAACTTTGCTATTACTATTAACTAATTTTGACATCTGATATACAACAATGCTGATATTAATCCAACTCCTTAGAGTTAAGATCCAAAGAAGCGACCAATTCTTGTTGGAATCACTTTGTGCATCATTGTTTGAAGCACACACTTCTGTGAAGTGCATAGTTTCATCCATGAAGCGATAGCTCCTCGCTTCTCACTTCAAGGCTCAAGCGATGAACTTCACCATATTAATCAGAGCCAACAATGGACAAAAATGACAAATATTGTTGGGTTCATATATAATGTTGATTTAACAAGAATAATTCACATTTTAATTGTATAGCGAGTCTGATATCCGATAGCTAGTAGATAACGCACATAATACCACTTATCAACAAATAAAATGCATAGAGTACTGTTATTTGTAGAATGTGGGGCTTCCTAAACAGAAATATGTTGCATAAATATGAAGATGGTGGGGTTGAGTAATGAAGGATATTATGTGTGTTTGAATTTACTGCTTTAAATATGGTGCATAAATATGAAGATGGTGGGGTTGAGTAATGAAGGATATTATGTGTGTTTGAATTTACTGCTTTAAATATGGTGCATAAATATGAAGATGGTGGGGTTGAGTAATGAAGGATATTATGTGTGTTTGAATTTACTGCTTTAAATATGGTGCATAATAAGACCCTTCGGGGTGGCCCAGTGGTTTGGGCTTGGGACTTCCATGTTGGAGGTCTCAAGTTCGAAATCCCTTGCCAGCGAAAGTAAGGGGTTTGCCTTCTGGGTCGAGCTCGTCGCACCGGCTTGCCTAGTGTGGGTTACCTCTCCTATGTGGTTTGCGAGCTATTGCATAGGAGCGGGGGTTTTACCCTGTGCGCACCCAAAGGGTAGCGGCTGCAGGTTTCCCTTGTCATCAAAAATAAAATAAAATATGGTGCATAATAAGTAGTCCTAATTTTACCTTTCTCAAAAAAAAATAAGTAGTCCTAACATCAACTATAAATCCTCGAATGGGAACCAGGCAGAGTCTCCTGTTGAATAGCTGGTTGGTGAGTTGTTATAAGTAACATCGCTTTGGTGATAAAGCAGTTAGATGGTGATGTTAAAAGAGTTGTTAAAGTGTGGATTTGTATATCAGGAAACAATGACTGATCACCTTTTCTTCTTCTTTTTTTTGAAATTGGTAACTTTTTGTATTTCTATCTATGATTAAGATCATTCAGTACATTGGTCGTACATCACCTTTACTTCTTTGGGCATTCCAATTTCTTTCTGTGTCTCAATTCTTATTTGATACCTTTGAAGCTTTGGAGCCTGGAGAGTATAAAAGGCGTTTTTTGAATATGAACTTTGATGGAAGTATACTTGAGGCAAGTTATATTTTTCTTGTTGCAGTTGGAAGAGGTTTCTCTGGTTTTAGAGTCCAGATGTGTTAGCCCCTTTGCTGTTTTAGGCGAAGTAAAATTTGTTAGAATTATATATAGCATGTGGTTTGACTTCAGTATACTGTGTGCTTTAGTCAAATTGAAAATGGAGCAAGAATTTCTACTCTGCTGGCTCATAGTACTCCGTCAGTTCTAGCTAATGCTGAATGTAAAATGACAGAACGTTGCTTTAGTTTTCCAAGCTGACCCTCCAAGTTTTTGCTAATTAACATTTTCATTTATATTGCAAGTCCTATTACCTAAATTCCCTTGGTCAGGAGTCAATAGTGACTATTTCCTGGCCATCTCTTACTTTATTCCCCTGGTGATTTGGACTACAACCTCCTGGTAAGGAAACTTATATATCTCATACACAAATCCATCTTTGTTTATGCTACAAACTATCAGTATGGTCCTACTTTTGGCTTATTTTGTTACTAAAAAGGGGAAGTGGCATACTCTTGCCACCGGAATACTGGAGCAACCTCACTTGTCTGCTACTGCTAGTGAATATTATCAGCTTAACATTTCATAATCTTAATGATCTTCAATGACAATTCGTTGACTATGGTAGACACCAATGGTTTTCATACTTCTTTCTGAAGGAGGAGAATAATGTTTATGAAGATGGTTGTGTTTGTGTGTGTGTGTGTGTGTGTTTTTTGGTGTGTGTGTGTGATACACATGCTACCAGTCTATGGCAAGACATTTTAAGTTTCATAGCAAGATTTATTTGCTTGTAACTAATGAAATCAACTTCTGTCTTTGCTGATCGAATTTTGTATCAATTTGAAAAAAATAGACAACAGTGTACATTCCAAAAAAGGAGTCCAGCATAGAGTTTGCACACCTATGGAACAAAGCTGTGGATCAGGCGTTTGGGCCTCTCATCAAGGTCCTTGGATCACGCGGATGGTAAAAGTGTTGTGTGATTCCACAGCTTATCTAGAGTACGCCTCTTTTATCGTGTAAGATTCTTACAAGACAGATGCAAGTGCATTCTCAATTCTAGAAGTTGCAGTTCTCGCAGACACTACTAATACTCTATTATCTTTTTGTAGATGCTATTGATGTTTCGTTCCTAACTTTGCTCTGTGAGGATCACTTGACGGAAATTTTCATTTGTGTTGTAAACACTTAGGTGCTCGATAGTACCCTGCTTTTAACTCGATCTCTATTTATTTGGAATGTACATTGGTAAAGTAATGTTGTACTTGTAATGTTGGTTGAACTCGAATAAAAGACCAATTTCTATCAGTAGCTTACCCTAATTGGACTTGTCACCAGCTATTGTTGGACGATAACTATAAGCATCACGTTATCATGCCTCCTCGACTTCCCACCCTTGACAATATCTTTTTCTCATAATCTAAATGTACGAGTTTGAAGTAAGTTTTGGCTTACTTAAGGGTCAGGAATTACCTAGTTTAAATCAAGAAGTTGGAACTTTTCCTTCTTTTTTTTCATTCATATTTCACCAAATCAGTAAGTGCATTGGGTTAAGGTCAATTGACTGTTTGTTATGGGAACCATTTTGTTGTTTACTTTTTTCCCTACATTCTTCTGTGCCCGTAGTATGTGCAGTAAATAATAGTGTGTATAATTTGCAATTCCATTTTAAAAGTTCATGCAAAGGGTAGCTTGTATAGAAGCATACCAACAATAACATAATTTCCGGTGTATCCCACAAATGGGGTCTACGGAAGGTGCTATGTATGCAGTCTTATCCCTGTCTTGTGAAAGTAGAGAAGTTGTTTTCGAACAAATACATACTTCGGTTTGTTTGGATGATAGTAATGACTAAATAATTGTACTATTATATCTCTAACTACTGATACAAACAATAGTTACATCTCACATTCCCAAACCATACAACTATAGGAAAGGTAACAAACCAAAAAAAAAAAAGAAGGTAAAAATGAGATGAAACTACAGGGGATGGATAAGAGTAAATGCCTACTGTGATCTATGTTACTCGGATTCTTTGAAAATGTAGATAGGTGCATGCCGGATTCTCCAAAAATAGTGCATTTTGGAGAGGTCTGACATCATGCAACAACATTTTTGAAGAGTCAGACATTGAGCTGGACAGGAGCACCTTTGTCTGCATTGCGTTTTCGCGCAATTGCCACATAGTAAACACCGAATGCTAACACAATAGCAAACCCGAACCCAAGAGCGATCCCAACCATCCCACCAGCTCCCATTCGTTTATTGCCTTCCTCATCGCCTGGCGGTAAACTTTCATGTGCCAAATTAGACTGCACACTTGATGCTGTAGGAAATTTTGAACAACCTGATGCATTATTATTATTATCATCACATAAACTTTCACTAGTAGTAGTGTTTTGTTTTTGAGTCTCTGGGTGGAAAAATGAGTATGCTTCTGGTGAAACTGCAACAGGGCTTTCATAAGCAAGGCCATGAGGAGACCTTTCTTGAGCTTTAACAATAAAGGGTAGGCAAAAGACAACAACAAAGAATAGACAAGAAGCCATATTTGATCGGTCCTTTTTTGTCGTTAAGGTGGAGAATTGAACCAAGAATTCGGTATGTTTGCACTTAGAATGGGATTTTATAAGGTAATGGAGCAATGTTAGAGTCTGATCGATCCTATTTTTTGTCGTTAAGGTGGAGAACTGAACTGA
Organism: Solanum verrucosum; assembly: GCF_900185275.1. Taxonomy (NCBI): domain Eukaryota; kingdom Viridiplantae; phylum Streptophyta; class Magnoliopsida; order Solanales; family Solanaceae; genus Solanum; species Solanum verrucosum. The sequence continues at coordinate 660,283 of NW_026019984.1, read as the reverse complement.
GAATTTTGGTTTGACTAAGGGAATGCTTGCACTTGTTATGGGATTTTATAAGGTAATAGAGCACAATAGAATCTAATCAATCCTATTTTATGTCGTTAAGATGGGGAACTGAATCAAGAATTTTGGTTTGGATGAGGGAATGTTTGCACTTAGAATGGGATTTTATAAGAAGAAGAAAATGAGGGAAGTGGAGGTTGCTTAGAATTGAATGTATTGTGGAAAAGAGGGAACCAAATGATAGAAATACTATCAATGGCTATAACTCCATTAAAGTTGTTGTCATCACTCACTTCCATGGGATTTTTTAGTAGCAAATAAATGAATGTCATGCATGTTAATTAGTTCATATAGAGTTTTTTTAAAAATAAAATAAAATTATAAGTAGAATAAAGACACTCCTCCAAAAAGTAAAGATTTTTTGCTTAAGCAATTGGTTACACAAATAATGAATTCTGTAGAAAAGTGATTTCTTTCTTGGTATTCCATTTTACTAGATAATTCACTACCATCAAAATAAAACAAAATAGGAATTAGCGATAGACAACTTTTATCTTTAAATAATAAAATTATGTCGATGATTCTATTTAATGATGGATTATTAAAAAAATCCTGCTAGTTAAAAGTTATTTAACATGAATTTCTCTAGTTCTTCTTCTTCTTTTTCCTTTTTTTTTTGATGATTGGGTGATTCTTCTTATTGTTTAATAAGTGTAATTAGTGTTGTAATCCCATCATTATGATTGGTTCTTGATTTGTCCAGATGGGATTGTATACTTGATGAGATGGATAAAAAAATACATTATGATCTCTACATTTTGCTCCATGTATTTGAGAATTTTTTTTTGCTTTTCATCCGGTGTCCATTACCCACATTGGAGTTCGACTAAATCAAGATTCGCGTAGGGAAGTTCCACTTTGGGTGGTAAAGCGCTTCCTAACAAAGGTGACTCTGTATTTAGGGGGACTCAAACTTGAGACCTTTAGTTAAGGATGAAGAAGTACTTACCACTCCACTACAACCCTTGTTGATCCATGTATTTGAGAATTATGTTCCCTCTTAGTCACTCAAGTGCGGCAAAACTTAGTAGCTTTGACTCAAAGTAACTTTGTATTTGTAATAAAATATCTCATTACAAATTATAAATTTAAGATTCGATAACTTTAAACAATTAGAAATTAAAATTCATAAATTTTAAATTCTGAATCAGTGTGTATCTATATTTCCAACAAGAACAAAATAAAGGAGTAGGAAAAAAGGAAATGAATGGTATAATGAAGAAGCTCATAAGTAATTAGGTTATTGATTGACATTTGGATTAATTGTGTAGCAATGTATGAATAAATAATGAAATATTATGGACAATGATTTTAAGGCCTTGTGATACTATAAAAATATTATATTATAGATTCAATTATACTTGATGACACAAGACACTTTTAATTTCATGATGTTAATTAGTGGTCCAAATTTTCTTGCATGAAAATGAAATTTAAAGCTAAGTTAGAATGTTTGCTTAGCTTAATAGACCAGCAAAGGTCATTAATTAGGCACTAAAAATTGATACTTGATGGGAGTCATGATGTGGCTAGTATTTTGCACACTCATGCATACAATTTTCATTTATTGCAAAGGGTGGAAAGAATGAGCATGCTAAAGTAGAAATCAATTCATCCCCCCCCCCCACACACACAATTTATTTGTATTCGATATTTATGACAAATCGATAAATTTTAATTTTAGCAATTGAAAAGTAAAGTGAGTTTTTTCAGAAACATCTCTACTCCAGAGGGATAGTAGTAAAGTCTGCGTACACTTTATCCTCTTCAGATCCTACTTTATAGGATTTCACTGAGTTTGTTATTGTTATTGCAATTAGAAAATAAAGTAAGTATATCGCGTAGATATGATTAAGTGATAAACATATGTATGAAATTCACGTTTTGTATTCATTAATTTGATGTAAATATTAGGTGTGAGCAAATTTTATCGAGACCTCATTTTCTTCGACCTAAGCTCACCCCACTCCACCCCCACCCCCAACCATACTCATATATAATAAAATAGGTATTATTATAATCATGCCTCTCACTATGCTGTCTGCCAAGTGATATTAATTTGCCTTATCTGCTTTCAGTTTTGTGCCCACTTTTTTTTAATTTTAATATATAGTATATATGAACAACAACATAAATACCTAGGTCAAAAAATATAGTGTCCCCTTTTTGTAGGGCTAAAGATACTGCATGCGTGGCTTGTGAAAATAATAACTATTCTTGACTTGTAGTTGCGTGTGTACATATTTTTCATTTTCAGAGTTCAAACTCAAAATTTTGGATCAAATAAGCACTCACTATTTGTTGATATTAGAGTTGGATGCTTACTTTGCTTCTTTTTCCCCCTTCCGGCTTGAAATTTACTCGTTTCTAGTTAAGAGTAGACAGTTTCTGAATCAGAAGCGGATTCATCTTGTCAGGTGCAAGTTCACGAAAATCCTATATATAGCTGTTGTTGAATCTTTTAATTTATTTAAAATATTTAACTATAACACATTATTATCGTTTATTAACTTAAATTCATTACAAAAATTCAAAAAAATAAATTTATCTATTTTTAATCATTGCACCGCAACCTATGGCACACTAATTATTTCATGAGTTTCACTTGTGGACCTTTTATATTTTTTGTCACAAGAATTGTCCCCTCTATACAAATAGTTATTGAAAGATGGAACCTCTAGTTTTCAGTGTCACAAGAAATGGTCCATAGAAAAGAAGAGGAACTTCCTATATCATTCACCTATGAGCCACTAGTACATTGAAAACATTTTATTTTATTTGATTCTTATAATTAAAAAAAGTTATTTTAATAATATATCATTAAATAACTATATAATTAAGGGCAAATTACAGAAATCACATATTTTAAGGCAAAATTACAATTTATCCCTTAAAAGTTTATAATTACAGAAATCCCTCAAACGGATACAATAATATAAGCGCTAATACATTAATCTGATGCGCGAGATACATTAATCGTTAAGTAAGATACATTACATTTTATACATGAGACACTAATTTGATGTACATTTTATACATGATACACTAATATGATGCACGAGATACAAAATATAAGCGTTGATACATTAATCTGATGTGCGAAAATGAGGGATTTTGGAAATTTGTAAAACTTATAGGGAATAATGATAATAAGTAAACTAAAAGGTGGGATTTCTGTAATTTTCCTATAATTAATATGGATAATTTTGACAAAACAAATCCCTTTCTTAGAGGGAGTGGAAAGTTAAAAAGGGCCAAGTAAAATGAAACAGAGAGGTATTTTCATTTCATATATTTATTTAAAATTCCCCCTTAAACTTGGCCGCACAAGTTTGGGGGGGGGGGGATTTAATGTCTTTTCTCTTTAAATTTTCTTAGTAAAAATACAGACTCCGTGTGTTTTCGAAAAATTGAGAAATTTTCATAAATAACGATAGTTTTGTATGGCGCTGAGTTGGGCCATTATTCAAAATGGGTCACATTGGGCTGGACTATAGGACAAGCTGGTTGGCCCATATCTTATCAATATCAATCCAAGAGATACTATAGATAGTATATAGTGAAATAATATTTTATTTCACTATTCATGCCTTATAACACATATCATCTACTTTGGCCTAATATATATCACGAATTTGTCTTTCTGGGCTACACTATAATTGAACATAAAAGCACACATATCGTATAAACTTGTGCAATGCCTCATAAAGCTCTTTGTAATTCATGTAGAGTATTATGTGCATCCTTTCTTAGCACATACTCCCTCTGTCCCTAATTACTTGTTCACTTTTGAATTGACACACCTATTAAGAAATCAATTAATGACATAGTGAGTTTACCATTTTACTTCTATTAATTATGAAGTGGATGAAAAGTTTTGCATTTTTCAAAGTAATTAGTCATTTAATTGAGGGTATAATAGTAAAAAAAAATTATCCTTTCTTGATTTGTCAAAATGGACAAGTAATTAGGGACAACTATAAAAGGAAAAATGGACAAGTAATTAGGGACAGAGGGAGTAATATATATTTCTTTAAAGGGCAGTACGTTGCATGAAGCTCTTGTTGTGTGTGTATGGGGGGGAGACCGAACTTTAAGAATCGTTTATACATAGTCTTACTTCATATTTCTACAAGAGACTATTTCTACGATTCGAACATGTAACCTTTGATCATATGACACCAAATGTCAAGGTTTCCCTTCAATTATGCATTTGTTATATACAAAATATATAGTGATGATAGCTACAACCTATTACGATTAAATGGGTGATTTTTTTTTAAAAAAAAGGCCGGCTGACTAATTTTTCAAAAAACCATGTTCTAATACACACTTAAAATCCAATAATTATGATTTCAGCGTTTCAGCATTCCAAAATGCAAAAAAATAAAAACAACTTCAAAAATTGTGAAGTCCTTAACGTTTGAGATAAATTCTCTAAATTTCAGGTCAAATAAAATTCGATGATAATTTTTTGAAAAACTCATGTACTAATATATATCGAAAAACTTTTATAATCATGATTTCATATTTCAGACCTGCACATCATAATCAAAATCCAAAACTCACTCTAACTAAAAAGCTAAAAACACAACTAAGTTACATTAGAAAAAAAAATTTGAATAGATAAGAGTTAGGAAGAGATGAGCAATTGATGAAGGTGACAGATAGGAACCCACCAACACTTAAAATTGACCATATGATAAAAAGGAACATTATCTCTTTAGGAATTAAATTTAGAAACAAACCATCAAAGAATGTATTTTTTTCTTAATTAGAAATTTTAAATTCGAGATAGGTATGAGTTTTTTTTAATAGAGAATGTTTTTCCTGAATAGAATCGTATGTTGTACGAATTTAGATTAATAAAAATTCAATACGGATATCAAACACCTAATGAGATACCAAAAAAAAATTAGAAACAACAAACTAAAAGGTCGTATATTAAAAATAACTTCTCTATCCTACAAAAACAAGAATACCATCTTATTTTCTTAAATTCTACTTATGAAATTATACACAATGACATATATAGTGACTCCAACAAATAGAATATGGGGAGTGTAACGTCTACACAGACTTATCCTTTATTTTGTAAAGATAATTAAGAAATTACATTCGATGTGTTGTGCACTAAGTTCTTTTTACTATGTATGCGTAAAATTTAAAAATACCATAAGAATTTATTATACGTAAATCTTACTCTGCATTTCTGCATACACAATTAAAATACATATTCTTAATCGTATAACATTAACTTTACCAATTACGCAAGGCTCCATTTCACACTCAGTACGTATGTGGTGGTTGTTGACCAAAAAAAAAAGTATATATGTAGAACTCACCTAACACGTTACATATCATTAAATAAAAAATTGATATATAAATAAATGCACTGAACAATCATAGCACTTTCGAGAAGCATCACCCACCAAAATAGTTTTGACATTGATATAAATAAATTATAATATATGGTCAGAAGATAGAGCTTTATGAATATATAAAATATTATATTAGTAAATAGGTTTAAGGATAAGAATGCTTTAAACGAGCCATAAGTTTAGGAACACAACAAATATATATTGAGTGATAATAAAATAATCTAATTTTATAAATGGGGTTTTTAAAAGTAAGATATACACAGATTTTATAGCACTATTTTTGTGGAACATAGAGATTATTTTTGATAGATTTTCAGTTCAATAAAAACGACATACTAAATCAAATAGGATGAATACGAGTTCCTGAGCTATTCAAAATAGGTATAGAAAATATAAGAGTGAAGAAGTTATGATGAGAATATCGAAGGAAAGAAACATAATGACATCAAAATAATAAGGAAAAATGCATAAGTACCTCCAGCCTATGTCCAAAATTCCTGAGACATATCTACCTTTACTAAGGTCCTATTACCCCCCAACTTATTTTATATATAATTTTCTACCCCTTTTCGACCTACGTGGCACTATCTTGTGGGCCCAGCGCGTGTGGATAATTTTTCAAGGATAGTGCCACGTAGGTCGAAAAGGGGTAGAAAATTAATTAAAAAATAAGTTCGGGGGTAATAGGACCTTAGTAAAGGTTAGGCGTGTCTCAGGGATTTTGGGCATAGGCTGGAGGGTACTTGTGCATTTTTCCTAGTAAAGATGAAGCAAATAAGGTGCTCTAATTTTGAAGCACGCTCTCCTAGAAAAGATAAAGAATTCACACGATTACCTACTAATTTTCTATCCTAATTCTCAACCTCTATGCTCTGCTATTTAGTATTTCATCATGTGGTAGATAAGCTTAAGGTGTGTCATGTCCTATTTAATTTTTTTTCCTATGATCTTCTTCAATCTATCTCTATGTGTCCTTATATAGGCGATCTATTATTGTCAATCTCTCACAATTTTTTTAGGGGGAATCCACATCCCTCCTATTGTTTTGAAATAATTCGACTATCTACTATTTCATGTCCTAATCCTTAACCTCCATGCTCTCCTATTTAGTGGTCATGTGCTCGATAAGCATAATGTATGCCATTTCATGTTTAATCACGTCTTCATATTCTTCTCCAATCAATCTTTACCTATCCTTACACTATCAATGTCAACCTTCCACACTTTTTTTACTGGGAGATTGACGTCCCTCCTCTTTACATATCTGAACCATTTCCAACTTTATTTTCCGTATTGTATACACTATATATACACCATTGATATCACTCTCATCTTATCCTATATATTCTCGTTTCTAATCTTATCTCTCCTAATACGCTCACACATCTATCAAATTATTATCTGGAAAAAGAAATTTCATATTATTACACAATACTATTTTTATGATAATTCGTATATAACCTATACATTAACAAAATGATTCACAACCTTATCATCTTGACGAAAATGACAACCCTAGTTAAATGAATTTGCCAATATTTGCATCACTTTAAAGATTCATTGTGCAGGTAGCATGTTGCTTTCAAGGTGTGTTTTACGAAAATATTTTTTTAATTTTTTCATATTCAGTTCATAAGCAAAAAAAAAATTATAATATTATTTAAAGGGAAAAGGGACAAATATGCTCTTGAACTATCGTAAATGGTAAGCAGATATCATCCATTATACTTTTGGAACATTGATGTTCCTGCCGTCCAAAAACTAGAGCATATATACTGTCCAAATTATATTTATGTTGACAACAACATATTCACATAAAATGTGATATATGCAGTTTTTATTTCTATTTGAAAAATATTAAGATAATTTTCGATAAATCCTCACCTCAAATACTATTTTCGTTGACAAGATTGATAATTTTCAAAGTAAATGAAAAAATAAAAAATTGAACCCAACATATACACTATTATTATAATGTACATGAAATCAACAAGAAATACAAAAAAAAAAAAAAGATAACAAAGGGACAACTAGATAAAACCAAACATTACAAATAGATTTAACTTAAATACATTCAAAGCAAACAAAACAAAAAATAAATCAAAACGATAGAATAGTCCCATCCTTTTTCCCCATTTGGAATAACAAACTTTTTAAAGAACGTAAGGATGTCAGCTCGATGCACATAACATTTCGCGATAGATGTGACATAACAAACATTTTATCTACAAATTTCTCAAATCCATCAAATTGTTCCATCTTTTATCAAGCATTGCTTCTGAATGAACCAAGAGCTTTAATTGCTCCAGCTCGGAGAATGTATTGGTGGTAGACAGCGGCGATGAAAGCTCCAATGAATGGTCCGACCCAGAAAATCCAATGTTCGTCCCACGCCTTGTCGCCGTTGAAAATCACGGCCGCCCCGAAACTCCTTGCCGGGTTGATTCCGGTACCGGTGATCGGAATAGTGGCAAGGTGAACCATGAATACGGCGAATCCAATGGGAAGTGGGGCCAAGACCTTTATTTATCATAAAAAGGGTAAAATAGTCAAAAGAATTATTCATAACTAGTTTCTTTTAAGGAGCATATAAAAAGAAACATGACGGATAATTTAACAAAATAAATATTAATTAAGAATACAATTTAAAGCTCTTATTTTATCTATATATATCGATGTTTATTTTTAAAATAACTCATCAATTTTTTATTTTAATCTAAAATATTCATATTTAATTAAATTTATCACATTGAAACATTAGGAATATAATCTTTAGTGATATAATAGGTGTACAACTTTAACATCATTATAAACTAATCAAATCATTTTATTATCTTTGTGTTTTCTAAAGTATTTTAGTTAGGTCACCTCCCTCTTTAATAAATCAAGAAAATAATTAGAATAATAGTGGGTAGGCCACTTACTAATTAACACCACACAAAAATGCTTCAAAAATCAAAGATAAGATTCGTCTTTAGCCACACTATAGTTTTCTAGTGGGGAAATTAATTAACCCCTATAGTAGAACACCCCACCCCACCCCACCCACCCCCATCCTACCTACCCCTAAACAAGCTAAACTAGACTAGAGTATACAAGATAATAATTCATGAATAGAGTTTACTCTTTGCTACTTCGTTTTGTATCATGTTAGGTAACATTAACAACATGTTCAGAATTTGAAATTTATAAATCTATAAATTTTGAATTCGATTTTACTTACAGGAACATGAGAGTCTCTGGCGCTTCTTTTGGGGTCAGTGGCAGAGAAGACAACATAAACCAAAACAAAAGTACCAATAATTTCAGCAGCCAAACCAACACCCTTGGTGTGTCCTGCTGCCATAACATTAACACCACCACCATATCTATTGTAGTATGCACTTTGGAATGCCTTCACAAAACCTACACCACAAATTGCACCCAAACATTGTGCTACCATGTACAATACTGCCCTAATCAATGATACTTTCCTTGCCAAAAATAACCCAAATGTCACAGCAGGGTTGATGTGTCCACCTACAATCATCACATATATTATCAGTATAATTTACCTTGTTATAATAATCGTAAAGAATTTGAATAAAAGAAGACTTTTTTTTTATCAATGGTCTAAATTTTCCCTTTTCATTGTAGTTTTAGTAAACTTTTTTTACACATGAATTTATGTTTTGTGTTCACAGTACTGAATTCAAGTGAACCCTGTACCTCAAAGCTCCATTTTTCTCATGAAAAGAGCAAAATCGACCCACTTTACTGGCGATAAAGGTAAGAAACGAGACAATTTTTTAACGAAGGGCATAATTGTTTTATTTTTCATAGTTTATAGCCATTTTGATCCTTCACCCTACTTATTTTAGTATCGAAAATACTAAATTCAACTAAACCATAAAACATAAACTACAAAGTTACTAATATCACTTTTTATGTTCAACAAAACAACAAAGAATTCAACAGAATTTAATAGTTTTCCGCTCAACCTTCTATTTACTATATCTTTCTTTAAAAAAATGTATAAATAATATATTCAGAACAAGTAAAACTCGAAAAAACTCACCAGAAATACCAGCAGTACAGTAAACAAGAACGAAAATCATGCCACCAAAAGCCCAAGCAATACCAAGAAGACCAACGCCACCGCAGACATCGCCTCCGGCGTTAACATCGGCTTGGTGTTTGTATCCAATTACAGTAAGAACAGTGATATAAAGAAATAACAGAGTAGCAATAAACTCCGCTATTGCTGCTCTGTATAGAGACCATTTGGTCAATTCCTCGAAATCGATCAGAGGAGCAGGCGGAGGATCAGTATAATCCTTTGCGGAGTACTCCGCCGCCTGCTCGTGAACGGCCTCGACTTCTTTAGTCATGAGGAGAAAGAGATTTTTAAGTAGAAAAAACAGAGGAAAACAGAGTATGCTCTGTTTTTTTGTTATGGTTTTTTGTTTTGTGTAGAGTGAGAGAGGGAGTGGATAGGTATTTATGTTTGATTAAGAATGGATTACAGAGTGTTTTTTTTATTTGTTAATTTTTTAAAAAATAAAATTAATTTAATTTTTGAGTTATAATAATTAATGTGGCCCCAAATGCAAATTATTGGGGGAATTTATGAGCTTGCAGTTGGTCCCATAGCCAACCTATACACATCTTTGTCACACAACGGCTCTATTCAATTGTTTTTTCGTTTTCAATGTTTGATGCTATCTGCATTGAAGTTCGATTAAATTTGAATTTGTACATTATAGGGTGTTAGACTCGTGAAGTAAAGGCTTTTTTCATAGATTGAAAAGTTGGACTTTGTTCGCGCGCAACTAACAATCTCTTCTTTGAATTTAGTTTCACGTGAGTCATTGTTATTCATGGGCTAATTTGGAAATTAATGAAATATCACTCATATTGATCGAGTATTCATTACTATCAAAATTCACTGATTTTTTCTTTACAACTATGAATAAAAATAGCAAAATGAGTTCTTAAAACCACACAAAATAATTTAAATACTTTTTTTTTCAACTGTTATTTTATTTTTATTAACACTACTCTTTTTTTTTATGAAGAATTATTAACACTACTCTTATTATTACCCAACTCTAATATATTAACTTCCTTTTATTGTAATTCTTTGCTTGAAATACTGAATAGTTGATTTTAATAATTTAATTGTGTAATTCTTTTCAATAAAAAATAAAAATTCACCAAAGGGTGTGATATATGAAGTGGGAGGAAATATATAAAAGCAAAATATATTTGATAATTTCTTCTTATTAGTGTAGTTCTTAAATAGGCAGAGTCGTAAAGCCATTCAACACTACTAATAATGAAAAATAATAATAATATATTCGATAAAATAACTAAAAATGCATATAAATTGGTTCAACATAATTTTATTTGATAAAGTTAAATGAAAAGCTCACAAATGGAATTTGGACCCAAAAAGGGTGGGGAAAAGGACCTATCATGTCTACCAACGGTATAGTGCTAGCTGGATTGCAAAATAAATATAAACTTTATATTATAAAAAAAAAAAAAAAGGAAAAAAAAAGAGTAAGAAAAGGTAATGGACAATACTTTTGTTTTATGTACACAAAAATAAATAAAGTGTTTTAGCCACAAAAATATGATTTTAAATTGGAAGCTTTGTAGTTTTACAACAAAGAAACAAATATATAGAATTTTTGAAAATCGATTTATTTTTGGATGTATATATTTATCTTTTATTCACCCTTTTAATTCATTATTTTCTAGTGTAAGAAAAAAAAAGTGTTTTAACTTGTTTTTTTTTTAACAGATAATTAGTGCATGCGATATATAAATAAAAAATAAGTTCAGAGAAGATAATAAAACTCCACACAATTTAAATAACAAAATTGATATTTTTACCATAAAAATTTTAGAACTTTTTAAGTGAGCCAATTCTTTTCATTTTTGTTCCAATTAATTTTTTTTGAGCTTCCATTAGTTCTTCGCATCACCTAAGTTTTATTAAATAGAAAAGACATTTGGTTTTAAAAAAAAAAATTAAATTTAAATTTGAAATCTCTGATTAAGAGGTAAAACGAGTTGGTTCATAGGTTTGGAGGATGAACTTATAAATAGGTTTGGATGATGAACTTATAAAGAGTTAAAATGGATGGATTTTATATATTTTAAAAATTATTTTGACTTTAAACATTAAGTTGGAAACTGAAATAGAATTTTCAAAGGAAAAAATAGTTGAATGAATCATCTAGAGATTTCTAGTCCAAACATTTTTGTCTTTCATTAATATTTTAAAGATTGATTATCAATCGTCACAATCTTTTTTAGCCACAAATTTAACCAGTATTTAATAATCAAGAATAGTAGAGGAATTTAAACCAGACAAAATTTTAAATGTAATTAAGTAATTATTTTCAGAATTAGGGTAAAAGGTTGATTGATAGCAAAGTATTTTCATTTTATTTTTTTTGAAATAGGTTTGGTGATAGTTTGTCGTATTTGTTTCCACTTTTTTACTAGTAGTATTAGGCTGTTAGCACTATTTTCTTCGATTTTCTACCATCAATTGTATTTTTTGTGCTTAGATTATCATATATGTTATTGTTCTTATTCTTTAATATTTCTCTAGGTTATGTACTATTTGCCTTATTATTACCATGTCTCTTCTTTTTTTTTTGAATTATCAAAGATTTGTTGAAAATAATTTTCTTATCTTAAAAAAAAAAAAAAAAGAGTAAAATTTATATATATCATTCGTAATTACGCTGAATATATTATTATTTGTTGTGGTCGTCATATCACTGAATCAAAATATGCAATCAATGCTGACATATTTTCTTATTTTCCTGATAAAGACAAGTTTTTTTTTTCTTTTCTTTCCTAATAAAATGAAAAACATTACATATGATAGTTCTTTTTCATATTTTTAAGATTAATTGTTGGATGTTCTTCTTTTAAGAATTGTGAATTGTATATTCCTTTAATATGCGAATCCTTGTTCATTAAGTGATGAGATTAGATATTTTTTTATAAAAAATCGTAGTGAAGAGGTAAATTTGTCTTCATTTTTACTTAAAATTTTTGAATTCAAATCTTAAATATAAAATTATTTTAAATAAAAAGCATTTTACTTTCAAATAAATCTTTATGATATAAATTTTAATTAGTCGAGCCTAAAACTAATATGAAAACTCAAATGGGACCACCAAAGAACATATGATGAGATTAGGGACTTGTTAATCTTATCACAAAACCATTTTCTACACTTATCCAATAAAAATTAAAGGGGGAGTGGGGTCCCAAATGATGCTAATTATTAGAAAAGAAAAAAACTTAAAGACATTCATTTTATTTTGTATTTTAAGAGTTACAATGGGGCATAAATGTTGTCATTTTGTTTGCTGGCTGAGGTGCCAGATAAATTTATCTGGAAGACACACCTAAAAGCACAAAAATAAAGTCCAAAACCCCACAAACAAATTATTTTGTAACATGTGGTAGTTAAACTTGTAAGTTGTAATTATGAGAATTTGGATTATCATAAGCAAATTTATCTCATCACTCTAAACACTCACTTTTAAAAAAAAAACTCAGAACAATATGAACATGTTATTTTAATTTGGTTTTAGTTGATATATATGTTCTTTAATGTTGGATGTGTACAAATAGATATTTAAACTTGTATAAAGTTGAAAAAGTAAACAACAACGTTCTAAAGGGTACAATACAAATCTATTTGAGTGTATCCTACGTGAATTATCATGTATGACGCGTGTGCAGTGTGTCACCTTGTTCAATTTTGTACGTGTCTACTTCAACTCACCCAAAATTGATGTTAGATGAAACCAAATTAGAAGACATATTAAAATATTATTATCAATTAACATATTTTTGAAAATGATAATTCCAATGTTCTATCTAATTAGACCATATGAAATATATTTACAACACAACAAATTTAATGTAATCCGATAAATAGAGTCTTGGAAGAATAAGATGTACACAATATTACTCCTATCTTTATGAGATTGTTCTGATTAACACTTGACAATGCTTCTCCTTTATTTGAGATTAAGATCGACAATATAAACAAACTCACACATATATGACTTATTACTCCCTCTGTCCACTTTATATGATTTATTTTTCTTTTTAGTCCGTTCCAAAAAGAATGACGCATTTCTATATTAACAATTTCACTTTAAAATATCTATTTTACTCTTAATGAAATGATTTACCATCAAACAAACATATGAAACTTATTTTAGATCACAAGTTTCAAAAATCGTTCTTTATTTCTTAGAGTTCGTGTCAAATCAAACTAGGTCATATAAAATGGAACGGAGGAAGTACCTCTTTTCAGGATAGTTGGATGAATATTTGCATCACTTGCTAAATTAAAATTAGTAAATTAATTATGTTCTAAATTACATTATCAATGTATATATCATTAGCCTAACATATTTTTTTTTTTAAAAGTAGCACAATAATGTCTAAGATGTATAATATGGACCAATTATTAGTTTTCCTTTTAATTAAGCTCATCTATTGTTAATGCACACCGTCCAAATAGCTAATCATAAATACTATAGATTAGGTTAGTACTAATAAAAATAATTAACCGCCCAATATTTATTTAAATAAAATGAACACCTGTCATGACTCATTTATTCTTTTTATCCACTAAACTCCAAATATATGTGTCAAAAAAAATTGCATCATTCATCCTCCACTCCTAATTTAATATCAACAAACATCCAACTCTTCTTGAATATTAATTAAAGAAAAAAGGGCGAGTACTCTTGTGCACGGACTCAATGGCGGAGCCAAGATTTTCAATAAGGGAGTTCAAAATCCGAAGGAGTAAACATACGAACTAGTCGAAGGGGATTCAACATTTATTATATACATCTAAAAATAATTTTAACCATGTATATATAGTATAATAATATTTTTCGCCGAAGAGGATTCGAATGAACCCCTAAGACATGAATGATACGATATAGTTTATAATATGTTAAAAGTAAAAAGCGTTCTGATGGGATTTCACGAAAAAAAAGATTGCAATCAATAAATGATATTAGAGACCTTATGGATCGTTCATTTGAAAATAAGAGTTTTTTTTCAATTTTATTTGATTTAAATCAAACTCATATATTTTAATTCAATGAATCAAACCTCTATCAATAAAAAATTATTCACTAAATAGTATATACACATGGTGATTATGTTTCATTGTTTAATTTCTTGATGTTATTTAAGTTAATATTTTACTTTTTCTTGTTAGATTAGTTAAATGAGAAATACAGGAGGTTAAAATTGTAATCTTAATATTTCTTTTACTTATATATACATAACTCTGGTTGAATTTAACTCTCATTATTAGCTCAATTTTTATGTAAATATTAATTGAGAGAAAGTTGAGTTAGTAACTTTTATATGAATTATCAAGTGGGTGAGATTGATCGAGTCGTCCATCAATTGGAGGCTCTTCTTCTCTGAAGCAGACTGTTCTAAATGTTCCTAAAAGCTCTTGCTCCTATTGAATTGTTTGTATCTATATGCATCAGGATTCTCGATTCATGAATTTCTCGGTTCGAGAAAATCAAAATTAGAGGTTGGACTACTAGGTGGGTGCACTAATTTTGTTGAAAGCCCAAGAAGGTAAATGACTAGCCTCAACCTGGTCAGTAGTGGGCCTTTCCCAAATTTAGCCCCAAAAAATCACCAAACAAACCAACTTTTGGAGGCCCAAAAATTGGATCTTGATCTTAGACTAGGCCCAAGTGCATAGATATCCGATATTCGGACACTTTGCAAGTCTATCCACTTCGGAAGAACTTTACCGATGCATTGTCTTGAAGTTAAGCTTTACAAAGTTTAACTTCAAACAAATAGTATGACTGTAATTCAATAATTTTTTTCTGAACTTCAGCTATAAATAACGTCAGATGTCGTCTATGTCCAGAAAAAATAATATAGATTAAATAGCGAAATCCAAATAGGACACCCATGAAATTCTTGCCTTACATATGTTGTTGAATAATAATTCAATTTTTCTTCATGCATTCAAATATTTTAAGCAGTCGAAATTCTGACTCCTCCACTGCTTTTAACCTATTCAATTATTACCCTAGAATTGATATGCATTTTATACATTACTTCTGGATTCCATTAGTAATTATAGAAGAAAGTATTTTTTTTTTCTCCTTGAGCTACATATATCAATTTTCCAATTGGCAAAATCTGTCAAATCTCTCAAATTAATATGAAAGTATAGTAATTGTCAAAGATATATATAGGAATGAGACATGTTAAAAGAAAATTCTTCCATTGAGGAGAAATGAGTAAATATTTAAGTTCCTACATGTCATGCTTTAGTAGGATACACGTATACCAATATCAACCATTGAGTAATTATATTATTTAAATAAAATTATAATTTATTTATCGAGCTCTTGTGAAAAATATTATATGAAAGATAGTTTAGTTTACGAAATGTACATCTCGCCTTCGTACAAATTTGAGAAAGGTTTGCGCTCCAAAATAGTGTAATGTATACTTATATAAATATGAATTTATGATTATGAGAATTCTCTGTGTATTAGTATATCTTGATTTTTCTAACTGTTTGGTGATCATTGCCATGACAAATGTTATTCTTTTGGCATTTTGGAATCATCAAAAAGATTCATGATTATGGGTATTTTTGTAAATTTAATTGACACATTTCGATTGACCTGAAATTTTATCACTTCATCTAAAATGATTTAATGATAAATATTCACTTTGACAAGTGTTATTTTTGATATTTTGGGGTCATGAGATATGAATTTATAATTATGGGCATTTTTTATGAGTTTTAGTAAATGTAATTTTTTCATAATTTCATTGACGAACTCCAAATGGCTTATTATATATTTTGTTGTCCATAAAAAACAGTTCAATGACCAATACTCACCATGATATACGTTATTTTGGCATTTCGGGATCATGAAATGCGGATTTATGAGTATGAGCTTTTTTGTGTATTAGTAAATGCTTATTTTTCTGAAATTAATTAACGAACTACAATTGACCTGAAATTTGCTCAGCCAATAAAAAATGGCCAGGAGACAATACTCAAGATGATAAACGTCATTTTTTGGCATTTCGGGGTCATGAATTCATAATTAAGAGCGTTTTTTATGTGTAGTAATGGTTAGTACATGTTGATTTATTTATGTTTGAATTCATTGACGATTTGATTAGACAATAAAAAATGACCTAGTGACAAGTACTCACCATGTCAGTACAAGTTGATTTTTCTGAATTCTATTGACAAACTTCATTTTTTGCATTTTAGAATCATGAAACATGAAATGATGATTAGGAATGTTTTTGTGTGTGTAATAGTACATGTTGATTCTTATGAATTTGATTATCAAACTCTAATTGACCTCAAATTTTATCGGTTCATCAAAAAGGGCCTAATGACCTATCCTCATCATGACAAAGCAAGTATACGTACATCATATCTTTCCAGACCTTACTTGTAAAACTATATTAGATATGTAAGAGTTAGTTGTATTTTTATATTTACATAATTAATATATAAAACTTTATTAATTATTAATCAATACAAGGGAGATAAGACCATTATATCATACTGTTACCAACCATATCCTTAAGAAAATACATAGAGACCATTATATCATTCCATTATATATACACACACATACTCATATTTTGAAGATAGCTCACATTGCTCTAACAACTAAATGCAACTAATACCTTTCTTCCCCTTACAAAAAAAATGTTTAAAAGGGAAGAAGAAACATTAGAGAGATTCTTGAATAAATACTAAAATGAGTTATCTTTTTTGTCATCTTCATTTTCTTCTTCTTCTTTGATTGTTTCAAGATTTGGTGAATGAGAAATCTTAGTTGGGAAAATAACAAGTGGTGGTGCAACTTCAATCCATGGCTTCACATTCACCATCTTTTTAGCCATTCTCACACTATGATATGGGAAAACATGAGAGACATGAAACTCAACCAAGGTAGACATTATTTACTCAGACAGAAAGTTGACTCGAACACCACGATTATTAAAAATATCTAGAAAGTACTTTTAATAAGAGTTTGGTGTATTGCTTTGGAGTGTGAAGGAAGTGGTTTGATGAAGAAAAGCAAAAGGTTTTTGAGGGTTTAAATAGGAGAGGAAAATAGAAGATTCTTGAATGAGAAAATATCAAAGACAATATTGGAAGTGAAAATATTATTTGGACGGTTTTATGCAATTCCACGTGTATAGAAAATGTCATAAATGAATGAGCAAACAAATAGGCATCCACTAGAAAGCTAAAGCTTGGCTTATTGTGAATGATTAGTTTACTCAACTAACACATGTCGATTTCTTAGAAAAGGGGTCTTTGATTGAAATGTCAAAAGCCATCCTATAATATCTAGTTGATTGTTGATGACAAGTTTAAGAGACTATCGATACATTACAAGCAATTAACTTTAAATTTTAATCCTATAATATCTAGTTGATCGTTGATGACAAGTTTAAGAGACTATCGATATATTACAAGCAATTAACTTTAAATTTTAATCTTATTTCTCCTCTTATTTTGAAAGTTTAGTAGTACGCTTGACATTGGCATTAGTTTAGAAGGTATGTATAACTTCAAGAGATTCTTTATTAATCAAGTAACATTCAAACAGCCAATTGTATCCTCCTTTGTGGGGGTGTTAATCTCTATGAGGAGTGCAAAAGGAAGGAGAAAAGAAGCTATGGTAAACCGTCATAATTAGTGAACAAGTAGTGCAACGTAGAGTTGAACAGATATATTAAGGGTTTGTTTGGTAGTTGGATAGGAAATAAGTTATTTATGTATCAATATGTAACTTATATGACATTTGGTAGGTAGATAGATAATATGTTATTCATATATAAAATTAACGTGACGTTAAGAACCCACATAACTAATACATGTATAAGTTATGAGAGATTATTTTATGCAACATCGAAGATAGAATAACTAATTCATCCATAATTAAAAACTACATAAAATAATACATAGATTCAATTATAAATAATCCCTACATTTCTAATATATGCATAACTATAACAGCTACCAAACGACTCCTTAGTCAATTACACAATCAATGATAATTCCACAAAAGTATCACTAAATTGAGCACCGATAATTTCATATCCGGTCAAAATTATGAATTTTGTCAAAGCTTCTCATAGAAATACAAAAATGTAAAGCTCACTTGTTACAATCTGACTAGAACCTTTGAATAGATTCTACAGAATTAATAACCATAATTGCATAGAGCACGATAGAATTCCTCCACAGAAGTCCTCACACTTTTAATAGAAAAATAAAAATCAAACACAACACATGTTGTACATAGTAAAAGTAAATACTCATTTTTGTACAATGATGGTATTGTGCATATTCTAACTACTCCATTAAACATACATCTATGATGTTGAGTAACTTTGTCCACTAAAACTTGAATAGATTGAAAGACACAAAGATCCTCATGAAAAATGTTAGAAATGTTCTTCAAGTCATGACCCAAAAAAATCGAGATGAAATTAAATTTTGTGGTGATATAAAAGAGTTTAAAATTGAAGATAAGGAATATTTATCCTAAAGTTGAAGTAACTTGTATTTTGGTGACATTTGTCCATGAAAGTTGGTATGTACACTCAATATGATGAGACTATCTTTTAATAATGTTTGAAGAACTTGGAGAACCAAATACCTAGACAAATTATCTTAAAAGGAAGCTACCCCACTTCATATTTGGACGGTCATTAATCCTTAATAGTTTGTTCAAAAGAAAGGAAGATATTATCGAAAATTGACAACACAATAAGTGAGGACATAGTTTAGGTGTGTAATCGACAATTTACCTACAATAACATACATACTCCGCGATATGTAAAAGGCGAAGAGCCCTCTATCGTCTACAATAATAACAATGGCTCTTTCAATCTTATTAGTCAAGCGCTGACAAGCAAAAAAAGAGATTTGTTCACTATCTCAAAAAGCAACTAGTAGCCAAAAAAGGTTCCAAAGAGATTTGTTCAATGCTCACTATCACAAAACAAGTCATGTTCTCAATTTTATTTCCAAGACCCAATTTGGTCACGTGAGAATCATGATATGAAATCAAATGGGATGAAATTGAAGTTTTATTTCAATATTTGATTTGCATTTTAAAGATATAGTTTTTGCCCGTAAATAGAGCTATCAAATTTGCTCCAATTCTTTGTCCAATCTTTGCCAATCAAGTAAAAAGTAAGTACTTGATCACCAAGATATTCTAAAAAAAGATACAACATTTACTAAACATACACTTCTTATTAAATGGCCAAGAAGACAAACCAACATTATTAGTTTATTACTTTGAGCCCTTTATCAGTCAATATCATCATTAACTATATATATCATCATATTCATATATAATAAATGTTTCACTCCTGTGGTATTTTTGCAAAAAATTATATAGATATAAAGTTAGGGGTGGAAAAACACAAGAAACCTCTTGCACTTGTGATAAATGGACGGACAAGTCAGCCGCATAATTTATCCTCAAGCTGAACGAACTTGAACTGCTCCTTTAAATAAAGGGGGATAGAATTTACTTGCTTCACAATAAGGGCAAAAACATGAACATCACACAACTCTAAACAAGACTTAAAACACTCGACAATAGGATGACAATCCTTTACTTCGGATAGGTTCCATACCGACAAGTAGGGGTGTGCACTATTTGGATTAAACCGAAAAACCAAACCAAACCAAATCGAATTGTAATTTGGATTGGTTTTTTGGATTTTTGGTTTGGTTTTGGATTTATAAGTTACTTTGTTTGGTTTTTTGGTTTGGTTTCGGTTTTAGAAAAATGAAAACCGAAAAATAAAAATAAAAACGAATTATAATATATATATATATATTAATAATAGGCCCATATCAAATTACTGCCATCCTATTTCACTAAATTTTAGTCATTAGGTTTTACATTATAGCTATAAATATCACATATTACTTGCACTTTCATGAAAAAAATTTAGCAGAACTAGAATTAGCGGCGCTAGTCAACTTTTTTACTTTTGCAGTTTGCTCTTTTTTCTTGCTTTTAGCTTGCTGCTTCCGTGCATCATTGCCAGTAAGTTTTTTTTTTTAATTTTTCTATGTTATGCTTATCTATTAATCATATAAGCATAAATTTATTAATAGTTTTCATAGTAATATCTTAACATATATTAAAATCTACTTCTCTTAAATTGAGATGTGAAAAACAATATGCAAATTTTGTTAGTTAATAAATAATAAAGCATGTATGACACCATTTTTAAACTCTCTCTGTACAATATTTGTATTTGGGGATATGATGGACAGAAAAGGCTCCAAGGGACCTATATAAATTTTTTTTAACCATTTTACATAGATGGCAGAAGTTCAGACTAATGATGTTGGGACCACGGTTTCAAATGAAGAGATATCCGAGACTCCTATTTCAAGTGATTCTTCAAAAAAAAAAGAAAATCCATGAAACCAAGATCGATGGTTTGGCAACATTTTGAAAAATGGATTGACGAAGATGGAGACATTAAAGCGAAGTGTAAGCATTGTGGGGACAATTATGCAGCTGATACAATCAATGGCACATCACAAATGCTTACTCATCTGAGGAAGCATTGTAAGGTATATATCCTTAATAATGTTGATAATACTCAATCACTGTTAAACTTTGAACGAAAGTTAGATGGACAGAATGGTGATGTAATTGTTAACACTTGGAAATTTGATCAGGAGTTAATAAGAAAAGCTTTAGCTCGGATGATAATTATAGATGAGCAACCTTTTAGTATGATTGAAAAAGAAGGCTTTAAGCAGTTTGTGAAAATGGCACAACCTTTATTTCGAATTTCTTCTTGTACAACAGTGACAAGGGATTGTTTTAGTTTTTTTGTGAAGAGAAAAATAAATTGAAGTTTTTTCTTTAAAGAAGGCCACCAAAGAATTTGTATTACAACTGATACGTGGACTTCGGTGCAAAGAATAAATTATATGTGTCTTACTGCTCATTTCATTGATAGAGATTGGAAACTGCATAAAAGAATATTAAATTTTTGTCCAATTTCTAGTCATAAAAGTGATGATATGGCTGATGTGATTACTAAATGTTTACTTGATTGGGGTTTAGAGGATGTATTTACTGTTACAGTTGACAATGCTAGTTCGAATGATACCACAGTGAAAGAACTATCTAAACAATTGAGTAAATGGAGAACTAATCTGATGGATGGTGCACACCTTCATGTGAGGTGTATGGCTCATATAATAAATCTAATTGTTCAAGATGGTTTGAAGGAAGTTGGTGAGTCAGTGAAACGTGTTAGGCAAGTTGTAAGATATGTCAGGCAATCTCCTGCAAGATATAAAAGATTTAAAGATTGTTGTGACATTGAAAAGATAGCATGTAAGAAAATGTTATGTTTGGATGTTCCTACTAGATGGAATTCCACATAGTTAATGTTGGATACGGCACAACAATTTGAGAAAGCCTTTGTAAGGTATGGCTGCCTTGATTTTGGTTTGTTGAATTATCTTCTTACACATCTTTGTGAGGATGGAATGGTTGTAGGTTCAGTTACAAGTGGTGATTGGATGAAGGTGAGACATTTGAAAGAATTTCTTGAAACTTTTTATACTCTTACCATAAGAATTTCAGGTTCATTATATATCACATCTAATGTTCATTTCCAAGAAATCAGTGAAGTTTATTACTTCTTGAATGGATTGATGGAAAATGAAAATACTGAATTAAATGCAATGGCAAAAAGGATGAAAAAGAAGTTTGATAAGTATTGGGGTGATCCAGCTAAAATGAATAAGATGATATTTATTGCATGTGTGTTTGATCCTCGTTTCAAGTTTGATTATGTGTCATTTGTACTTGTGAAAATGTACGGAGAAGTGCAAGGGTGCAAAATAAGAGACAAAGTGAAGTCATACTTGATTTCTTTGTTTAATAAATATCAAACGAGAAGTTCAATGAGATCTCATTCTTCATTGCCTATTGTGGCGGCTAGCAACACATTTGATATGTCAGGAAATGCATGGCAACTAGAATACCAGAAACATAGAGTTGAAGGTGGAAGTATGAGTAAGACAGAATTGAAAAAATATCTTCTTGAAGAAACTGAAGTTGAAAGTGGTAATTTTAATATTTGCTTTGGTGGAAAATTAATTCAAATAGATTTCCTGTTCTTGGTGATATGGCTCGTGATGTGTTATCAATATCAATTTCTATTGTTGCATCAAAAAGTGCATTTAGTACGGGAGGTCGTGTTCTAGACTCATTTAGGAGTTTCATTAACTCCTAAATTGGTGCAAGCTATAATTTGTCTTCAAGATTGGCTTCGATCTGAATCTCAACCTGTTAGATTGGAGGAGGATTTAGATTATCTTGAGCAACTTGAAGATGGTAAAATTTCAAGTTTTTAAATATTTTTTAATTGTAAAGAATTTATTTATGTTACTTGTTTGATGACATCTTTTAGCAATCTTTTCAGATTTGAGCAGTGAGGGAAAAGATACATCCATAATTGACATATAGTCAAATACGTATATGGTAAGTTAAGTTCTATTTATTTTATTTGTGTGCTATTTGCTTTTGAAATTTTTACCTATTTCTTTCTAAAATGTTTTTTCATCATATTTCAGGTTTAAGGTTTAAGAGATCTTAATTGAAGACATGAGTTGAATTGTTGGTTCTACCTCGATGCGATTTGTGTTTAGTGAATAGTGATAGTACTTTAGAGTTTAGAGTTAGTTTCATTGAAATTATTGATAGTATTGTGTTTTAATGTTTTACTCGTAATTATAATGGAAAGAATATTTAAGAGATTCAATATTATTACTTTTCCTTATATGAAATTTTTATTTTTTAAGCATACAAATATAACTTTGATTATGTTATTAATTAGTTATGAAATAAGTTATAACCGAATAGCCAAACCGAAAAGAGAAAAACCGAACCGAGCCAAAAAAATTTTGGTTCGGATTGGGTTATACTTTTTCAAAACCGAATGCACACCCTACGGCGACAAGACCTCCTATCCCAAAATTCACTTATTGCACACCAACTAAAGCAGAACTTATCACCAAGATAGAGTCGTATAAAGCCTTAATAACTACACGAAGTGAAAAACACACATGAGAGCAAAAACCTTCTGTGTAAGAAGAAAAGCTTAATCAAGTTAGGTAGGATGTAGATCGAGCACAATAGTGATTATTTTGCTTTGGAAGGAAAAAGTGGGCTTCAAAATATTTGACAGGACGATACAGGGAAAGCAAAGGCAGGAGGAGAAGTTGCATTAGTACAACAACTAGAGAGTATACAACTCTTATCCCACCTTGTGGAGGAAAAGAAGTTATTTCCAAAAGACTATCGACTCATGTGCATCAAATCAGAGTATACTTATGAACAATGAAATATGACAAGCCATACACAGCAAATAAAAAGAACAATAACATCATATGGTAACAAATATCAAAAACAAGATGATTAAGGCGTATACCAAGACATAAACAGTGCTCCCAACTACCTCCTACTCTAATCCGCGAGCAACTAACCTCAATACCATCCTATCTAATGTCATGTCCTCACTGAGTGGCATTATTACATTCGACAATCGAAATACCAAACAGCACAAGTTAATACGCATAGAAGCTCTTGGATTGTTCAAAACTAATCTTGGGCATAGGATATGCACAGAAAAGTATCATCTCTAGAATATGAACTGCAAATCTTAACATCATACAGCTCTAAAAAGACACGAGGAAACCAAATAACTCAACAACAATGTATTCCCAAATGTGGATTTACCCTACCGTATGGAGGTAGAGAGGTTGTTTTAGAAAGACCCTGGCTGGAGGAAGGCAGAACAGAGCAGTAAATATGTCATGTAAAACTGATACCCTCACATTGCAGGTTCATATCAAGTATTCAACACTGAAAACAGAGGGTATGCCGCATATGATGAAGACTACAATTCATCAAAACATTGCGAAAATACGGCATTCAGGAAAAGCATTGCAACAAAATTAACAAAATCCAGGCTATATTAAGATATAGAAGATCATCCATATTCTAATAACGCAAAGTAAAATCAAGATTTTTTTCATCATGAAAAGTATCATCTGATAACATTTCTCTCAAAAACAAAACAGCATGAATCCAAATTTAAGAACTACTATATTGAGAGAGAAACTCTGAATTTAACCTTCTACTGCAAATGGAATCAAACGACCTGTTTTCAGCTCTTCAATTTTCAGGAATCTCGACATCTCCATCAGAAATCTCTTGCTGCAAATCCTTTGGATCCTTACCATCAACCGTGCAACCAACAGATACACAAGTACCTAAAATCTCCTTCACAGTTCCACTCAATTCCTTAGCCATAGATCTAGACTGCATAATTTTAGCAATCTCGACAACATCATCAAGCGAGATATTTCCATTATGCTTGATATTCTTCGTCTTCTTCCTATCACGTTCCGGTTCCTTCAAAGCCTTAATCACAAGTGCGGCAGCGGAAGGTACAACTGATACCTTAGCTTGACGATTTTGGACAGTGAGTTTGACGGTAACTCTGAGACCCTTCCAGTCCTTTGAAGTTTCCTTAGCAATGTCTTCACCGATTTTCTTCGGAGAAAGACCTAGTGGACCGATTTTTGGAGCGAGTGAACTCGCCGCTCCAACTTCACCTCCGGTAACTCGGACGAAAACTTCGACGACCTGAGATGGATCGAACTTTGGCGGCATTTTGGCAGAGTTGTGACGGAGAAGGGGGCTGTGCTAGGGTTTTTTTCACAATTTTTTGGATGAAAATGAGGAGAAATTAGAGTTATAAACCTAGGGTTTTTCAGAGCTTAATGGGCTTGTAATCAGACATTTCATTATTTGGGCTTTGGTTTATCTACAAGTCCATTAGTAATATTTATAGGCCTTGGATATAGTAGTAAAGTAAATGGCAATATTCAAGTTATAGATTAAGAACAACTTTCACATATAGCAAATATAAAAATCATATTTGTATGTTATAGCTATCGTTTGCATAATTGCGCTTCATAGCAAATTTTATGTTTGCTATGAACTTTTGATTTGTATAATTCGCTACAAACATTCAATTTTATACAAATTGTTCAGTTTTGTGTGAATTCATTCATACATGGTAATTTGTATAATATGATTTGTATTTGTATAATTATAAGTGTATAGGATGAAAAAATATGTGTTTGCATTTGTATATACACTTTTCTCTCGTTTTATATAAACACAAATGCATTTTATACATTTTATACCAAAACGTATAAAATGGCTAATTGTATATCGAATCAGATGGCAAAAAAGAGAGGATGTTTGCTGCGAATTACAACTAAAATAAACTATGGCTATAGCATTTAATTTGAATTAATAGTTTGTTATATCATACAATTTTCCCTAGATTCAATAGTACCGATTATGAACTTGAAAAGAGTAGAGCATCATAAAGTTCATATAGATCGGATCCTA
Source organism: Solanum verrucosum (assembly GCF_900185275.1). Classification (NCBI taxonomy): domain Eukaryota; kingdom Viridiplantae; phylum Streptophyta; class Magnoliopsida; order Solanales; family Solanaceae; genus Solanum; species Solanum verrucosum. The sequence continues at coordinate 634,275 of NW_026019984.1, read as the reverse complement.
GCGTATATAAATACTATCAAACTTGAATGATCAATTTTTTTGTTTAGAGTTTTGTACCCAAGCACGAAATTCACTCGTCAACTGATCTGGAAGGTAGTTTCTTTGACCCAAGATGATAATTGGTTATGAATTATGATGATAAACGGATCTATTAGATACAAATTTTTTACACAAGGTAAAAATAAAATTAGCTTATATTTTACCCAAGACTATATAGAGTAGGTTGTTAATTGTTGTTATATAGATACACATTGACTTGGTATCTTCATTTTAGGTTTGATAAAATATGCTAATCTTAATAGTTTAAAATAAATTAGGCGATATGACAATTTTTTAGCAGGCAATTAAAGTTTAGTAACTTAATGAAACTCAAATAGAATTTATGAAGTTTGAACCTTATAAGGTGTCTACGAATTCGTAGGAATGATTATACAATTAACTCAAATTAGCCATGCGAGGAATTTCCAAAATAAGTATTATAAGTGAAACAAAGATAACATAAGTGCGTTTTAAAATAGATATCATGAAAAAAAATTACAAGTGAAACAAAGATAACATAAGTGCATTTTAAAATAGATATCATGAATAAAAATTACAAGTGAAACAAAGATAACACTATATCTAATTATGTAAAATTTACGAACTTTGATATTAGAAGCAGATTCAGAATTTGATTTTTTTTGTTTTCGAGTACAACTCAACTTATAAATAGCTTTTACCCAATTTTAATTTGTGGCATTTTTTAATTTATCAACTTCAAACAAATATTATCCAAACACCTGCATAGGGGGGTTTTCACGAGTTGGTTTGGGTCAGTTATTGGTTAAAATCAAAACCAAACCAACTTAATCGATTTTAAAATTATCAAAATCAAACCAAACCAAATATAATATACATTTATCGGTTTGGTTGTTTTTGGTTTTCGGTTTTGGTTTGGTTTGGTTATTTGGTTATTAACCATACATGAAAATAAAAGAAACAATTCATTCAAAACGTGAAAAAAGTGACAACAATCCATTCAAATGAAAAAATAGTTAGAATGACTGGCATTACAGAACTTTGGATCATTGAATTTACTGAATAAAACCTCAAAATTCACTATTTTGGCATAGAAGGAAGAGACAATGACATTTTCAGTCCCAAAATGAATTTCCATAGACACTCATATACATGAAACCAATAAGAAAAATGTTCTCACCTTGGACATTTTTTCTTTCATAAGTAAATTATAAATAAATTTTGATGAAACATATATAAAATCTTTAAAATTATTTATGAATATAATATATTATGTATGTATAATAATAAAATTTATGTATATAACTTGTTGGTTCAGTTCGATTCGATTATTTCTTCGATTTTTTTCGAACAAAATCATAACCAAACCAAAGACTATCGATTCTTAACAATCTAAAATCAAACCAAAACAAAACCCAAATTAAATCGATTTGATTTGATTTGATTTTTCGGTTTGGATCGATTTTTATCCAAACAATGAACACCCCTTGACCTACATATATAATTACATTATGGCCTATACTCTAGTTTTCTTTATCCTTTCATCAGCAATGGCAGTGATCAATCAGTAACTTTATCCTTCCATCAATTCTAACAGAATACACATTGAACCTGGACCTAAAAATTATACTTAATTCCGTTTTAATTTATTCGACTTATTTTTCTTTTGTTTTATTTCAAAAAGACTGCATTTTTAAATATTCTACACTATTTACCTTATTAGTTATCATGTTTTGTTCATTGATTTTGTTTTTGATAACTACTTTGAATTGTTGCACTTTGAGTCGAGAGTTCTTCGAAAATAATCTATCCGTCTTTCATAGATAAGGTTTGCGTACATACTATCTTTTTCAGACTTCACTTATGAAATTTACTAGATATGTTATTATTGTTATTGTGCAATATTTTACATGGCATTTTGATACATTGCATACATATTCTTTAGCTTACAATTTTAATTTTCTGATTAGTTTTAAAACTCCATAATGAGTCATTTAAGACAAACAAATTAAAACGAAAGAGATAGTTATCAATGGTCTTTTTTTTTCTCTAGGGCAGCAAATTGCAATTGAATATGACAGCTAATTTCTGAGAATGATCACAGAGATCCCTCACTTTCATTTCACTTTTTTTTTTGGATAAATAAGAAGTATATTACTCCTAAGATGAGTAGCATGTGAGTCATTTCAATAATTATGCATATTGATCCCACTAAATTATACTCTAACACCTTAATTAGGTTTTCAAGTTGTGCAAGCTACAATTACTTACACACTTAAAGTTGTTTAATTGGTGAGATAATGGAATAATAACTTTAGAACAAAATATAACATTATTGTTCTTGCAATTTGTTATGGTGAGTATTAATTAGATTAAGAGATTGTTTTGTATTAAAATAGTGGGATTAGCTATATATCTCCTATAGAATATGAGATAATTAATTTTATAAAATATCTCTGTCCGTCACATCCTGGTAACCAAACGACCCTTAACATTTTAGCGTTTTTTAGAGCTTGAAACTTGTGTGTTTATATGAATCGCTAGATTTTTTCTTAAGCTTTATAGGTGGATTGAGAATTTAATTAAATATCTAACAGGTACAAATCGTCTAGTTATAATAATATTATTATTATAATAATAATGTATATGTATAAATTTCGTAAAATCCAAATTCTTAATTCGTCCCTTTCGAACCTTACGTCCAATACAGTGTCCTTAATTTGAGAAGGATGATTTCACAAGCATTATGCTGTCTTTTCTCACCTTCCAACTTGTTGCATATAAAAAGTCTAACAAAAATAAATAAAAATCCCAAGATTTACTTAATTATCGATAAATATATATATATATATATCACTCAATAAATTAAATCTAAGCCATATAATTTTTTTTAAACACATTTACCACTTAACTATTTAAATGGTGGATTGTTTATATTTAATTTTAAATTATTCTAATCAAATTATTTAATTTGACGTAAACACTAGGTACAAATAACTCATTAAAAAGTTTTCTATTTAATGAAAGTGATAGGAAGCTTTAGCTAGAATCCATTAAAATGAACAAGTTAGATCTTAATAATTTTCTATAATTTTGGTTTTTATGTTGAATATAAATATCTAACATAATTTACGTCTTACTCCTCTAGATTGCAAAAAAAAAAAAGAAAAAAAAAAGAGGCAATATTTATGGTCTTTTTATTTGTTCGACATTTTTATGTGGTCTTTTAATTTTCTATTTGATTTGGAAATATTTTATAGTTGATTGGTTATTATGTTATTTTTACTTAATATTAGTTTTTATGTAGTATGTTTTTAGAATTTTAGTAGTTTGAATTATTCAACTATGTTATATAATTTTAGTTTGGATTTTAGTAAGATTAGTTCCTAATGTTTACGTGAGTTAATTGCAACTTCTGGCATTTGTATTAATATTGATTTAATTTTTAAGTTTCAATTTATTTTGTTTCGTAATAATCTATATTTAGTGCTTTAATGTACAGATACTGCATATTCAAAATCATTTATATGTAAAAATTAATATAAAATTAAAAAATTAAACATATCACCTTTAAAATTTGTGTGATTTTTTATTTTTTTTGAATTTTGGGGATGACTGACGAAGTTAAATTTGTTTGTTACAATTTGTTCATTAATGGGTGAAGTGTTCAATTTCGATTTGTATTTCTAGAGAGAATTTCTTTTAATCCGTAATATTCAGAAAAATGCCCATTTTGAATCCATTATTAGAACTTGATAGTGTTATAATACTTGAAAAGTTAGGAGAAGGCAAAATTCAATTTGACATTGTTAAATTATTACATCTATTTAAATAACAAATGTTTCCTAACAGTAAATCATTATAAGTTTATAACTCTTATTATAGAAGGAATATCACATGGACGACCCCACAAGTTAATCTAGTGAAAGAAACTACCCCCCCCACCCCACCACACACACACAAGAAAAAGAAAAAAAACAAATCGTTACAAGCCTAAAGATTACTTGGACTAAGATATGATGAATCAAAATAACTCATCGATCAATCTGAGGTATACATTTAGTCCAAATTAATCGGCTTAGAAGTGATGAGATGAATTTGGTGCTTTGAAATATGCTGAATTAATAAATGAATACATTATTAATTCATTTAAATTAAATATATTATATAAATTATATTTTCATGAGCTAATTTAATTTCCTCCTAACTATAACTTTAGTCTCATTATTTGCATTGCAAGAAATGTTCCATTCCAATAAATATGTTTTCCTCAAATATATATTCAATTCACTCATCCAATATTTTTTTAAAAATAAATAAATTATAAAACCAAAAAGATTTAATTTGATCTTGATTTTTGATGGAACAACAATCAACAAAAAACTTTATTACTATTATTATTATTATTATTATTATTAAAAGGGATTAACTTTTCTTCTAAAAGAGCCCATCAATGCCAAATTAACATGATTAAACAAATAGCTAGGGTCACTAAAGCTATCAAGTCTACAAGTTGTTTTTTATTTAGAATAAAAAAACTAATTGTAGTGATTAATAAAAAAGTGATTAAAGATAATGACATGCCTCATAAAGTGAAGCAAAGCTTATCTACTTGTGGGTCAACGTAGATTGTGATGAAATGATTAAATTCATCTGTCCTTAATAAAACGTTTCAAATTTGAAACTCTAAAGAAAGTAGATCTCATTAAAATCGTTGCTCCAAGAAATAAATATCACAATATGTAAATTCAAATCTACTTAAATCTCAATACGAGAACCAGACATCAGACATCGAGCGAGAATCCCTCTATTGTTATTAAAAACATCATTATTAGCTAAATTATTTTGGTTCTTGGATCGGGCATCTATATAATATATACTATAATCTATAGGTAGGCATTAGGCATATATATAAAACAGTGCTACACTTGTACTACATATCTAATATAAAGTTTTAAAAATAAGATTAGCTTGTACTATATTATATATTTTTGTTGTAAAGTTTATTTATAATCATAATATATGCTTGGGAAAAAAAAAGACAAATCAAGAATGGATCTCCTTTTGGGAAAAGAAAATACGAAGGGTTCTAACTCAAATCAATTCAATATATAGAATAAGATTCGATTTTTTACATAAAATTGTATTAATTAAGTATAATAAAAATAAAAGTGAAATAAGAAAGAAAAAGAGGGACCAACTTTGTGGTAAAATTATTTATGTAGGCGGTTGATAATAAATATTTATATTTATTATTATCGTTAAATATAATATAACAACAATTATATTATAATTGCAGAATCTTTTATTTATTATCGTGATTGTCGTTAGTAGAATATATTTTAGAAAAATAACTATTATTAAAATTATCACCTCCTAATGGATATTTTTAATTTTAGGAAATGCTAGTTGTGTTGGGAAATTGAAAAAAAATTACAAATGGGCAGATATTTTGCGTATATTGCATATTCTTAAAAATAAAATATCATTAGGAATACTTCACCTTTATACTTCCTTTTATTATATTCTAAAACAAAATTTGATTAGGTTTTTCAAATAAATAAATATCCTTATCACAAGTAATGCATGATGCCATTCAGTTCAACGTTCAAACCAAACTCAACAAAACTAGGCTAATACTAATAAAACATTCAAAATTATTAAGCGTCCCATCATTAAATTATGCACATCAATTTCAATTAATTGTAATACGTTGAAGATTACTCATTACATATAAAGGATAATCGAAAACTCACATAGAGTTTTTATCAAAATTTGAATCAGAAATTGTTGTTTATGTGCTCAATCAAAATGTGCGATAGTTCTATATATATATATGAAATTTATCACCAAAATTAAAGAGTCATAAATGTACTCCACACTATAAAATTAGTACAAATGAACTAAAACTACAACAATGATAAAAATATATTGGCTATGATTTTATAAATGAAGTTTGAAAATAATAACGTATATGTAGTCTTACATAAAAATGAAGCACGAATACATGATTTAAGTCACATTAAGTTATAAGGAAAGATTCAAATATTTCATTAAACTTTGAGTGTGACTCATCTATACCATTTTTATTTGAGAAAAGGCATAACATGTCATTATTTGTTAACTGAAATGACATAGATGAGCCAAACTTTTAACGGATAACATAGATGAGCCTTTTCTCAAAGGTCGATGACATATTTGAACCTTTTTGTGATTTTTTTTTTTTAATTTAATGACGTGACCAAATCATAATTGACCATGTGTAAAAAATATTTTTGCAAAATCAGAATCATTTTTCATCATCAAATAATGATATGCATGAGCCTTTTCTCAAATGAAAATGACATAGATATTGAACCAAACTTTTATCAGTGCACATAGATAAACTCTTTTCTCAAACTTCGATGATATATATAAGCTTTTTCCCCTTAATTCATTGTGTTCTAACCTAAATTATGTGTTTTTATTTTAAACTAAAATTTATGAATTCGACCAAATCAGCACTTTTAATCATAAAAATAAAAATTAATTTTATTAATAATTGTATTTCTCCGAAAAAAATAATTATAGGACAGAAGCAAACCAAGAGTGCGCTGGCACAGAAACTCTACACTCAATCCAAACAAGCTTAGTGGGTCCCACTTCACGTGCCCCCACACCCCTACAGCTTATTGAGGTTTCATCACGCCACGTGGCCATCTGCCAGATAATCAGGGACACGTGTTCGGTAATACCAACATATCTTAACTAGGGACCAACACCAGGTGAATCTGCCCTCGACCAACCACGATTGTAATATAGTGATAAATACTCATTTATCATTTATTAAATATTTCATATTCAAATTTTCGTGATTATGAAATTGTCTTTGTTAAAAAACATTTTGCCCTACAAAAATTCAAATTTTAATCAAACTTCAGTGAAGATATCAAACTTTATATGAGAACAAAAAAAAATTCTCCCCTCGACCAACAAAGATCGTGATAGAGTGATAAATACTAATTCATCATTTATTAAATGTTTCATATTTGAATTTTCTTGATTATAGAATCCTCTTTGTTAAAAAATATTTTACTTGACAAAAATTCAAATTTTATCAAATTTCAATGAAGATATTGAACAGTAGATGGAAAAAAAGAGTCTCCTTCATACTTGAATAAAATGTTTGATATTCAATTCTATATTTTTCAAGATAAAACTAAATAAAATTTTAAATTTTGGTTCGATAATTTCAATTTGATCTAATAATTCAATTTTCGGTGAGTTTTGCCCGAACCGGACCCAAATATACAGCTACGAGTCGCGACAAAACTCTTTTAAAAGTTTCTCTTTTGTTGCGTTTTTTTTTCTTTTTTTTTCTTTATTTACGCACTAAGAGACAAAGCGTTGTTCCCAAAATGCCCTTTTGCTTTCATTTTTTGTCGATATCTTTAATAAAGTCCTTTTTTTAATACCTCGACGCGTGTCTTTGGTTGTTAAAGTTATCGTATCGATCGTAGTCACAATTAAAGAGTGATTTATTTCTTACATTTTAATTTTAGGGCTTAAACATTTACTACCTCTCGATCTTATCAACAAATTTAAATACTCAAATTTATGATCGTACCAATCGAATATTTGACATTTAATAAAATATTTATCTTGAATACTCTAATACTATTATGTAAATAAATTAATCATAATAAATATATCATTTTTTTTCATTATTTTATTTTTCGATTTTAATATGACATGTTATTTTTCTTTGTAATCTTGTTAATTATATATTTTTGCTAATTTGTAATTTTCTTTAACTTCAGCTAATGATTTTTATAAAAAATAAAAGTCAAAACAAAATTGTGTATACATTAATTTTCTTAAATTTTCATTGTAAAAATGCATTGGATTTGTTAATTTTATAATTAATAGAAAGAAAAAAAATATTTCTTTAATATAATTTTTTAATTTCATATTTGAATTTGAAAGGTTGTCATTTAACTTTATCCTAGTAGACATTCGATTAAAAAAAAAGTGATTCGTAAATCATTATTATAATTTATTACTAACACTTATGACCTTTTCTCCCCTAAAGTCCAGCAATATTTAATTTTTAATCACTTCTTTCTTAATTACCTATGTCAGAAGTATAATTAAGGTGGACCATTAGTACTTCCAATTTTTCAAATATTCAGAAGGACACAACTGTCATTTCATCTAAAAAGAAGTTGCAGAGAAAAAAAGATATAAAATAAAAAGAAAGAAAAAAAGGAAGGACAATTTGGACTTTATGCATAAAAGCCTTATCCATAAATCCTCTATATAAAGCAAACATCAAAACTTCTTTTAACCCAAAAATAAGAAAGAGAGAAAAAGAAAAAAAAAAAAACAATTTATTTTTTCTTCACGCAGTACATATGAACTGAAGAAAAAATATTCAGAGAAAAAAAAAAAAAAATCAATGGCGGCTTCGAAGGGCTATTTCGCTAGATCGAACTACCGGTTCCTTTCAAGTGATCGGAATGTTTCAGTAACTTCCGATACGATGTTCGAGCTGGATGAATCAGACGTATGGAACTCACCGGCGACGGCGAGGTCAACGTCGCCGGAGTTTCGGAAAACGAGTACGAGGATTTCTAGAAAGCAGTCTATTGCGAAAAGTGATCGGAACAGTACCGGAGTAACGGTGAAAGCAGCAGCGGCGGCGTCTTCTATGCCTGTGAACGTGCCGGATTGGTCGAAGATACTGAAGGATGAGTATAGAGAGAATCGGAGAAGAGATAGCGATGATGATGGAGAAGACGATGATGATGGTGAGAATCGGATTCCGCCGCATGAGTTTTTAGCGAGGCAGTTTGCGAGAACGAGAATCGCTTCGTTTTCGGTTCATGAAGGAGTTGGAAGGACTCTTAAAGGTAGAGATCTGAGTAGAGTCAGAAATGCAATTTTCGAGAAAACTGGATTCGAGGATTAAAATTCGAGTATTCAACCGATCGATCGATCGATCTAACAGTGAGGATTTCAAATTACTACCTACTTTTTTTTTTGGTTCAACAATCTCAAAACTCTCGAATTTTCCTTTTTCTTTTTTTTTGTTTTTTTTTTCTACCTAATTTTTGAGATGGTGAAGCGGTTACTGAGTTACAGATGCATTGTAATTCTAACGTTTTTTTTTCCGAAATTTTGAGAGGAAATCAATTCGAAAAAAATAATAATTATTATTATTTTTGAGTTTTTGTGATTCTGATTATAATACTTTTGTATTATACTATACTGTATTAATTATTATTATTATTATTATTATTGTGTGTTTCTTCTATCTCCATCAGTTGGAAAGTGAAAAGTTTGTGAAATGAATGGCCGCTGAAAAAGTAAATGCAACAAAAAGTAAAAGTTTCTGTATTTAAATGGCTTTGGTGGGAATTTGATGATATTTTTATTTTATTTTATAGATTTTAGAAATTGGAATAATGGACAAATTAGGTCAATAATCAGTGAGGTCATTAGCAAAAGCAAAAATAAGTGGTCCAGTTTCGAGTCTAGAATATGAAAAAATCTTATATTCACATTTAATCGACTTAAATATGAATACCGAGCGAAATTCTTATATTCACATTTAATCGACAAATATGAATATCGAGCGAACTTTAATGGTTGAAGTTTGATGAACATGTAGAGAAGTTGTACAGCAATTTTCCTTCAATATTCAGTGACCAAAAAGGTCAATTTGTGTTTAATGATTTGGTTAATTCTTAAATATGACTCACATGACAATTTGTTTTTTTTTTTCAATTTTTTTTCTTAATTAGATTGAATTAATCAACAAAAGACGCGTATTTAGGGGGATGAAAATAGAGCAATTAGAATATCTAATTCTGTTTTAGAGAGAAGTAGTGAAACAACGTTGAACTTAACTCAAATTATTAGTTTCATTTTTAAATTAATGATAATTTTTAAAATATCATTCTACTTGATTGATACATCTTCAATATGCCATATGACATCTCAAATGGTCTTAAACTCGTGTAAAAGCGCATGACTCTTAATAAAAGTCTATAGAACACCCTTAAATTTGATGAGAAATTAGAGGTATATTTTCCTTTATAAAATCGGGATGTATTTAAGTTCAATTAGTCAAGTAAATAGATATTTATAAGGTTATTAATAGTTCAGAAGTGAAACTAACCATTCACGTTGAATTTATGAGTGTTTTTAATTCTTCTCTCTCATTATAATATAATCAATATCAATTTAACCTATAGAATTTAGATTTCGGTACTCAATTTGTGTTGGAGGATTATATATTTTATTATGTGTCACATATATGCCAGCACGGATTTAGTGGTTTATAAATATTTAATTATGGACTCAATTAGTATTATAGTTTAGAAAACATATAGTAAATTTTAAATTATGAATTTATTTGTCCATTGGGTTATTGATTCCTTTCTACTTTTCTTAAATCTTGATCGAATCAGGTTCTAATCAAGTGTATCAAAGCTTAGTTTAAGCCTTAAGGCAAGGAAATTTTAGATTAAGATATAAATCTTATCAAAACTACATCCCAAGAAATTAATTAAGTTATCCAAATGATTAATGTTAATGAAATTATTTAATTGCATTATTATCCTACCAAGTAATTAACAGTCTGAATATGCCTTCACTAGTAATAAAAATATGGTGCAAGAGCATAATAATCTTATAGGCATTAGGGATAGAATAACCAATATTAACGAAAGTACTAGTAATAGGTAACATTATTATATAACCGTGATGATCAAGTCAACTTGTGTACGTATCTTGATTAATTTTATTTGTTATCGATTACTTTTCACCAGTAAAAGTAAAAGATAAAACCTACCCACTACAATTTGAACAGACTATCTAGTATTCTTAATTTCTTACCTTCTTTTAGAGATTTGAACCTGATATACTTTATGATTCTCAACATATTTCATTGATCATCAAAGTCATATGACTTGTTAACAGAAAGTAAATTACTCGAATTGCTTATCGTATTTATAGAGTTAATTGTTTTAAATTATTAATCAGTTTAGAAGTTAAAGATAAAATTAATTTTCTTATCTTGTATTAATTGTTTTTGAAGATAATAAACACCTTACAGGAGTACTTTTCAAGACACGATGAATAATTTGCAATAAAGAGAGTATTAATTAGTGCTAATTATGTACCTAACTACTAGACATAGGTGTCTAGATCAATGTCCAATCAAAGTTCATCAAATATTGCTTTCCATTATTTATGAGTTTGTCCAATTGGGTCCATATTGTAAGTGCAATACCCAATAGATGAGAACCAAAATTAAATTAAACAAATAATTTCATCTCAAGACCACTACTTTATTTATACCTTTGATTAGACCTCCTTTCCTTTTCATTAATTAAGATGATAGCTACTAGTAGCTTATAAGAATTCAATTCAATATGCCTAAATGTACCACTAGAGTTACCTGTTCTTTTGTTTATTAGGTCTATCAAAACTCATCAATGATTAAGCATGTTTAATTATATTGATGATGTCTAGATTAGTTTACGCGTATTTTAATTTATTTTATTGGTATTTGTTATTTTTCATCAATATATCAAGTCGTAAATAACTCAATTCACCAAAATCTATGTTGATTCATAAAATAGTTAGGGCTCGTTTAATTTGTTACAAGTGATAAGAAATAACTAATCCAGAATTGATTATAGGATGAGTTTATCTCATGTTTGATTTGAATAAAATCATGACATAACTTGTTCCCAATCAAAAGAGCCAGTGGTGTTTTTTTTTGTGTCTGTGTTGGGATTTGAATAAATATGATAAAATTAGCCTATGAGAACATGATATGTCGAACTCATAAGTTTGATCGAGTTAATGGTTAAAAAAAAAAATTAACTTATTATCTCAACCAACTTTGACCTGTCCAAAATTTAACTCATCTTTAAATTGAGTTGATTTAAGCTAAGTATGAAGTTCAAATTGACTTATTAGAAATATTTTAATCCATCCAAATTTAACTCAAACTATTATAAAATCTGAATAATTCAACGGTTTATATTCTCTTCATTGACATTAGGTCACACCCTTGGTGTGTGATTACAAATTTACAATATATAGTCTTTTTCATTTTCAATGACATTTTACCATCAAAACTAAGTGAAAATTGAAATGGCATTAGGCAAAATTGCAATATGCATGAAATTATAGTTATTTGCTCAGTCAATCAAACATATGAATCATGAAATTGGGCCTCACTTTTGGTCACCCACACTTTCTTGTTTGAGAAAAAATTGTTAGACATCGTAATAAATTGCTTTCTTGACCAATCTTCTTAACCTATACTCCTACAACAAGCTATCCTAAATTCAATTGTTTAAACGCTAAATAACTAATTCTCACGTGACTTATTCTTTTTTCGACGGTAACAAAAAAAATAATCGTATGTGAGAAGAAAAAGAACCTACATATAAGGTATATATTTTTTTTAATGGTGTGAGATCTTTTATAAAAAAAAATTACAGACTTAACTCAAAGCATAAATATTACATCATGTAAAAATATCTTGAGACTATTTTGGCCAAACAAAAGCAAATAAGACTCTCAAAGATGGTCGAGATGATTGAGATCTCCCCGCTCTTTGATCAGATACCTCAAATTTGAATCAAGAGAAAAAATATTTTTTTATAGCAAGTGACTCATCTTCTTAACATGTCCATTCTATCTGAATCTGAATTAGTCCGATTAATAAAATTCAGATATAAAATGGTTGGGATTTTTTTTTGGTTTGTAATCTTGTCACTATGAATATGACAATGGTACGAGTTATTGTATATGCCAATGTTACAAGTTTGAAACCAAGAAGCTACACCAATAGGAAGTAATTTTCTTTCCTAAGTTGTCAATTTCTTTTTCTTTTCATTCCAAAGTGTCAATTTTTTTTTTTGTTCTTTTCTTTTTCTTCTTCCAATGTGTCAATTCATTTATTTAAAATTGCATTTATTCTTGCAGCGACGTATCCCCTCAACCATTATGTGTTAAATTAATAGTAATAAAAGTATGGGAAATTGAAACTGACTTTTTTGAGAAAATGACTTCTCTTATTTCCCATTTTCTGTTTTTTTAGATATTGGTGCCATAATGTGCTCATCTAAAGAGCATAATACTATAAGTCATAAGGGAATATCCTTTTTTTTTTTTTTTTTTTTTGTCTCAGATTATTTGTCATGTTTTCATTCTTAAGAGTTAATTTAACTTATTTTTTTAGTTAATTAAATATAATATGCTCAAGAACCTATAGAAATCGCTGCTCGATTAATATTTTAGCTAATCATGTCAAAGACACACAAAAAATGCATAAAACGTATAAGTGACAAGTTTCGAATAAGCAACCTAATGTGTGCAAAGTGATGCTATCAAGCATTGGTCCATGGAGCGAGAGAAATGTGTAAATAAGGAGTTTGCCCATCGTATTCGGGAAAGTATTGGTTTCCAACTTTAGGTCTACACCCGAATTCAAAGTAACGAGTTTGAATTTAATACTTTTGATACAAATTTGTAAATTTATGTATAAACATTTAGTGAAAAGACATTTATGTAAACTTAAGTATAAATATCGTAAAATGAAAAGACACATGAAATTCTAAGCACCACTTATTCAAAAGAACAAAAATAATTTGAATATTTTGCATCTATTTGATTTATATATCCAAAACTTTATTTCATTTTAAAATGAAAATGATCAATTTTGCTCCTTAATTATTTGAAAATGTGACGACCTTGCCACATTTTAACTAAATTAAGGTGCAAAATTGACCATTTCCGACTTGAGTTAGAACAATCGTTAGTGGGAAGAATATTTTTGAGGTACTTCTCTAACAACGAGGGTATTTTACGTCACAAATGAAGAACTCTAGGGTACTATCTAGTGATAAGTAAAATAGATTGTGAATCATGAGTTTTCTGAGTTCAAATCTTAGCTTATGCAAAACCACTAGGTTTTCTTCTCATTTGTCATTTCAGATTTGATGGACATAGTTATCCTTTAACTATACTAATGAAAATAACAGATACCTCATAAAATTAATCAAAATGCGGACAAATTGATTCAAACATCAGTAAATTATAAGATCATATAAATTCTCACTTTTTGGGAGAATGTTATACACAATTTTATTTCTATCTCGTAAAGATAAAAATATTATTTTTATTAATTTCACTTTATATAACACTATTATTAATTGAAAACACGATTGCAAAAAATATTTTTATTCTTTATTCTTTCTTGGTTGTGTAATGATAGTATATTCCACAAATTAGTGGAAATCAACATTCTAAGCGCACTAAGTAATATGGAGAACAAAAGAACTTAAAACAATCAACTTCATCATTTCACATGAGATGATGATGTGGTTCAAACTTCAAAAATATTAAAAAGTAAAAATATGTTATGTATATATAAATGACCTTTTTATATCAATAGTTTTGCCTTTTTGAATAGCGAAACTTCAACTTCTTTTCGAATAATATATCAACATAATTTCATAAGTGAAATATAGGGATGTGATGATTTATGCAAAGTTTATTTCTATTTTATGTGAGATAGAAAAAGTAAAATTGATAGATTTTTAATTCAATAAAAGTGTTTCAAAAAGCAGATTTAATAAATATAAATAAGGGAAATTAAAACGTTATTGTAATATTTTCTATATCTCAATTTATGTAGTATATTTCAGATTTCAAAAGTCGAGCTTTTAAAGTTTTGATCATAAATTCGAACATGTAATCTTTAAGTTTTCTGAAATAAAATTTACATATTTGAAAACTAATTAATATTATGTACTACAATAACTGATAATTCAAAACCTTTAAAAGACGTATTAGAATGTTGTTGTCAAAAAACATAACTGACTATCGAAATTCAAAAAATGTCATATAAATTGCATGAATAAAGTCTTATATTTACTAGTGAAACTACAAATTGACTATTGAGTCGTATTAGACATTATCCTAAAAAACTATTTCATCAAGATAAAATATTTCATTGAAATTAAACAAGCACATTTCCAAGTATACTAAAGGGATCATGATAAGTCTAATACTTAATTTTAAAATGACGGAGCAATGTAAAGTTGCAAATGAATTGGATTTTCTATCAACATAAAAGCAATACGTCAATTATATAATTAGCTTGTAATCATATATTCAAATTATGTAAAAAAAAAAAAAACATGATTTAGCTATAGATAACTTTTGCCGTTTTAAATCTTATTTAAATTATTAAGGATCATCGAAGAATTGTCAAAAAAGTCATATTAGTTACAAATTTTATATTTAGTGACAGATTAACAATAAATTTCGAAGCTAATTCTTGTTGTATGTGTAGCGATTTTTTGGTATTGCTCCTTCCTTATGTAGGACGAAAAGTTCATTGACAAACTAATAATATAAGTATCAGACACTAGCTATAGTGGTAATCCAAAATAGAGAAAGATAACTTATGAGTAATCCACAATAATAGTAGTAACGTTTGTGTCATTGTCATGAGACACTTGACTTAATTAACATTCTTGGTGATTAGCCATTTTATTTTTTAATAAGCTAATTAGTCACATTTAATTAGATATGATCCATGTCATGCAAGATTTTGCTCAAAATTGAAGGGGTTGGAAATTAAAACACAAAGATAAAATATACGTCTCTTAGTTAATTCTAAAGGCCATTTATGAAAACGTAGTAAAAGAATTAAAGAAAAATATATATACGTAGAAATAAGATATAGACATATCTTAACTTGTGATGGAGAAACAATAGCACAATAGTAATAAAAATGCAATCAATGTCACGTAAGGAAACATATATTATCATTACGTACAAATTATATATACTCGATCAGAGGCGGATTCAAAATAGTTTAGGTGAACCTATTAATTGTATATTTCATCCGCCTCTATATTCGAGAACAAAATTTCGCTATTAGGAAATAAGGAAATCTAACATGGAACACTCAATAATATGTTCTTGGTCATTCCATTTTTCGATCTTTTATTTAGAAAATGCTAGGACATGAGTTCATTGAGATTTAACAAAAAAAAAAGTTATTTAAAGTAAAAATTGAAAAGAGCATTTGAAAGTTAAATTTATTGTACATGATAATATATTTGAATTTTGATCGTTTGATATTTTACGTCATTATTGTACATGATAATATATTTGAATTTTGATCGTTTGATATTTTACGTCATTACGGAACACTTGATAAGAGTTCTGATCGTTCCTATTTTTTATTTTACTTAGCAGATGTTTGGACATGAGTTGATTGAGATTGGACAAAGAGCATGATTTAAAGTTGAAACTAAAGTGATTCTGTAGAAGTTAAAAGTAATGTTTTTACATGATAACAGAGTTGAATTCTGATTGTCTGTTGTTTTGTGCCAATATTCCCGTCTTAAAATTCTTATTCAAGACAACGGTTCATATCGATCGTCAATATATACGTTTAAAAATCGTTCGTCAATATATACGTTTAAAAATCGTTCGTCAATATATACGTTCGAAATTATTAGAGACTTAAAAGTAATATTCTTATCATTGATGGGAAACTTTGTAGGATTCCTCATGCATCTAAATTATATGAGTTGTGAATTTTATTTTTGGGCATCTTTGATAATGAAAACGAAATAATTGACCTAAAATAGCTTGCATTTTTGGACTTCTTTGAGGATAAAAGCAAAATAATTGACTAGATGGAAGGGGATTTTCACTGGCCTATAAAAGAATATAAAGCATATTTGTGATAATTGATTAATAAAATGGGCCATGAAAAAAGATGAGCATGAATTATTGGTTCTCCTAACCGTTTTTTCTTTTATAAACAATAGGATATATTATAAAGTACAAATTATTATAAAATGGCTCAAATAATTGAATCTTATCTATGTAGAGCTAGAAGCTAATATGGATCGATCAAGTTCAATAACTTTAGTTCAAATTATGTAGTTTTATTATCGAATTCACTAAAAATATGTTCACAACTAAAATTTAGAATCAACTATTTACCTCTGATATCAATTTTTCTAATTTTTTAAATTCATAACGTTCAAATTTTGACTCTGTAGTCCACACACAATTATCTATCGGTTCTCTAAGTAATAGAGCTATAAAAATATAAACTATCAAATAAAAACCCCACCAATATTATTACTAGATCAATTAATTTCGATTGAACAAAATGGAGAAATATTGAAGATATATATCTCGTTTAGCCTTTATAAGAGGTATTTTTTTCCATTTCAAACTCTAAAATTGAAGAACGTTTTAATAATGAATAGTTTATTAGGCCTATCTATCATCATATAAATTCTATCTAATAAAACTAGTGAATTTCAAATATCGATTGCCTAAACAACAAAAAGAATTACAAGATACAACAAAAATAAATGAGAAACAACATTTTAAAAATGGAAGTTTCTACATGTAAAATGTAGATTCCGACGTATGACCATGTCAACTTCATACATTTGGATTTTGAGTTATGTTTGATCAGTTTTGAACTTCAGACCTTTGACCTGATTTTCTTTTTCCAACATCTATCCGAATGTATGAAGTGGGTAAATTGGCCAAATCCAACTTCAGTCCCGAAGATTCGAAGTTTGAAACTACATTTCCTCAACCTTCACTTGAATCTTACAAGTCTGAATTTGATTCTGAAACGGCTAAACTTTAAAAATTACGTAGACCGCGTCCTATCTTTAATGGCTATTTATGCACTCCACCCCCACCCACCCACCCACCCACCCCGGCCTAGCTAGTTTGGGCCTTCAGAGTTACCATATATCAGGATCGAAGTTTAAGTGAGTCCTAGGCCCATTTTTTTTTTTTTTCTTCTTCTTCTTATATTGGCCCATATTGTTAGTGACGATCCTTCATCTTTTAAAAAACAAATCAACTTAGTTAATCATTTTAATTCTTTCGTTTTCATCTGGTGTTTGATATTTATTTTGGAGTTTGACTAATTCAGGTTTGCATCGAGATGTCTCACTTTGTGGAGACTAATTTATGTGGCACCTTTTGAATTTTGAGAGTCAAAACAATTTTTAAATTTTGACCATGAATTTGGACATGAAATATTTGAGTTCTTAAAAGTAAAATTTACTGCATTAAAAGTAGGATAAGTCACAGTAATTGATAATTCAAGATGATTAACATATAAGCGAAAAAATGATTTCACTATCAAAATCCGAAACGTGGCACGTAAATTGAAACGGATGAAGCACATTATTGATTGAGATTTGTCTTTCTAACAATCAAATTTGTCACAATTCAGCATGGGTAGGGGAATTTGTCATGAAAAGGAAGAAAATTATACAGAAGTTGATATTTGGGCCGAAGTAGAATTTAAGCTAATCAAACAGTTTATGTCCACAAAGCCCAAGTCGTTTAGAATGGGTTCATGGTAAAAAAAGGCCCAATTGGATACTTCTCGTCTATCTTTACAAAATAGTTATTGTTATAGAATTTCAAGTTTTATGAATATTTTTTCGTAACGAATTTGAAACTCCATAACAATTGCTATTTTTAATATATTTTTTTATAGGAATTGAAGAGCGACTCTTATTGAATATATGTATGTTGTCTAGCTAAGTTTGAACCTATGTATATTAGTGTATATCATAAATTATTTTTCTACCTTCTCAACATATACGCAAAATTGCGTACACACCATCCTTTCAATCTATGTAGTTATGCTACTGGAAAAATAAGATATTAAGAGACAAGGGTAAGAAAAGTTTTCTTGTATTGCTTCTTACCTGATATTTGATATCCACTATGGGGCTCAATCAATTTCATATTCGCATACTGTGAGACACATTTATGAAGACGATGCTTCTAATAGATATGCTATGAGTCTCTTAATTATACTTAGTTTGCTATCCATTTGGTTGATAAATTTCATATAGTTTTAGCAATTTTTTAATTGCCGCTAAAATTCATAGATATTTGCTCGCCCTTATATGTTTTTAACGGGTAGTTAATTTAACGACAAAGGGCCAAATATACCCCTATATTAGTGCCGGCAAAATGAGCCCATATTTTTGTAACCCGCCCATATTTTACGGGTTGGGTGAGTGATTTTTAAATGGGTAAAATATGGGTAAAGTATGAAGTAGTCAAATGAGTTAAGCTTTTAACTTATATTCACTATAAATTCATGATATTACTAAAAATATTGTAATTTCTCTTGCTTTTTATACTCTTCTATATAATTGAAAAGGTGAAGTTTTTGGCCCTCCAAAAATATATATTTTAAATGTACATTTCTTTTGTTACTTATAATTATATTTTTTTATTTCTTTAATTTTATATTGGATAATAACTAGATAGTGTAAAATAAGCAAATCATATATTAGTATTGACATTGCTTAAAGTGCATTAAGCATGTTTTAGTCCTAAAATGCAAATATTCATTTACTTTGAAATTAAAAATATTTTCCCCTTGTTATTACATAAGTTTATTTTATATTGAAAAGTTATAGGTTTTTTTTTTATGATACAATAAAACTAAATGAAGCATTTTCAACATTTTTCATCTAAAAAAAGACTAAAATATTTTCTCCATGTTGAATTCTTAAGTATATTACAATTTACTCATGAAAATATGGGTAAACTAGTATTTTACCTAACCATTTCTTACCCAATCCAATTTTACCCATATCAAATATGGGCGGGTTGAGTGATTACCCATTTTATGTTGACCCATTTTCAACCCGCCCAAATTTTACCCAACCCGCCCATTTGCCACCCCTACCCTATACTATAAAAAATAGTTTAAATATACCCCTAGTTATACTTTCGGGCTTAAACAGAAGGTGTATATTTAGCACGAAAATATAACTAAGGGTATATTTAAACTATTTCCTATAGTACAAGGGTATATTTGGGCCTTTGCCGTTAATTTAATGGTCGATAAAGCCTTTACAACACAAGCTACTTTAAACAAAGGGAAAACTATCTATCTAGACATACTTAACTAGCACATATACATATTTTATCTCTACTTTGAAATTATTACATAGAATACCACTTTTAAAAAAATATACCATATTTTTAAAAAAAAAATCAGATACACAATCCCTTTAAAAATGATAATGTATAATTATCTTAAAATTACATCACCTCAATTAGTAGGACACTAACAATTCAAATTAATTTCTCTTTATTCTTTTCAGCCGTTTACCTCCCCAATCCCAAAACAGATATCTCACGTATCCCACCATTACTACAATTAAAAAATTACTATGGTTTATGATTTCGTTATTTTAGAAAAACTTGTTAGAGTTAATTTGCAAAGATTCTGTAAATCCGTTTGGATTGTTAATTATTCATCAATTAATTCTTTAATTAAGGAGATTATTTACACCCCTTTAATTCAAAGTAATAAATTGTGTATCTCGACTTGTAAAATCGATGGATGCATGTATCTCGCGAGTAATGATACATGTATCTCAAGGCCGAAAAATTTGAAACTTTAAGATACAAATAAAGGAATTGATGAAGAAGATGAAGTTTATAATTATAAAATTATTATGATTTATAAAATTGTTAGATATGCAAGGATCTTGTAAATGGGTTGTTAATTATTTATCAATTAATCCTTTAATTAAGGAAATAAGTTACACCCCTTTAATTCAAAGTGACAAATCGTGTATCTCGACTTTTAAAACCGATGGATACATGTATCTCCCAAGTAATGATACTCCTCTAATTATGGAAATCAATTACTTTTTATAGTGTATCTCGAACAACTTAAACGACTTGAAAATAATATAGTGCATATACATGAGAAAAATGTCTACAAATTTTATGTTGTGTATCTCGTAAAAATATTATGTATCTCGATTTTGGGTAGCATATATGATTACTAGATTGTTGTAGTTTGCATTATCTCTCAAAATTATGTTTTCATATTCAATTTCAGATACCCATGAACCGGAATGCCTCAACAATACTGTGATATTCGCCATAATAAAAAAAATTCAAAAATTTAAAGGGTGAAAAGAATCTAAATTTGATGAAGAAGATGAAGAAGTTCAGAAAATAATTTGATATATAAATCGTTGATGATGAAATGGAGCCATGAATTACGTTATGATTGTTATATCTCCCATAGCTTAATCCTTCAATTAAGGGATTATCTCCCTTGACTAATTCAAATTAATTAAGGAACGTGTATCCTATCTTTTAAAACATGTATCCCTCCTTTAAATTTTAATAGAGTCATGTATCTTAAGAATTATTACCCATGTATCTTAGGAATAAAAAGTGGTATAGGAAATAATATTGAAAACTAACGGGATTCCTAGTAATTGGGATGTAAAGTAATGGGATATATGTAGTTTACCCTTAAACAAATGTGTTTATCAATAAAAGTTTTAGCGGCCATTATTTCCACTATAATTCATAATTATTACCGCTAAAAGTCTTTGTTTTATTTTATTTATTATTGTAGTGCCATCAAATTTATACCTAGTGGTATAGTCTTAGCACTTTAGCACATGAATAGTGGAGTTCTCATATCCCCTAATGGACATTTCAAAGCATACATATTACCTTTTTATAGTGCTAGAAAAATTATGATTTCCTCAAAAGTTGAAATTGACAACTTTAGTGTCCCATTTAAATTGATTTATTTCAAGTGTTTCAAAATATTTTTCATAATATTTAGGTAAAATAAAAGTAATTTTAAGTTAAAAAGTTAAAATAAATCAAACATAAAAAAATTTAATTTACAAATCAAAAGTTACAATCTTATTCAAACAGTCCGTTTATAAATGACTTGACTAGGGTTGTTCATGGTTATGGTTAAAAAATCAAATCAAACTACAATCCGAACCAAACTGATTTAAAATTTTGATATTTAGTGTGATTTGGTTAGGTTTGATTTTAAAATTTGAAAATCGATACTATTTGGTTTGATTTTTGGTTTTACTAAAAAAACCCGCAAAAATAACCAAACTGAACCGAGAAATTTTATATATATATATATATATATATATATATTATAATTATTTAATATTGTGCATAAGTAATATATAATATTTTGTTACATTTTAATTAACTTAAGTCTTTAACTTTATCATCTTTTAAGCCCAAAAATTAAATTTTAGCCAAACTATTAAAATCCTACTTTAGTTTTTACCTACCCTATCTCACATCAGATAATGAATCATTTTGTTTGTTAACAATAACTATAGTATTGTTTAATTGAATTCACAATGGCTTTCGATGAATTTTTTCATGTACTAGGTGTCTATGTCTATCGAGATGCGTATGCCCTCAACATATTTATTACTTCCAAATCGGAAAAACCAAAATAAAAAAAAACGAAATCAACACTAACTAAACTGATGTTTATTTTTTTCGTTTGATTTTAAAATTTTAAAAACCATCTAAATTAATTTTATTTTAATTTTGACCAATAATCGATCCAAACCGAACCATTAACCCCTGAATTTACCATTGGACAAAAACCTTTTGAGTTGATCCTAAATAGAGTAACAATGAACTCATTGTCCATTTTTGGATGGATGTTTTTGTCAAAAAGTTGAAGGGGGAAAAAGTTGTTAAGTCTTGTTAGTCAAGTCCAAGAATTTGGAGGTAATAAAAAGTTTTTCCCACTAATAGATATAATGGGAGGCTTTCACATCAACCACATTTTGCTTTTAAGTTATATTATTATTATTATAAAGATCTTTACATATATCAATATAATAAATTTTTTCTACATTGTTAGTAAATATAGAAATATTATTTGTATACTAAAATTTTCGATCATTGAAAGCAATCTTTACAACAATGAGAATCTCCACGCAACAACCTCTACTGATAAAAATGGATAATGAATTTATAAAGGTTTTGATAGTTTTAATGTATTATGAAATAAGATATTTAAGTAAAATTAAAAATTTTAATTTCTAATTCTTTTTGCAAACTTCATTGTTCATAGTTGTGACAAAAAATGCATTATAAACTAATTCAACCAACCTCATAATTAAAGCAAAAAAACTTATTTACATGATTAATAATTTGTATACGATCAAAAAAAATTTATAATGATATTGTATGTCTTGATGTTTTTGAATGTTATAACAATGTATTATTATAAAGAATGTATAGTATAACATAACACGAATGTTAATTGGGTGGAAATTTTGAATTAAACCTAAATAAAACTAAGTTATTATAATAAAATATTTTCATAGAGAATAAAAATTATAGAAAAGTTTAACGGTATATAAAATATTCAATTCATTCATGAATCAAATCCTTAACAATAGCCAATTGATTAACTAAAAGTTAATTTTAAAAAGATCTTATTAATTTAGAACATTAATAATACACAAAATCGAATCAATCGATAAACACCGCTTAACATATATATATATATATATAAATGTTGAAGTTCAACAACGCGTTTACATTTTAATTATTATTATTTTGACTAATTCTTTTATAATGAAGATCAACACACTTTCACTTGCAGTCAAAAAAGTTAGCACTTTCATATCATTATTTATTATTTCTCCCCACAACCCCCCTACCCTTTTTTTTTACAATGCACTTTTAAAAAGAGAATTAATTATAAGAATAAAATTAAAAAATAATTAATTTTATTTTACTTTTATAAATTGATAAGTTAAAATATGACAATTATTTTAATAATATGTGAAATATATCTATTTATTATAATACTCATATTAATTGATATAATTCTCAGATCTTGAAAATTATTTTGAAGATTAGTAAATAACATTGATGATAAAACGTGAAAACTAAATATTTTTCTCTTCATTTGAGAAAAAAGTAATAAGTAAAAGTGAAATGTATTTTTAGTATAATGGACAAGTAAAGAAAAACAGAGGTAGATTGATGCATTCTTCCTTTCAAACCTACTGCAACAACAATATATCAGTATAATCCAAAAAAAATAAAAATCATTCAGATATAGTGTATAGAAATCTCAACTCTATCTCAGAGGTAAAGAGACATTTAATATTTCAAACATGTTTAGATAAATTAAAATTACTTAGAATTTGATATTTATACTTTACTTAAGCAAATTCTCTTTTCAAAAAAATAAAAATAAAAATTTAAGCACATTAAAAACTTTATTGAGATTTTGAGTAGATTATTTTTCTTCAAAACCTTACATCATGCTCTATGCTAAGTTGTCTTCCACTTAGTCAAAAGATCAACAAAAAAGAATACTATATAATTTAGTTTAGTTCTCATCTATTTGCATTGTGATGAGATAATTGAAAGTCTTCCACACTTAATTAAAAATTTAAATATGAGTACAAAAAAATTATATTAAAACTATTGTTCTTAATATTGAATTCTATCGTACTTGAATCTGAATTAATCAAACTATAATATAAATTATAAATTTTGAATAAAGATAAAAATAAATTTTGAATAAAGATAAGAGTATAGTTATCCTCCACAATGAAGACAATAGAGTATAGTCCACTAAGAAAAATAAATAAAGATGAAGAGAAAGTGGAAAATCCACTTTGAAGGCTGACAAAAATTGTGAAAATCTAGGTTCCCATTAACACATACAGAGTATAGATAGCTTTTTTCTTGTTAGACAGAATCACATCCATGCAAAGTCCCTAACTTTAAATTGACTCCCATTTCTCCACCCACCTCCTACCCCCTACCCATCCCCAATCTATTACTCCCTCAATCGAACCTGTTCGATATATTAAAAATAGTTTTTCAATAGTATTTATTTAGTTTAAAAAATTAAGAGATAATTTATTTTTTATATTCTTTTTATTAAATATTCACTCCGTCTCATCTTATGTAAAATAGTTTGACTCGGCACATAGTTTAAGAAAGAAAGAAAGACTTCTAAAATTTATGATCCAAAATGAATAATAGAAATTTGTGTGGCAGTAATCAATTTATCAAGGGTAAAATAAATATTTTATAGTTAATTGTTACTTAATATACAAATGTGTCATTCGACTAAAAAGAAAAGTAAGTCACATAAATTAGGATAAAGGGAGTACTATTTATTATTTAACATATCTCTCAAAGCATTAAGTTTAATAAAGTCAAAGAATAAAATAGTAATATTATTTTTATTATTTATTATTTCTTAAGGGGTGTGCTAAGTCAATAGTTGACAACTATTATAGGACATAGAGAGTACTATTTTCTACGTCTTATATTAGTTCATTACTTTTTATTTTACACGTTATTTAAGAAATTATAAATAAAAAAATAATTTTACTAATTCACCATTTAAAAATTAATTTTATAAATAATGAACACTTTTAAAATGAATTAATTGAAAGGATAATAGGAGTATATGAAAATTTTAATTAACATTTTGTTGATTTAATAAGGTGATCAACTAATATGAGATAACTATTTTTTAGTATAATTATCAACTAATATGAAACATAGGAAGTATTATCTTATTTTTATTTTTTTTGAATTTGATTAATTTAAATTCATATCATAATTGGAAACTCATTTGCTTATTGTAATATCGTTTATGTTCAGAACGATTTTTTAACATCCATCATAATAGAGTAAGATTGTGAATTCAAATCTCATCGTCATCAGTTAAGACATTGACTTCTAATAGTTCAATAAAAATATAATTTGAAGCTCATTTGCTTATTACAATACCGTTTTATATTCAAAATGATATTCAAATATCCATCACAAATCAAGTAAGACGTTGAATTTCGAATCTCATTGTTATCGAATAAGATGTTGAATTCGAGTTTTACCACATCATATAGCGTTCAAGTCAATCTTCAAGTATCAGATCATGAAATTGATCGGAAAATCTAATCTTCAAATATTTTCAAAAGTCAGTTTTATAATTTTTGAAACTTTTACTTACAAAACTTTCAACTTTTTCCCAACAATATACATGTCTAAACCCAACTTTAAAATTTTTAAATCTCAACATAAAAAACTCAAATTTCCAAATTTTTACTTCAAAATATACGATAAAACAATCTTATTCATTCAACCGCGATCCATTTACCCTCATGATTATTCCTGACTTTGGTAGAACCAAAAAGCTTACAATAACTAAAGAAGACCATTAATTCTTCCCCCACTAAAATTCAAAGCTTTTGTTATCTCTTTCATTAATACTTCTTCATCTTCTTCTTCTTCTTCTTTTCTCTTTCATTCATCTTTCACCAAAATTTCAACATTCATATCACAAAATTCAGCCATGTTTGTCTATCTCACATATCTTCATCAAAAACCCATCTGAAAAAACCCAAAATCCCCAAAAAAATCCGACCCATTTTCAGCCATGTTTAGCTATCTCATACTACATCAAAAACCCATCTGAAACCAGAAATTGTTCCGACCCATTTACCCATTTTCATCGATAAACCCGACCCATTTATCCATTTCTGTATTTAGGGATAGAGATGTACAAGAACCAGTTACAGGAGTTAGCACAGAGGAGCTGTTTCAATTTGCCCTCTTATGTATGTATAAGAGAAGGTCCTGATCACGCGCCGCGCTTTAAGGCCGTCGTTAACTTTAACGGCGAGAGTTTTGAGAGCCCTCATTACTGCTCAACACTCCGGCAAGCTGAACACGCCGCCGCTGAAGTTGCACTTAACGCCTTATCTAACCGTGGTCCTTCTCACTCTCTAGCTGCACGTATACTTGTAAGTATATATATATATTTGTATATATTTATATTCGTCTTTTATTGCTGTACCGCTAGGGTTCCGGCGGCATTTTTGCTGTTCTTCTCCGCCGGAGTGTTGCTAATGTGCGCCGTACGTGTTGACTGTGTTAATGTGCGCACTATCGTCCTTTTTCGAGCTCTGGACCGGAATTAATGACTCCGGTTTATGAGGTTAGTTGGGGAAATTAATGGTATTGAAATGACCAAAATGTCCTTTGTCCTAGTTTTAAATATTCGCATTGAGTGCCGACTAAATCGAAACCAAGTACACACATTTGCTTGTAATGTCATGTTTGACTTTACGAGAGTTAAATTAATTACTTTTAGTGACTAAATTGGATAGATTAACTCAATATTTTACGAATTAAAGTTTAAATACTAAACAATTTTAAGATAAGTATTACTTCTCCATTACATTTTACGACTTGATATGATACTCTCTCTGTCCCTAATTACTTGTTCACTATTGAATTGATACATTTATTAAAAAAACAGTGATTGACATAGTGAGTTTATCATTTTACCCATATTAATTATGAAGTGGATGAATTAAAAACATAAGAATTTTAAGAAGTTCTACATTTTTCAAAATAATTGATTGACGGTATAATAGTAAATTTTTTTTGTGCTTTTTGATTTGTCAAAATGGACAAGTAATTAGGGACAATTGAAAAAGAAAAAGTGGACAAGTTATTAGGGACAAAGGTATTTAAGAAAATAAAATAAAATTTGAAACTTGTGATCTGAGATAATCGTTTAATCAATTCAGCAGGGGTAAAAAGGAGAATTTTAAAGTTTAATTGTTTTTAATTATAGAAAGGTGACATTCTTTTTCAGATCGACTAAAAAAGAAAAAGTATCACATGAAATGAGCGGAAGAAGTACAATTTTTCAATTTTTCTCATGTCAATTTAATGAGTAAATATATTTTAAAATATTAATCAAAATTTATATAATTCAACCATCCAAAAGAGAATTATATAAATATTATCACTTTAATTGTTAACTACGAAATTAAATTACTTTGTTTGGTATAAATTTACCAATGTACTTGTTAAAATGTAGGTGATTTTTTTTTTTTTTTTAGAAAAGTTGGGTAATTGAATGTAGTGGGAAAAAGAAAAAAAAAATTCTAATGGGAAGTTTCTTGGAGGGACCATAATTAATATGGGTTTTCTTGTCTTTATACATTTGCATAACAGCTGATTTGGGTCTTCTTGTACTGTTTTGATAATTTTTTTTGATAAAGGTAACAAAGTACTGTTTTGATAATTAATTTCCTTAAATGAGGGTATTTTAGTAATTAATTATTATATATATATATATATTTAGAAGTTTTAATTTATTTTTATTTTTTATCTCAAGTGATTTTGCATATTAAATTTTGCTACCTACCTTACAGTATTTATTTTATTATTAAAGACCCATAATAAATAAGTGTGGAAATTGTAGATAAGACCTGTCAAATTGGGTAGTAGGAATCAGTCAACATTTGAATTGTGTTTAATAGATATAAATTATGAAATAATTAATATTTTTTGAAGAGGTTATGTGATTAAGACATGATTAAAAATTACTGAGTTCCTACTAATTAGTTTATATTCTACTTGATTAACTTGTTGAAATAAGTGTTATTGCATTGGGTTAATGAATGTGACAAACCGCGTATGCTCGGGGTGATTTCCTCTCATCTACCTAAATATTGATGGACAGCGTTATCTGTTACATGTGTTGATAGGAAGTAATAGGTACTTAGTCGGATACTTGAGGTGTTGCAAGGCGTCTGCCACCACACTTATAAGAAAGTGGTGGTGGCATTCGGGGCAACTGTCTAAGCTCAGGTGATTTCTTCTCATCTGTCCGAATTTTGATGGACAAAGTTACTTAGCTCATATGTCTAAATCTTAGTGGATGTAGTTACCCATTGCATGCAGGGGCGGAGGTAGCATTCATGATACGTGTTTGACTGAATCTAGTAGTTTTAGCCCAAATCATGTACTACAAAATTCATTAAATACGTACAAGAAATAGCACTTGAGGTTGCCATCCTAGAATTCTGAATTCATAAAGTTTAAATTCTTGATCTGCCTCTATGGCGTGTGCTTAGGTACTCGTTTGAATAGTCAAGGTGTTGCAAGCTGCCCCGGTCACTACCTTTATTAAAAAAGATGAATGTGGCAAACTTTGAGTTTGGCACATGTGTGGAAGTTCAGAGGTTAATTAATTTGAATCTAGAATTGCTTCTATATTTATGGAGCATGACAGAGACTGAACACATGGGCATTGTTGACTTTTATCATGTGTGTGAACTCTTGCTCATTCATATAATTTATAATATTGAGGGTAAGTATATGACATAATAATAATAATATTGGGTATTAAGGGGGAGTTTGACCATGACTTTTTTGTTTTTTTTGTTTTTTTCTGGAGTTGAACTCCATAAATCATGTTTGGCCATAAAATTCCGGAATTCAACTACACCAAAAAGCCGTTTTTGCTTCTTATTTTTCCATTCCAAATTACTCACAAAAATTTAAAAACAAATTCAATTTCTATTCATGGCCAAATGCAACTATTTTTATGATCAAACGCCCCCCTAAGTTTAAGGTATTTGGTTCAGCATGACAATTGGAGAAAAAGTATTTAGCTAAGCTTCATATTTTTGGCATTTGTCTCCCTATATATCTTGGAAGAAGCATCTGCATGTGACTGTCCACTTCCATGAGGTTTCTTCCATAAATATCATACTCATTCCGTTTTAATTTGTTTGTCTTAGTTTAACTTGGTACGGAATTTAAGAAAATAAATAAAGACTTTTGAATCTTGTGGTATCTTTAACTAAATATATGTGTAATGTACCAAAATGTCCATTAATCTTGTGATTTTAAACATGTCTATGTGTGATGTTGATATGTAAGAGTTGCCAATTAGGAAACAACTTTCGAAACAAATGATAAAGAAAAGTACAACAACCAAATTGAAACAAAGGAAGTATAAAATTGGCATATGCTTCATTTTATGTGAGACTATTTAAATGAACAGTTACTTTGATATGGTGATTCTTGAAATATACTAATTTAACTTGAGGCTAGTGAAAGTTTTTGGTGTAGAAAAATTATTCACTCTGTTTTTCCACCTCATTGAGCATACTCCTGCAAATTGATTTGGATCACATACTAGTTATGTAGAGATTCGGTATCTCAAGGGATCCTGGAAAATGTTTTACAGGAAAATAAGTGGTCTTGTATTCAGTATGTAAGCAGAAAAGTATTATCCTAAATGCATACGTATATAATCTTAGACAATCACTACGGGAGACGGGTGGGGGTGCAGGTGCGGGGTGGTGGGGAGGACACAATAATGTGGAATGGTACTTGTAGAACTTGTTATTTTCCTCATTTTCAAGGAAATAGTTTTCATTGAGAAAATGTTCAAAAAGTTTTGATCAACAAAGCATGAAAAAATTGAAAAACATTTTCAGCAAAATGTTTTTTTCCTCAGTACCAAACACATCCTATACTGCAGCATTGTTTGTACAATGAATTATTCATTGTATACGTCACTAATTTCTCGTGATGACTATAAGTCACTGGTTTGATGACATTGCTGAAGTTCTGTTGTTTTCTTTGTTGGATGAAATTAATTGTAGGATGAAACAGGCGTCTATAAAAATCTGTTGCAAGAGATAGCACAAAGAGTTGGAGCTCCTTTGCCTCAGTACACAACCTATCGGTCAGGACTTGGCCACCAACCTGTGTTTACAGGAACAGTAGAATTGGCTGGAATCACATTTACTGGTGAACCTGCCAAGAACAAAAAGCAAGCTGAGAAGAACGCTGCCCTGGCAGCTTGGTCATCGTTGAAACAATGTAAGGCTCCCACTCCTTCAAGATAATATTTACTTTGAGTAATTGCGCAGAGTTTTATAGTCAATATGTTCTGCATATGCTGCTCATAATCTGTGTAACGGTGCACGGAATTTGTGTGGTAGTAGGTTCATACATGTTGCTCCTTTTTATTCCGGAAAAAATGTGTCTTTCCTGTGGTCTCTTTATGTTCTGTATTGCTAGGGTATATGATTGTCTCTGTGTGACCAATAGGTCACGGATTTGAGCTGTGTATTGAGCCGCTCATTCTTGTGTCAAAGCAGACTGCCTACATTACATCACACCCCCCTTGGAGAGACCCTTCCCCACACCCTGCATGAATGCAGGATGCTTTGTGTACCTGGATGCCCTTTTATTACAAGTGTATACAGTATCTGTAACTTGTAAGTATCAGTGATTGGAGAGGAAAAGGTTCTGTATATGTCACTGCTAATTTTTATATATTCAAATACTTCAGTATCGTTCTCCTTCGTCTTTTGGAGGTTTAGCCACTGTAACCTTTGCACACAATATGTTAATGTAGAAGAAATAGGACAAGGGGAAGAAAGAAAGTAGTATTCTAATTGTCAATCAGGCCTGGGATAGATAATAAGATGAACTATTTAAAAGATTCTTATCAATTACCTTAGTAAGCAACGTGAATTTTGCTTGTGTTAGATACTGAGATGCTAGAATACGTGAGTTCTTCCATTTAAAGCTGCGGCACAGTTTCCTTTTCCTTGTAATACATGCAGTCATCTGATTCTTAGCTAGTGTTCAGCTAACAGATTTTCTTGCTTGTGTTAACTTGCTCAGTCTGATTTTCGATTGAAAATTTCAACAAGAATTGGGAAAAAAAGGTGGAGGGGGGAGGGGGGAGGGGGGTGGATACAAAAAGGTCAATACAGAAGGCAACTAGTTTATTTCCTTTATTCCCACCAAACCTTTCATGTAGAGTCTTATCCGTTCACCTCTTGCCCGCAAGAAAATTCTCTAGCTCATCGGATGAGCACCTTATACTGTTGCATCTACAGCCTATTGCTTATAGCTCATATTCTCATGCTCATTTGATAAATAGAATAACTTGTGAGATTCAGGTTAATCCTGAAAGGATGGTAATGTTTTTTGGCTTAAGGAGTATTGATGAAAATAAACATTTACCAAAAATATAAAGGCGGGAACTGTACATTCTATCTTTACAAGGTAGGTGTAAGGTCTACGTACACTCTACCCTTCTCTGACCCCACTTGTGGGATCACATTGGGTATGTTGTTGTTGTTGTACATTCTGGCCTTATGGTTTAAACATATTTGACTGGGAATCAGACAGGGATGCATAAACATCCAAAGACAGATCTTCACACTAAACCAGTGCAAATTTTCTTGATACATTTATGCTTAAACTAATCCAAACACTTTACCCGAAATTACTTTTCAACATCTAAACCTAAACGAAAATCCAAATGCCACCTCACTCTACATTTTTGTCTTTAAGATTCATGTTGCTGTTTCGACCCGCCTATCAGAACTTAAGAGCTTCTGGTTGGCTCATCCATCATGGAAATGTGTTCTGTTTCTGATGATTCCTTATTAGTACAAACTTCCTTTAGCTCCTCATTATGCTACTTCATATTATAAATATATTTACATAATTGCTTCTTTCTGAAAATGTGGAACAAGTTTCGCGGGCAATAAAAGGTTTGTTTCTTTACAGTGGCACAGCAAGATGCAAGTTTATCATCTGAACTGGAGAACAACGACGAGCAGGAACAGATCAGAATAGCAAGAGCCTTACTGAATTACCGTTTGAAGGAACAGTTAGAAATGGCCAAATCTGGCAAGGTTCCAATACCATTCCAGAAGAAATTTCCAATTCCATCTCCTCGACCATCAAGTCCACAGCGTCCTGCAGTCACGACATCCAAAATACTCCCCTTAATCTGCCCGAAAACAGTTAATCGTTACAGATCGTCCTCCACGACAATAAATGACAGCCATTCCTCATTATCACAGCCGCTGCCCCAATCACAAACTTCCTCATCAGAAGGCCGCACAGTTTCCACCCGGATATCTCCTGCTCCATATATGCCAGTAAGACAATATACTAGGACACCTTACCATGGTATTGCTCCGCCTGTTACAATTAGAACAGCCGTGCCAGTTTTCTCTGCACCACCTCGTCCACAATCTACCGGATGCCCAGCTCAAATGATGCAGGCCCGACCAGTTCGAGTTGCACCACCTGTCTGTATTAGGCAGGCTATCCCGGTATATGCTGCTCCACCAGTCAAAAAGGAAACTGTGGCACATGCTACTACTACACTAAGCAGGCCATCAGCTCAACCTGAGGAAACTGTGGCACGAGCTACAACTGCTCCAAGCAGGCCTTTAGCTCAGCCCAAGGAAACTGGGACCAATGCTGGCACTGAGGTTGATGAATCAACGGCAATGAAGTGCTTGGAGGAGCTCAGTTTATGACAGTGGCTTGGTCCTTTGAATCTACCAATACCTATGTCAAACATTTTTGTTGTCTTCTTTTAGTGCTTGGTGCTTGAACAAACAAAGGGAAATGAAATGCTTGGGAAGTTCAGAGAATGATAGTAACTTTGGACATAGTTAAGCTATTGATATCTATGTTAACATTTCTGTATCTACTAGCATAATTTTGCTTTCTTTTGTTCCCTTTCCTATTTCAATGTTCCTTTCTATTTCTTGTGCATGTAGTTCCATGCTGTGTTGTGCCGAGGGCCTACCGGGAACCTCTCTACCTCACAAAGGTAGGGGTAAGGTCTGCATGCGATCCTCCCTTTCTCAGAGTTCACTCGTGGGATTACACTGCATATGTTGTTCCATTATCCAAACTCATATTTGATGCAGCTACGATACAACAACAACAGAGATACAGTGTAGACCCACAGGTAAGGTTCGAGGAGGGTGATGTTTAGACCTTATGAAGGTGGATTAATTATATATAACTTTACCTTGCATTTTTACTAGAACCTATTTTCATGATATGAACCCTTAACTCATAACCTCTTTGATCACATAACAACTTTTATCGTTATGTCAAAGCTCCCCTTACGTAACAACAAGATACTTTGCATTTCTCTTAGAGATTGTTTTGATGATTATTTGAAAGTATGACCTCTTAACTACATGACAATAACTTTTATTGCGCCAATACACCCTTTCAGTATTGAACTATAATTACAGAGCTTTGGGTTCAATTCCGAGCTCGAAAACTTCAAATCACTTACTGCCTTACTAGCAAACCCTGTAGAACCACAAAACCACTACCAACAACAAGAATTTACTGGAGTGAACATAAATCTTATCACTACTTTGTGAAGATAGAGAGACTGTTTCTGAAGTACTCTCGTAATATTACAAAACCAAACATTTAAATCAAAGAACAAGTCGTAAATTTTTCAACCTACTTAGTCAAATAAAGGATAGAGCAACATCCTAATTAATCAAATGTGACTCTGTCTAAATCTTCTAACACAAACCTAGAAAGATTGCACAGTACATTATGGTTCAGTAGCAATAAATTCTTTGGTTATTAAATTCAAACAGAAGCAATGTATGGTCTATGGACCCCTATATATTGCAACATTTGTCCAATATTTAATCAAAACTTCTATTGTCCTTGTAACAATAATATAGGAAACAT